>NC_045441.1:127351785-127429137 GCF_002776525.5 Piliocolobus tephrosceles | reverse complement strand
TTTTTTTTTTTTTTTTTTTTTTTTTTTGAGACGGAGTCTTGCTGTGTTGTCCAGGCTGGAGTGCAGTGGCACAATCTCAGCTCACTGCAACCTCCGCCTCCCGGGTTCAAGCAATTCTCTGCCTCAGCCTCCCAAGTAGCTGGGATTACAGGCACCCACCACCAGGCCCGGCTAATTTTTGTACTTTTAGTAGAGATGGGGTTTCACCATGTTGGCCAGGCTGGTCTTGAATTCCTGACCTCGTAATCCACCCGCCTCGGTCTCCCCAAGTGCTGAGATTAGAGGCGTGAGCCACCAAGCCCGGCCGGAACAATTTTTTTATATGACACCAAAAGCACAGGCATCTAAAGCAAAAATAAACATATCAAACTGAAAACCTACTGTACAGCAAAAGAAACAATCAACATAATGAAAAGGCAGCCTATGGAATGTGAGAAAATATTTGCAAACCGTATGTATGACAAGGAGTGAATATCCAAAATATATAAGGAACTCATACAACTCAATAGCAAAAAAACTCACAAATACTCCAACGGGCAAAGAAAAGACATTTTCCCAAAAAGGACATACAAATGGCCAACAGGTACATGAAAAGGTGCTCAACATTACGATCCAACAGGAAATGCAACCAAAACCACAATAAGATAGCACCTCACACTTGTTAAGATGGTGCTTATCAAAAAAACAAAACAAAACACAACTAGAGATAACAAGTATTCTTTAGGATGTGGATAAAGGGGAACCCTTGCACATTGTTAGTGAAAATGTAAATTGGTACAGCTATTATAGAAAATGGAGATGCCTCAAAAAAAATAAAAGTAGAGCTATCATGTGATCTAGCAATCCCACTTCCGGGTATATATCTGAAGGATATAAAATCAGTGTCTCAAAGGGAAGATCTGAATTCCTGTTTGTTGTGGCATCATTTACAATAGCCAAGAAATGGAAACAACGTAAGTGTCTATCAATAGATGAACAGATACACACACATACACACACACAATTAACTATTATTCAGCCATAATAAAGAAGACAATCGGGCCAGGCGCGGTGACTCATGCCTGTAATCCCAGCACTTTGGGAGGCTGAGGCAGGCAGATCACAAGGTCAAGAGTTCAAGACCAGCCTGGCCTATATGGTGAAACCCCATCTCTACTAAAAATACAAAACTTAGCCGGGCATGGTGGCTTGCACCTGTAGTCCCAGCTACTCAGGAGGCTGAGGCAGGAGCATCGCTCAAACCTGGCGGCAGACATTGTAGTGAGCCAAAATCATGCCATTGCACCCCAGCCTGGGCAACAAAGTGACATTCCATCTCAAAAAAATAATAATGAAAGAAAAAGAGAGAGAGAGAGAGAAAGAAAATCCTGTCATTTGTGAGAACCTAGATGAGCTTTAAGAGCATTATGCTAAATGAAATAAATGAGACAGAGAAAGACAAATACTGTATGATCTCACTTAAATATGGAATCTAAAAAACTCAAACTCACAGAAACAGAGGAGAATGGTAGTTGTTGGGGTTGTGGGAAAGCAGAAAAGGAGAGATGTTGGTTAATGGGTACAGAGTTTCGGTTGTAAGTTATGGGGATCTAACGTAGTGCATGCTGACTCTAGTTAACGATACTGCATCGCATACTTGAACTTTCCTAAGAGTAGATCTTAAACGTTTTTACCACACACACAGCTGTGTCAGGTGATGGATGTGCTAACCTGATTATGCTAATTATTTTGCATTATACACATATATCAAATCATCACATTGTATATCTTAAATTTATACAATTTTACTTGTCAATCATACCTCAATGAAGCTGCAAAGTAAATACAGGGAGATCCATCATTAACTGTCCTTTCTAGGGAAGTATTATTTGAATATATCAACACAAGATTAACAAAATACCTGTCTTTTTCTTCATAAAATTAATCAGTGTTTTAAATTTCTTTACAAAACCCTCTCATTCTAAATTTTCCTCTTGGTAATCATAGCAGAGGCATTCATTGCTACAGATTTTACAAACACAGTAATATTAGTTTAAGGGGTATTTCAATCAAATAAAAGTAAATATAAAACATTCACATTTATTCCTAATTGATTTCAAATCCTTCATGAACTATCTTTGCCATTAATGGCATACTGAATTTTCTTTTAAATTTTTGTCATTGTTATAAAATGATCAATTAGTGCATTACCAAGTGGTAGATTGAATCTCCTCTCATGTTTCATCAAAGATCTCCCCCTTTTGACCGTGCGCGGTGGCTCACGCCTGTAATCCCAGCACTTTGGGAGGCTGTCGCGGGCACATCACTTGAGGTCAGGAGTTCAAGACCAGCCTGGCCAACATGGCAAAACACCATCTGTACTAAAAATATAAAAATTAGCCGGGTCTGGTGACATGTGCCTGTAATCCCAGCTACTCAGGGAGGCTGAGGCACAAGAATCGCTTGAACCCAGGAGGCGGAGGTTGGAGTGAGCTGAGATCATACCACTGTACTCCACTCTGGGTGACAGAGCAAGACTCCATATCAAAAACAAAACAAAACAAAACAAAAAACTCCCACTTTTAAATTGATATATATTTCTACTTTGCTTGATATTGTTTGATAATATCTATTAACAAGTTTTAATTCTTCAATCCACAAACATATTTTAAGTAATTATCACCTACCAATTAGAAAAATAGCAAGAACGAGAACTGAAATGCAATGGCAGTTTAAAATACAACAAGCTCTGTGCCAAGAAATTTTTATTTAATCCCAGTTTTATAGATAAACACTTTAAAAGATTAAGTAATAGAGCGACAGAGAGAAAACTTATAAGCAGGTGAACTTATAAGTGACAGAGAGAGAACTATTAAGCACGTGTATCCGATGCTAACTAATGCCTGGGAATTAGCCATTGTTACTCTGCCAAGCCCTGCAAAGAACTATGCCATCTTCCCTAGCAAGGGAGTGACCACACACAGCCTGACAGATCCAGCTTTTGGAGAGAGGAAGGACAGGGGCCCACTCCTGGTGCAAACTCTCCACTGCCTCTTTCTGCCCCACACAGTCAACTGCCTGGATCCCAAGCTCTTCCCCTGGGCATGAGTGAGCTCTTGGCAAGAGGTGTATGTAGGCCAGGCTGCACCAGCTGTTGCAGAAAACCCAGAATTTATTTGTTCCATCGCTCATTCTGCAGTGGAGATTTTAGCTCATGTCTGAGTAAACCCGGGTGTCATGTGTCAGCAATGTGGCCATGGCCAGCCTTGGCACACGCACAGGATAGCTTTTTGTAAATAAAGTCATGGACTGTAACGACCGCATATACAACAATATAATCTCAGTTCCATGAGATTATACTGCCATATATATATATATATATATATATATATTTATTTTGGCAACTCTGTACTACCATATTTTTGCTGTACTTTCTCTATGTTTAAATACATACTTGCCACTTGTTACAAATGCCACAGTATTCAGTAGAGTAACCTGCTGTACAGGTTTGGAGCCTAGGAACAACAGGCCGTACCACACAACCAGGGTTTCGAATAGTAGGCTCTACCCTCTAGGTTTGTATACGAGCACTCTATGATGTTTGCACAGCCACAGCCACATAATCACCTGGGGACATGTTTCCAAGAACTTATCCCCGTCATTAGGCCACGCTTGACTGTACTCTCCTGACATTTTTTTTTTTTGAGACAGAGTTTCACTCCTGTTGCCCATGCTAGAGTGCAACAAGCAATTCTCCTGCCCTCCTGCCTCAGCCTCCTGAGTAGCTGGGATTACAGGCGCCCACCACCATGCCCGGCTAATTTTGTACTTTTAGTAGAGAGAGGGTTTCACCATTTTGGCCAGGCTGGTCTCGAACTCCTGACCTCAGGTAATCTACCCGCCTCAGCCTCCCAAAGTGATGGATTACAGGCGTAAGCCACCACACCCAGCCATCCTGACATACCCTTTTTTTTGTTTTTTGTTTTTTTTAAGACAGAGTCTTGCGCTATCGCCCAGGCTGGAGTGCAGTGGCAGGATCTTAGCTTTCTGCAAGCTCCGCCTCCCGGGTTCACGTCATTTTCCTGCCTCAGCCTCCTGAGTAGCTGGGACTACAGGCACCCACCACCATGCCAGCTACTTTTTTGTATTTTTAGTAGAGACTGGGTTTCACCATGTTAGCCAGGATGGTCTTGATCTCCTGACCTTGTGATCCACCCACCTTGGCCTTCCAAAGTGCTGGGATTACAGGCGTGAGCCACTGAGCCTGGCCTACACCTGGCTAATTTTTAAATTTTTTGGAAATGTGAGGTCTTGTTATGTTGCCCAGGCCGGTCTCAAACTCCTGGTCTCAAGTGGTTCTCCTACGTTGGTGTCCCAAAGTGCTGGGATTATAGGCATGAGCCACTGCACCTGGCTGGACTATTAATGACTGAATGGGATTCTAAGAATGTGCAGTGTCTTTTGGGTTGTATATCCTTGTGCTGTAAGGGATCTGTGTTTGAATACTGGGGGTGGACTGTGAGATTGTGAAATATATATTTGGTCTACATACCCGCCTCCTAGCCTACAACTCCTAAAATCCTTGGAATCTGTGATAAGTGTCTTTTTGTATGCTAATGAGTTGACTAATCCTGGCAATTCCTGGGCAGCTTCAGGATGAGGGCTGGTGATCAAAAACACTAAGGCGGCCGGGTGCAGTAGCTCAAGCCTGTAATCCCAGCACTTTGGGAGGCTGAGACGGGCAAATCACGAGGTCAGGAGATCGAGACCATCCTGGCAAACACAATGAAACCCCGTCTCTACTAAAAAAATACAAAAAAATAGCTGGGCGAAGTGGCGGGCACCTGTAGTCCCAGCTACTCGGGAGGCTGAGGCAGGAGAATGGCGTAAACCCAGAAGGCGGAGCTTGCAGTGAGCTGAGATCTGGCCACTGCACTCCAGCCTGGGCGACAGAGCGAGACTCCGTCTCAAAAAAAAAAAACCAAAAAAAAAAACCCACTAAGGCAGGATCAGAGGGTTGGAACTTTCAGCCCCATCCCCCTACTCTGGGGAGGGAAGGGAGCAGAAATTAAGTTGATTACCAATGACCAATGCTTTAATCAATCATGCCTACATAATGAAGCCTTCATAAAAACCCAAAAGGTCAGGGTTCAGGGAGCTTCTGAACCCTGGAGGGTGGTACTCCTGGGTAGGGCGAGGAAGTTCTGAGGCCTTCCCCTGTACCTTGCCCTGTGTATCTCTTCATTCGTATCTTTTGTGTGTGTGTGTGTACACACACACACACACACACACACATATATATATATATATATGTTTTTGAGATGGAGTATCACTCTGTCACCCAGGCTGGAGTGCAGTGGTGCAATCTTGGCTCACTGCAAACTTCGGCCCCTGGGTTTGAGCAATTCTTCTGCCTCAGCCTCCCAAGTAGCTGGGACTACAGGCGCATACCACCACACATGGTAATTTTTGTATTTTTAGTAGAGATGGGTTTTCACCATGTTGGCCAGGCCTGTCTTGAACACCTGACCTCAGGTGATCCACCTGCCTCTGCCTCCGAAAGTGCTGGGATTACAGGCGTGAGCCACTGTGCCCAGCCATATATATATATATATTTGAAACAGGGTTTCACTCTGTTGCCCAGGCTGGAGTGTGGTGGATCACGGCTCACTGCAGCTTCAACCTCTTAGGATTAAGCGATCCTCTCACCTCAGCCTCCTGAGTGGCTGGGATCACAGGTGTGTGCCACCATACCTGGCTATTTTTTTTATTTTTCATAGAGACGGGGTCTTGCTGTGTTGCCCAAGCTGGTCTCAAACTCCTAGGCTCAAGTGATCTGTCCACCTAGGCCTCCCAAAGTGCCAGGATTATAAGCATAAGTTGCTGCACCTGGCTGAAATTATAATTCTTATCACTGATGATGGGAGTGTAACTTGGTAAAGACTTTTGTTAAAACTGGCAGTATATACTAACTTGCACCTAAGCAAATCTACACAGTTGCACTTCCAGATATGTACACCCAGAGAAGGGCATACTATGTTCAGCAAATGAAATGTACAAGAATGTTTATAGCAGCACTGTTCAAACCTCAGCCTGGAAACTATTTAAATATCCATGATTCATAGAATGTATAAATGGTGAGTTCATGTAATGGTATACTGTATACAGCAATTAGAAGGAAGAAATTACAAAAATATACAATAATTATAAATCTTACAGATATAATGTTGGGCCAAGGAAGTCAGACATTAAAAAGTACATATTGTATTTTTCTAAAATATAAACATAGGTGAAGTAATTTATGGCCTTAGAAGGATAGCCTTAGCAGAGTTGGGACTGGAAGAGACAAGCCAGGAGTTTCTGTGACATTAATTTCAATATGTTGCCCAGGCTGTGGTACTGTGGCTATTCATAGGCATGATCAACACACAGTGCAGCCTTGAATTCCTGGGCTCCAGTGATTCTTTCACCTCAGCCTCTGAAGTAGCTGGGATTATAGGCATGTACTACTACACCCAACTGGCTTCCGAACTTCTGACTGAATGTTGTGGTTCTTGATCTGAGTGGTAATAAAATGGACATGTTTTCACTTTGTGAAAACTTCTTAAGCTGTAGATTTAAGATTTTATTTATTTATTTATTTTGAGATGGAGTTTTATTCTGTTGCCCAGGCTGGAATACAGTGGCACAATCTTGGCTCTCTGCAACCTTTGCCTCCTGGGTTCAAGCGATTCTCCAGCCTCAGCCTCCCAAGTAGTTGGGACTACAGGTGCCCACCACTATGCCAGGCTAATTTTTGTATTTTTAGTAGAGACGGGGTTTCACCATGTTGACCAGGCTGGTCTCGAACTTCTGACCTGGTGATCAGCCCGCCTTGGCCTCCCAAAGTGCTGGGATTACAGGTGTGAGCCACTGTGCCAGGCCAGCAGACTTAAGATTTTGTATTCTTCGGTATGTATTTTATACTTCATAAACAAGTATAAGAATAGCAAAAACACAGAAGGAATTCAATGCAGGCAATTGACTACATAAATGATGGAAGAGTTGAGAAACCAAAGGCCGGTGAGGCAATCAGTAATTATGAAGAGCATAAAGCAATTACCAACAGCATAAACAACTCCAGTGCTGGAGGAACAAAGGCAATATTACTGGAACTCTCCTCTTAACTAGGCTTCAAGCTTGGCTTTCCATGTCCTTGGCTTACTGAGCCCGGTTTTTCAAGAATCTTGTTAAAGTCGTTTAGCAAGAATTCTTTCCTCTTTGATATCTGATCAAATTCCTCATCCCTCAATTTCCATATCTAAATGTTTGGTCTGCTTTTAGCAAAAATCCTGTTAAACTGGTTTAACAGAAATCCCCTACTCTTGATGGCCAATTGAGTTCCTCTTAGTAATTTTCCATTTAGTGACCTCTTTACTCATCTAGTAGGCTAGAAATTCCCAGCTGTCTTTGCTGTATTCAGAGTTGAGTTCTGCTCTTTACTGAGATCTCTCTTTCCTACTGCAGTAGCTTGAATAAAATCTATCTTGACTATTTACAAATATTTATTTACTTATTTATTTAATTATTTATTTTTTGAGACAGGGTCTTGCTCTGTTGCCCAGGCTGGAACGCTGTGGTGCGGTCACAACCCACTGCAGCCTCAACCTCCCAGGCTCAATTGATCCCCCCAGCTCAGCTTCCCAAGTAGCTGAGACAATAGACCTGCTACTATGCCTGGCTAATTTTTTTTTTTTTTTTATAGAGACAAAGTCTTGCTATGTTATCAGGGCTGGTCTTGAACTCCTGGGCTCAAGGGATCCTCCTGCCTCAGCCTCCCGAAATGCTGGAATTACAGGCATGAGCCTCGTGCCTGGGCTGTATTACCATTTTTACAAGTGTCCAGTGTATAATTTTTCTTTTACACTAGGCACTGGGGTCATCCTGCAGAAACTGAAGCCATAGCAGCCATTTTGGAGACACAGAGGAAGTGAATCCACTACCAGAGTCACTGTAGAAGGCAGAGGGAACACAGGGGAAATACTCTAGCTTCTCCCTCCCTCCCAGTTTCTGTCCTCCAGTCTCCTGTCAGTATTTCTAATTGGCAGAACCTGGTTTCAACCTTCATATCTCTTCTCACTTTTAGTCTATTATAATTTGTCTCAGATCTGTTCCTAATTCAACCATGAAGACCAGTAGTACATGGCTACTGTATGGTGCCTGAGAAATCAAATCATTTCTCCGTAGAAAGTTTAAAGCCTAAATATTTCTGAAGCTTTGATAAATGCTAAGATAAAGAAATTTTTCACTCTGAAGGTAGAAATCAATCTCTTTTTTGGTTTTGTTGGTTGATGACGAGAGATTAATGACAAAGTGGGTAGACAGGAAGAAATGTGAATTCAATTTCTGTTTTCTGCAAAGAATATCTATTGATTTTAAAAGGCAGAATAACTTGTAAGAGAAAGGTGAAAATGAAGGTGGGTAAAGAGATTGTAAGAGAAAATCTTAATAAACTAAAATGAGTTTTAAGACCCAACTCAGATACATTATATTTTGAGGTCTTAGAAAACTTGTAAATGAAATGGAAAAGAACATCTAAGATGAGAGAATGTTTAAATGTTCGTAAGAAAGAAGATGGATTCTGTGCATTGTATATTACTAAGCAGCATATTTCAATCAACCCCAACGAGATTTTCCAAGCACTTATTAAAGAAGTTATCAAACAAAAAAAGGTGGTCATTTGGACCAAACATAAAATGCTTAAAAATATATCAACCTAATCAAATACTTTACATTAACCAGCTTACTGATATGGTTGTAGAGAAATGAAGAATTTATTTATGGACTTCACCTTGATTACAACAAAGCATTCCACTTTTCCTTGTGGATGACTTAGAGTAGTACTATTTGAATGCTGATACATTTAGGCAGAACTGAAATTGGTTGATCAACAATACCAAGAATTTATTGATTAGTGGATATCAATTTAGAGTTTTATTCGGATGAAGAGAGGTCCTTCCCCAGGCCTTGTAATTGGGATTTCATTTTTAAAATAGATCATTGTATAAATAAAAAGATGATGAGATTATCAACTATTTGAATGACAGCAAACTGAAACAGAAGATGTATTCTTTTTTTTTTTTTTCTTTGATGAGGCAGAGTTTCACTCTTGTTGCCCAGGCTGGAGTGCAATGGCGTGATCTCGGCTCACCCAAACTCTGCCTCTCAGGTTCAAGCAATTCTCCTGTCTCAGAATCCTGAGTAGCTGATCCACCACTAGGCCTGGCTAATTTTGTATTTCTAGTGGAGACGGGGTTTCTCCATGTTGGGCAGGCTGGTCTCAAACTCCCAACCTCAGGTGATCTGCCCGTCTCAGCCTCCCAAAGTGCTGGGATTACAGGTGTGAGCCACCACACCTGGCCAGAACATGAATATGTTGATTCCCAAAATTGGAATTTAAAATATATTATCAGTGGCTCACATGTGTAATCTCAACACTTTAGGAGGCCAAGGGGAGAGGGTTGCTTGAGTCCAGGAGTTTGAGACCAGCATGGAGAACATAGCAAGACCTTGTCTGTATTAAAAATTAAAAAAAAAAATTAGCTAAGTTTGGTGGTACATGCCTGTAGTCCTGGCTACTTGGGAGTCTGAGGAAGGAGGTTCTTTTGAGCTTGGAAGGTCAAGACTGCAGTGAGCTGTGGTTATGCCACTGAACTTCATCCTGGGTGACAGAGTGAGCCCCTGTCTCATAAATAAATAAATTTCAAAAAATATTTTAAATTGTATTTTCAGAGTGACATCAGCAAGATAGGAGAATAGGAGTTTCTGGCCTTCACACTCCTATAGAAACAGTAATTTAACAACCATCTATAGATGAAAATACCTTCACAAGAATAACATGAACACATATGCGATAAATTTCACTGACAATGGTAAACAAATGGACAAATACAGAATAAGGAAATACTGTAACAGTGGTGTATAAGTCACTTTTAGCCATAGTATTAAAACTTTATTAAAATACATATTTTAATAGACAAAAATAAAAATAATGATAACAAAAATTGGTTAATGGATACACAAAATAAAAAGAAATCAATCCTGACATGAATAACAGAGTTTGAGGGGGAGAAAGTAAAAGTGTAGAGTTTTTATATGCAATTGAAGTTAAGTTTTTACCAGCTCAAAATAGACTGGTATAATGATAAGAAGTTTTATGTAAGCCTTATGATACACACACATACCCCGTAGTAGATTAAAAAAAGGATAAAAAGAATCAAAGTATATCATTACAAGAAAACTACAAAATAGAAAACAATTAACAAAATAGGAACAGTAAGTCCTCACCTACCAATAATTACTTAAGGGTAAGCAGATTAACTTAAACAATGAGGGCCGGACATGGTGGCTCACTTCTGTAATCCCAGTACTTTGTGAGGCTGAGGCAAGTGGATCACCTGAGGTCAGAAGTTTGAGATCAACCTGACCAACATGGTGAAACCCTGTCTCTACTAAATACAAACAATTCGCCGGGAATGCTGGTGTATGCCTGTAATCCTAGCTACCTGGGAGGCTGAGGCAACAGAATTACTTGAACCCAGGAGGTGGTGGTTGCAGTAAGCTGAGATTGCACCATTGCACTCCAGCCTGGGCAACAAGAGCGAAACTCTTGTCAAAAAAAAAAAAAAAAAAAAAAAAAAAAAAATTAACCAATGAAAAGAGATTGAGTGGCTGAGTAGAATAGAAAGTATGATCCAACTATATGCTGTCTGCAAGATCCTTACTTGAGATTTAACGATACAAAAGGATAAAGGTGAGAGATGAAAAATGTATTCCACGACAATGGTAACTGAAAGAGAGCAGAGGTGGCTATACTTAGATTATACAAAATAGACTCTAAGTAAAACACGGTCATGAGTGATAAAGCAAGTCATTATATAATTATAATAGGATTAATTCAGTAGAAAAAAAATAGCAGTTGTAAATACATATGCACCCAACAGCAAGTCGTTTAATATATAAAGCAAAAATTGATAGATCTAAAGGGAAAATTGAATAAATAATAGCAGGAGACACAAATATCCTACTTACAAAGATACACAGATCATCCAGACAGAAAATCAATACACAGGCCAGGTGTGGTGGTTCATGCCTGTAATCCCAGCACTTTGGGAGGCCAAGGTGGGCAGATCACCTGAGGTCAGGAGTTCGAGACCAGCCTGACCAATATGGAGAAATTCCGTCTCTACTAAAAATACAAAATTAGCCGGGCGTGGTGGCGCATGCCTATAATCCCAGCTACTCGGGAGGCTGAGGCAGGAGAATTACATGAACCTGGGAGGCAGAGGTTGCAGTTAGCTGAGATTGTGCCACTGCACTCCAGCCTGGGCAACAAGAATGAAACTGTCAAAAGAAAGAAAGGAAGAAAGGAAGGAGGAAGGGAGGGAGGAAAGGAGGGAGGGAGGAAGGGAGGGAGAAAGGAAGGGAGGAAGGGAAGAAAGGAGGAAACAGCAGACTTGCATAGCATATAGACCAAATGGACCTATGAGATCCATAGACTGTTGCACCCAATTTTTTCAGAATATACATTTTTCTAAATAAAAAATCATAAGGAACTAAAATGACAAATTACATGCCAACAAATTGGATGACCTGGAAGAAGTGAATACATTCTGCCAAAACTAAGAAGAAATAGCCTAAACAGACCAATAACAAATAAGAAGATTGTCAGTAATCAAACCCTTCAACAAGAAGCACAGAAACAGATGGCCTCATAGGTGAACTGTACCAAACTTTTAAAGAAAAATTAATATTAATCATTCTAAAACTCCTTCATAAAATAGAAGAGGGGATACTTTCAAACCCTCTTTATGAGGCTAGAATTATCCTGACACTTAAGCCAGACAAAGACATCACAAGAAAAGAAAACTACAGGCCAATATCCAGATGAACATGGATACAAAAATTCTCAACTAAATATTAGCAAACAAAACTCAAAAGCACAATAAAAGGATTATACATCGTGATCAAATAGGGTTTATTGCTGGGAAGCAAGGATGGTTCCACACACAGAAATCAATCAATGTGATATGCCACATTAACAGACCAAAGAAGAAACAGCACATAATCATCTCAGCAAATGCAGAAAAAGCACTTGACAAAATTCAATACCTTTCATGACCAAAAACCTCTCAAAAATTAGGCACAGAAGGAACTTAATGTAATACAGACCACAAAAGATAAGTCCATAGCTAACGTCATACCTAATGGTGAAAAAACATTTCCTCTAAGATTTGGAACAAGGCACAGATGCCCATTCTCACAACTTCTATTCAACATGATTCTAGAAGTTCTACATGGAGCGGTTAGGCAAACATATAAATGAATAAGACATTCAAATAAGAAAGAAATAAGTTAAATTTTCTGTTTGCCGATGACATAATCTTTTGTATAGAAAACACTATAGACTTCACCAAAAAACTGTTAGAACTAAGAAAAAAATGCAACGAAGTTACATGATACAAGTTCAATACATTGAAATCAACTGTGCTTCTATACATTACAATGAATTATGCAAAAAGAAAATTAAGAGAATCCCATTTATAATAACATAAAAAAGAAAAATACTTTAAAAATAAACTTTTTTTTTTTTAAAGACAGGGTCTCACTCTATCACCCAGGCTGGAGTGTAGTGGCTCAATCATAGCTCACTGCAGCCTCAGTCTCCCGGGCTCAAGTGATCCTCCCACCTCAGCCTCCTGAGTAGCTGGGACTTTAGGTACATGCCACTATGTTGGGCTAATTTTTGCATTTTTTGTAGACACAGAGTTTTGCCATGATGCCCAGGCTGGTCTCAAACTCCTGGGCTCAAGCTATCCTTCTGCCTCAGCCTTCCCAAGTGCTGGGATTACAGGCGTTGAGTCACTCCAGCCAACACTTTGTGATTTCAAAATATATTATACTCTTTTACCAAGTACCTGCTAATACGGGCCGCATTTGCACTAAAATCCTAAAGAAGGTGGCCTGGGTCATCATTGAGAAGTACTACATCTACCTGGGCAGTGACTGGTACATGAGCAAGTATGTGTGCAAGGAGATCACCATTACTTCCAGCAAGGAGCTCTGCAGCAAGATAGCAAGCTATGAGACACATCTGATGAAGGAGATCAGAGGCCCAGATTCACAGGTGTCTCCATCAAGCTGCACGAGGAGGAGGAGGAGGAGGAGAGAGAAGTAATTACGTTCCTGAGGTCTCAGTCCTGGATCAGGAAGTCACTGGAGTAGATGCTCACACCAAGGAAATGCTGAAGCTTCTGGGTTTTGGTAGTGTGTCCAACTCCAAGTCACCCAGACTGTAATTGGGATGAATTCTAAAACACCATATATGGAGCCGTATGAATCTTTCTGTTGTGCTACTAGGTTGGTGGAAAAGTAATTGCGGTTTTTGCCATTACTTTTAATTATGTAAACTGTTAAACTGTTGCCATTACTTTTATACTTGATCTTAGCCAAAAGGCCAAGAAGCTATGCCATTACTTTCAATGGCAAAAACTGTGATTATTTTTGCACTAACCTAATACAATATTTTCCTTAAATTTGGAGGCTGGGTGCAGTGGCTTATGCCCGTAATCCCAGCTACGGAGAAGTCTGAGGCAGGAGGATCACTTGAGCCAAGGAATGTGAAGATATAGTGAGCTATGATCATTATGCTCTAGCCTAGGCAACAGAGTGAGACCTTGTCTCTAAAATCAATTAATCTGGGACAACAGCCTAATACACACACACACACACGTGTGTGTGCATATATATATTTGGATTGGAAGAATAAATATTGTTAAAATATCCATGCTACCTGAAGTGATATAACAATTTAATTCCTATCAAAATCTGAATGGCATTTTTCACAGAACTGGAAAAAATGCTCAAATTCATATAGAACCACAAAAGACCTTAAATAGCCAAAGCATTTTTGAGCTTGCTCTCTCTCTCTCTACACACACACACACACACACACACTGCAAAGTTACAGTAATCAAGAGTATGTTACTGGCATAAAAACAGACATATAGACCAATAGAATAGAATAGATAGTCCAGAAGTAAACTCACACAAATATGGTCAATTGATATTTGACAAAGGTGCCACGAATACCAAATGGGGAAAGGACAGTCTCCCTATAAATGGTGCTGGGGAAACTGTATATCCACATGCAAAAGAATGAAAATGGACCCTTATTTTATACCATACACAAAAATTAGGATTAAAGACTTAAACATGGCCAGGTGCAGTGGCTCATGCCTGTAATCTCAGCAATTTGGGAGGCCAAGGCAGGCAGATTGCTTGAGCCTAAGAGTTTGAGACCAGCCTGGGCAACATGGCAAAACCCTTTCTCTATACAAAATACAAAATTTAGCTGGGCAAGGTGGCATGTGCCTATAGCCCTAGCTACTTGTGAGACTGATATGGGAGGATTGCTTGAATGTGGCAGGTTGAGGTTGCAATGAGCCATGATCCAGCCACTGCACTGCAGCCTGGGCAACAGACAAGAACTTGTCTCATTAAAAATAAATAAATAAATAAATAAATAAAAATAAAAGACTTAAATAAGACTTGACACCATAAAATTCCTAGAAGAAACATAGGAAAAAATCTTGACATTGAGCTTGGCAATCATTTCTTAGTTACAACAACCAAAACACAGGTAACAGAAGAAAAGAAAAGAACAATCAAGATAATGAAAAGGAAACCAACCACTTATCTGATAAAGGGTTATTTTATTTATTTTTTGAGACAGGGTTTCGCTCCTGTTGCCCAGGCTAGAGTGCAATGGCATGATCTCAGCTCACTGCAACCTCTGTCTCCTGGGTTCAAGTGATTGTCCTTCCTAAGCCTCCTGAGTAGCTGTGATTACAGGCTCCCACCACCATGCCTGGCTAATTTTTTTATTTTTAGCAGAGACAGGGTTTCACCATATTGGCCAGGCTGTCCTCAAACTCCTGACCTCAGGTGGCCTCCCAAAGTGCTGGGACTACAGGCGTGAGCCACCGCTCCCGGCCTGATAAATGAGTTATTGATCACAATATATAAAGAACTCCTAGAACTTAATAACAAGGAAATAAATACACTGATTTTATTTAGTTAGTTATTGAGACAGGGTCCGGCTCTGTCGCCCAGACTAAAGTGCAGTGCTGCCAGCCATCATAACTCACTGCAGCCTCTGCCTTCTGGTCTCAAGCTGTCCTCAGCCTCCTGAGTAGCTGGGACTATAGGAACATGCCACCTCATCAGATAATTTTCGTATTTTTTTAGTCAGAGACAGAGTTTTGCCATGTTGCTCAGGCTGGTCTTGAACTCCTGGGCTCGAGCGATCCACCAGCCTTGACCTCCCAAAGCACTGGAATTACAGATGTGAACCACTACATCCAGCCATAACCTGATTTTATTATTATTATTATTTGAGATGGAGTCTCAGTCTGCCACCCAGGCTGGAGTGCAGTGGTGCAATCTAAGCTCACTGCAACCTCTGCCTCCTGGGTTCAAGTGATTCTCCTGCCTTCCCCACCTGAGTAGCTGTGATTACAGATGCATGCCACCATGTCCAGCTAATTTTTTTTTTTTTTTTGAATTTTTAGTAGAGTAATTTCACCATGTTGGCCAGGCCAGTCTTGAACTGGCCTCAGATGATCTGCCTGCCTTGGTCTCCTGAAGTGCTGGGATTACAGGCATGAGCCACCATGCCCGGCCCATAAACTGATTTTAAATGGGCAAAGGATTTGAAGAGACATTTCTCCAAAGAATACATACAAAATGGCCAGCAGGTATAAGAAAATGTGCTCAATATCACTATTCATCAGTGATATGCAAATCAAAATTGCAATGATATATCATCTCACACCTGTTAGAATGGTTATTATAAGGAACAAAACAAAACGAAAACCAAAACCAAGATAACAAGCTGTATTAGTCCATTCTCATGCTGCTATGAAGAAATAGCCCACGCTGGGTAATTTAAAAAGGAAAGAGGTTTAATTGACTCTTTCCTTTTTATAGTTACCAATACAGGCACACCTCATTTTATGGTGCCTTGCTTTATTGAACTTTGCTTGTAATTGTGGTTTTTACAGATTGAAAGTGTCTGGCAACCCTATGTCAAGCAAGTGTATCAGTACGACCTTTCCAACAGCATGTTTTCACAGTTCAGCATGGCTGGGGAGGCCTCAGGAAACTTACAATCACATTGGAAGGCACCTCTTTACAGGGCAGCAGGAGAGAGAATGAGAACTGAGAAAAGGGACAAGCCCCTTATAAAACCGTCAGATCTCATGATAACTCTCTCACTATCATGAAAACAGTATCAGGGAACTGCTCCCAGGATTCAACTGTCTCCACCTGGCCCCTCCCATAACACGCAGGGATTATGGGAACTACAATTCAAGATGAGATTTGGATGGGGATACTGCCAAACCATACCACAAGTGTAGCTAAGGAGGTGGACAAAAGGGAACCCTGTACAATGCTGGTGGGAATGCAAAGTGGTGCAGCCAATATAAAAAACAGGAAGTTTCTCAAAAAATTAAAAATAGAACTAAGAGATGGTTCAGCAATCCCACTTCTGGGAATGTATCCAAAATAAATTAAATCAGTATCTGGAAGAGATAGCTGCAGTCCCATGTTTGCTGCAGCGTTATTTACAGTAGCAAAAACATTTAAACAACTTAAATGTCTGTGGACAAATGAATGAATAAAGAAAATGTGGTATATAAAGACAATGGAATGTTATTCAGCCTAAAGAAAGAAATCCTGTATCTGGGACAAGTATGAAGCTGCAGGGTATTATGCTAAATTAAATAAGCCAGACACAGAAGGACAAATATTGCCAGGTGGGTTTGGTGGCTCATTCCTATAATCCCAGCACTTTGGGAGGCAGGGCAGGAGGATCACTTGAGCTCAGGAGTTTGAGACCAGCCTAAGCAACATAGTGAGACCTCATCTCTACTAAAAATAAGAAACAATTAGCTAGGTGTGGTAGTGCACACCTGTAGTCCCAGCTACTCAGGAGGCTGAGGCAGGAGAATCGCTTGAGTCCAGGAGGTCAAGGTTGCAGTGAGCTATGATCATAGCACTGCACTCCAGCCTGGGTGATAGAGTGACACCTGACTCAAACAAACAAACAAACAAACAAACAAACAAACAGCAAACAAAAGGCTGAGTGCAGTGGCTTACACCTGTAATTCCAACACTTTGGGAAGCTAAAGCAGGAGGATGGCTAGAGCCCTGGAGTTTGAGATCAGCCTGGACAACAAAGTGAGACCCTGTCTCTATTAAAAAAAAAAAAAAAAAAAAAAAAAAAAAGTCGGCTGGGCACCATGGCTCACGCCTGTAATCCCCACACTTTGGGAGGCCGAGGTGGGTGGATAACCCGAGGTCAGGAGTTTGAGACCAGCCTGACCAACATGGTGAATCCCCGTCTTTACTAAAAATACAAAAATTATCTGGACGTGTTGGCAGGTGCCTGTAATCCTAGCTACTTGGGAGGCTGAGGCAGGAGAATTGCTTGAGCCCGGGAGGTGGAGGTTGCAGTGAGCCAAGGTCATGCCACAGCACTCCAGCCTGACCAACAAGAGTGAAGCTCCATCTCAAAAAATAAATACACAAAAATAAATAAAAATTTTTAAAAGTCACATGACACTTCTTTTCTTTCTTTCTTTTTTTTTCTATTTAATGTTTTATTTGGGAAGAAAGAATTGCAGTTCAGGACATCCATGTAGACCGGGTGGTCCTCGGTATGTCAGAACAACACAGAGAAGGCTGGAGGTTTTATCAAAAGAAATGTCAGTATAGCTCTCTTTGAGAAAGTTTATTGGCACCGGGAAGGGTCCTGGGACCTGGCAAGCTACAACTGGTGAGCAACCGGGCAGGCAAAATTAATCCTAGAGCTTCAGCAAGTTATCTCAGCAGTTATGGATAAAGCTGGTTTCAGCTTACAGCAGGCAGTTTCACCAGCTGGATGTGCAGAGAATTACATTACTAGATTAATGTTATGTGCCTGGGGTGCTTTTATCCCTGGCTTCTTGACTTTTAATTGGGTGTGGTAAGAATGACTTAATTTGGTGTCATCCACTTTCACAGCACTGAGCATACTTAGTATGTACTGAGGCTTGCTGAATTATCAGTGTGTACCCCACTCCAGGAAGGTTAATGAAGTAGGATTACTACTTAGGCTAAGACCTTTATTAAAATTTTGTCCTCTGGCCAGGCGTGGTGGCTCACGCCTATAATCCCAACACTTTTGGAGGGCAAGGTGGAAGGATCGCTTGATCCCAGGAATTCAAGACCAGCCTGGGAAACAAAGGGTAGACCCCTCTCTACAAAAAATAAAAAATTAGCTAGGCATGGTGGTACACGCCTGTGGTCTCAGCTACTCAGGAGGCTGAGATGCGAGGATCACTCGAGCCCAGGAGGTTGAGGCTGCAGTAGGTCACGCACACACTCCTACCAGGAATTATCAGTCCTTGTTTGGATTTCCACAGCTCCAAAGATTTCCCGACTGTTTTTCAGTGCCCACAGTGCCTAGATCTAGACCTCAAATGAAGATTAACAAATGCCAGCTGGGCATGGTGGCACATCCCTGAAGTCTCAGCTACTCTGGTGGTTGACACAGGAGGATTGCTTGAAGCCCAGGAGTTTGAGGCTGCAGTGAGCTATGATCGCACCACTGTACTCCAGCCTGCATGACAGAGCAAGACTTCCGTCTATTAAAAAAAAAAAAAAAAATTGAAACAAAAACAAATACCATTTGCCCAGTGAATAGTAATCTAAGGCCCAAGAAAAGATATATTGTAAAATATATTTTACATAATTCAGGCAGTATGAATTCTTAAGCACTGAGTTTATGGGTTTGTGTCTAAAAAAATAGCAAAGCCATTGGCCAATGCAGTCAGCACATTGGTCCTTGGTTCAGATAGTTGTGAATTATATTACTCATGTCATCTTTCAGACAGTGTCTGGGGCCACAATATAGCTTTTAACCTTAGTTGCGTTTTCTTTTTTTAGAGAAATGTATCTTTGCATTCCCAACCTTCAGAATCCATGGGCACACCTGAATGACATTAACTCAAAGTAAATTGTCACTGGTGGGCCTGTGAATTGTGTGTAAGCTCAAAAGCATCACTTGACCTGACTTTCTTTCCTGCCACGTCACTGAATTCTGACATAGAATCTCATTAAAATCCCCACCAGCAAGATTAAGAAGGCCCCCAGGAGCAGAAGCCCTTGCTGCAGCACCAGCTGTGTCCTGGACAACTTAGCACTGTCCTATGGATGTTCCGGCAAAGGTTCTTCTTGGCGCATCTGCTGATCCAACTGAGTCTCGCCCGTCTTTCCAACATCGTTCATTAAAATTCCTTCATGGTTTTCAGGGCACCCTGGGTGAAATGGGTCCTGCGGGAGGGTGGAATTCCCACTCCAAGCCACGTCTGCTTTCAAATTGGCGTGTACCTGAGCCTGCTGACACGCTTTTTTCCAATTTAGCTGAATGATAAAGCCTAGAAAACACACAGCTTGAAAGACTGTACAGATGATGATCCCTGACCACAGACGCATCACTCCAAGTTTGGTTGCAAACATCAGCGTGATCCCGATGGGGAGGCCAACCACGTAGTACCCAACGGTATTCACAATGGCTCCAACCTTCTGATTTCCACTCCCCCTCAGAACGCCACCGCTCGTGCAAGCAAGAGCTTCAAAGAGGTGGGAAACAGCATAAATTGGAACCATCTGAGCCACCAGATTAATGATGTCTCGGTCGGTAGTGAAAATGTACCCCACATGATCCTTACAGCTTAACAGCAGGACACTGAAGGCTACAGCAAAGAGCACTGTGATTAGTAGGGAAATGGTGGAGGACTTCCGTGCCTGCTCCATGTCTCCAGCACCCAGAGCGTTTCCTACCCGGACACTGGCAGCCACACTGAAGCCTGCAGGGACCATGTACACAACGATGGCCAGTTCATACATGGTGGACTGAGCGCCCAGCTCCATGCCAAGGATGCCGCTGAGGAAGCTCCCGACCTCATAGCCCACCACTCCATGCGTAGCATAAGCATGCTGCAGACGGCCAGGCGGAGGAATGCGGCCCAGTCCTGCAGGCACTCGAGGGACCAACCTCCCCATGTAGCTTGATGCAGTTTTTTCCCAAGGATGTAGAAAAAGGGAGTAGAGCCAGGGTGTACTGGGAAATCAAATTTGCCACTGCAGAGCCTATCACCCCAAGATGTAGCTGATGGAGAAACAGATAGTTGGCGAGGGCATTGACGAGGTTGGCTGCAACTCCAGTTACAATCTGGGGCAGTAGAATTCCCTGGTTGAGCAAATATTTAACTTGTTGCATATAAAGAAAGGTTGCAGGAAGAGCCGGAATGAAAATCGTGACATAGGTCTGGGTAAGCCTGGACACATCCGGGTCCTGCCTGAAGAGCAGCAGGATGTGCTGGGTGTTGAGAAACAGCGCCCAGCAGGGGAAGCAGCAGAGGAGCAGAATGAGCGCACTCCGCTGTAGGATCACGCCCACGTGCTTCAGGTTCGAGATGAGGGTGTCACAAGCAGAAGATAAGCCGAATCCCACTGAGACACCAGTGACATTGATAACCACGATCGCCAGCGTGACTGCGTCCAGCTCCAGCTTGCCCAGGTGGCCACAGAACACGGAGCTTATGAAACTGATCAGGAACACCATCAGCTGAACCAAGAACGCCGGGCCCGCCAGGACCAAAAGCGCCCGCAGCTCCTCTCGGAAGGCGGACAGCCGCAGACAGCGCGACCCACGGAGCTCAAGGGTGGCCTCCGGGCCTCCGCGCACGGGCGCGGGCTCCTCAGGATCCTCCATGTGACTGGCGCGCTGTGGCTGGGTAGCCCGGAGGCAGGCAGTGGGGACCACCCAGTGCAGCCCGCTCTGCAGTCCCCGTCCCGGCCGCCCGCCCAGAGCCCCGACACTTCTTACATAAAAAATTTAAAATAGTCAAACTCATAGAAGCAGTCAGTGAAACGGTGGTTGCCAAGGGCTGGAGTGAGAAGCGGTGGAAACAGGAAGATATTAGTTAAAGGGGTGCAAAGTTTTGATTATACAAGATTCTGTACAGCATCGTGCTTATAGTTACCAATACAGGCGTATCTCATTTTATTGTGCCTTGCTTTATTAAACTTTGCTTGTAATTGTGGTTTTTACAGATTGAAATTCTGTGGAAACCTATGTCAAGCAAGTGTATCAGTACCACTTTTCCAGCAGCATGTGCTTACTTTGTTTCTCTGGGTCACATTTTGGTAATTCTCACAATATTTCGAACTTTTTCATGATTATTGTATGTGTTATGGTGATCTATGATCTTTGATGTTACTATAGGAATTATTTTGAGGCACCACAAAGACAGCAAACTTAAATGATAAATATTGTATGTGTTCTGCCTGCTCCAACGACTTGCTGATGCTCCATCTTGCTCCATCTCCTTAGGCTTCCCTACTCCCTGAGATACAACAGTATTGAAAAGATGCCAGTTAGGCCAGGCACAGTGGCCCCCTCCTGTAATTCCAGCACTTTGGGAGGTCGAGGCAGGTGGATCACGAGGTCAGGAGATTGAGACCATCCTGACTAACACAGTGAAACCCCGTGTCTACTAAAAATACAAAAAATTAGCCTGGCGTGGTGGTGGGCGCCTGTAGTTCCAGCTACTGGGGAGGCTGAGGAAGGAGAATGATGTGAACCCGGGCGGCGGAGCTTGCAGTGAGCCGAGATTGTGCCACTGCACTCCAGCCTGGGTGACAGAGTGAGACTCTATCTCAAAAAAAAAAAAAAAAAAAAAAAGAAAAGAAGAGAGGCCAAGTAATAATCCTACAATGGCCTCTTTGTGTTCAAGTAAAAGGAAAAGTCATACATCTCTCATTTTAAATCAAAAGCTAGAAATCATTAAACTTAGTGAGGAAGGGATGTTGAAGCTGACACAGGCAGAAAGCGAGGCCTCTTATGCCAAACACTTAGCCACGTTGTGAATGTAGAGGAAACTAACGTTATTGAAAGAAATTAAAAATTATACTCCAGTAAACACATAAATGATTAGAAAGCACAACAGGCTTATTGCTGATGTGGTGAAAGTCTGAGTAGATAGAAGATCAAACCTGCCACCCTTAAGCCAAAGCCCAATCCAGAAGAAGGCCCTACCTGTCTTCAATCCCATGAAGGCTGAGAGAGATGGAGAAGCTTCTGGGGAAAAGTTAGAAGCTAGCAAGGTTGGTTTATGAAGCTTAAGAAACGAAGCCAATCTCCACAAAATAAAAGTGCAAGGTGAAGCAGCAGGTTCTGATGTAGGTGCTGCAGCAGGTTCTGATGTAGGTTTTCCAGAAGATCTAGCTAAGATATCTGATGAAGGTGGCTACAATAAACAATAGACTTTCAAGGTAGATAGCACAGCCTTCTATTGGAAGAAGATGCCAGCTAGGACTTTCATAGCTAGAGGGGAGAAGTCAATGCCTAGGGGAGAGGCTTGCTCTCTTGTTAGGGACTAATATAGCTAGTGACTTTAAGTTGAAGTCAATGCTCAGTGACCATTCTGAAAATGCAGGGCCCTTAAGATTTATGCTAAATCTACTCTGCCTGTGCTCTATACATGAAACAACAAAGCCTGGACGACTGCACACCTGTTTACCTCATGGTTTACTGACTATTTTAAGTCCACGATTGAGACCTACTGCTCAGAAAAAAAAAGCTTCCTTTCAAAATCTGACTGCTCATTGACAGTGTACCTAGCCACCCAAGAGCTCTGATGGAGATGTACAAGATTTATGTTTTTATGCCTGCAACACAACAACACAATATTCATTCTGTAACCCAAGGATCGAGGAGTTATTTTGAGGTTTTTTTTTTTTTTTTTTTTTTTTTTTTTTTTTTTTTTTTTTTTTTTTGAGATGGAGTCTCACTGTGTTGCCCAGGCTGGAGTGCAGTGGCACAATCTTGACTCACTGCAACCTCCACCTCCTAAGTTCAAGTGATTCTCCTGCCTCAGCCTGCAGAGTAGCTAGGATTAGAGGCATGCACCACCATGCCCAGGTAATTCTTGTATTTTTAATAGAAACAGGGTTTCACATTGTTGGCTAGGCTGTCTCAGACTCCTGACCTCAAGTGATCTGCCTGTCTCAGACTCCCAAAGTGCTGGTATTACAGGTGTGAGCCATATGCCTGGCCTATGTTGAGGCTTTTAAGTCTTACTATTTAAAAAATGGTTATATCTGGCTATAGGTGTCATAGATAGTGATTCCTCTGATGGATCTGGGCAAAGTCAATTGAAAACCTTCTGGAAAGAATTCACCATTCTAGATGGCATTAATAACATTTGTGATTCATGGGAGGAGATCAGAAGGAAAAAGTTGATGCCAACCCTCACAGATGACTTGGGGAGGTTCAAGATTTCAGTGGAGTATGTCAGTGTAGATGAGGTTGGAAATAGTAAGAGAAATAAATTAGAAGTGGAGACTGAAGATGTGAGAGAATTGCTGCAGTCTCATGATCAAACTTGAAAGGATGAGGAATTGGTTCTTATGGATAAGTAAAAATGTAGTGTCTTGAGATGGAAACTACTCTTGGTGAAGATGCTGTGGACATTGTTGAAATGACATCAAAGGATTTAGAATATTACATTACCCTAGTTGATAAAGCAATGGCAAAATATGAGAGGAATGCCTCTAATTTTGAAGGAAGTTCTACTGTGGATAAAATGTTATCAAACATCACTGCATATTGTTTTATGAAAGGAAGTCAACTGATGCTGCAAACTTCATTGTTGTCTTATTTTAAGGAATTGCCATAGCCACCACAACCTTCAGCAACCACCACCCTGATCAGTCAGCAGCCATCAACATCAAGGCAAGACCCTCCACCAACAACAAGGTTAGGACTGGCTGAAGGTTTAGATGATAGTTAGCATGCTTTAGTAATGAAGCATTTTTAGGTCGGGCATGGTGGCTCATGCCTGCAACCCCGGTACTTTGGGAGGCTAAGGAGGATGGATTATTTGAGCTCAGGAATTCAAAGCCAGCCTGGGTAACATGACAAAACCCCGTGTCTACAAAAAAACACAAAAATTAGCAGGGCATGGTGATGTGCACTTGTAATCCCCGCTACTAGGAGGCTGAGGAGGGAGGACTGCTCAGCTGCAGTGAGCCGAAATCAAGCTTTGAGCCCAGGAGTTCTAGACCAGCCTGGGCAACACGGTGAAACCCTATCTCTACAAAAAATTAGCTGGACATGGTGATGTGCCTGTAAGATCACGTGAGTCTGAGAGGCAGAGGTTGTAGTGAACTGAGATTGTGCCACTGCACTCCACCCTGAGCCACAGAGTGAGACCCCGTCTAAAACAAAAGTAAAATTAAAATATGTACATTGTTTTAGACATGCTATTGCACACTTATGAGACTTCAGTGTAGTGTAAACATAACTTTCATATGCACTAGGAAGCTAAAAAATTCATGAGACTTATTTTATTGCGCTATTTACTTTTTGTAGTGATCTGGAACTAAACTAATATTTCCAAGGTATGCTTTTAAACCTGGGAGTTGTAAAGATGCAGAAGAAAACTCTTGGAGGTGATGAGTAGGTTCATGGCATAGATTGTTGTGATGGATTCATGGATTTACATATATCTCCACACTTATCAAATTGTGTATGTCAAATATGTGTAGCTTTTGATATGTCAGTCATACCTCAATAAAGTGGCTTAAAATATATTCTCATATTAAAATAATTAAGCTGAATGTAAAAAGATAATATTTGAAACCGATAAATGTACAAAAGCCTCTTCTTAGATATAAAAACATTAACTGCACAATTATGGATTTTGAGAGAGATGGTTTAGCAGCAATAGAATAGAATAGAGCCAGGTGCAGGGCTCACATCTGTAATCCCAGCACTTTGGGAGGCTGAGGTGGGTGGATTGCTTGAGCCCAGGAGTTCAAGATCAGCCTGGGCAACATGGAGAAACCCTGTCTCTGCTAAAAACATAAAAATTAGCCAACTGTGGTGGGGCACACCTGTAATCCCAGCTACTTGGGAGGACGCTGTCTCTGCTAAAAACACAAAAATTAGCCAACTGTGGTGGGGTGCACCTGTAATCCCAGATACTTGGGAGCCCAAGGCATGAGAATTACTTGATCTCAGGAGGCAGAGGTTGCAGTGCGCTGAGATTGTGCCACTGCACTCCAGCCTGGGTGACAGAGTGAGACTCAGAGACTCTGTCTCCAAAAACAAACAAAAAGAATATAGTAGAAAAGGCTTTGAGTTCAGAATGCCCCAGGAGTATGATGTGACCATTAACAACCTATAAAGTTGTTGGAAGTAAGTGCTGCCAAGTGAAAATAGCACTCAGGCAAAAGTTTTCTCAGCAAGGCAATTTACTTCTGTAGAAGCGTGTGTCTCAGGGATGGAGCAATGGCGAGAGAACACAGGACAAAGAAGGGGAAGGGGGTCTTATTCCTAACACAGATACTTCCTACTGCTGTGTCTTTCCCCCGTTGGCTAGGGTTGGACTGCACAGTCTAAGCTAATTCCAACTGGCTATTTTAAAGAGAGCGAGGGTACGAGCCAAAGTGGTGGAGTGAGTAGTTTTGGCAGGAGGGACAGTTACAGAGTAGGTGACTAAGGATGACTAAGGACAGACCAGGTGATAGAGGATAGGAGGGGGTTGTTTACTGAAACTAGGGGCAAGGAGACATAAAGAATGAGGAAGTCTAACTTTAAAACGGAGAGCAAAGAACAAGGAAGCTGAACATACTGGCACATTGATTCTTTGGAGAGGGACTCAGAACTCATTGTACTTAACAATTTTCTCCCTCTTGAATTTTAAAGGAAGTTAACAGGCTAAACTTTGAATAGGAATTTACTGTATCTTACAAAGTGTTCTTAGTCTTTATGGAGTCCTCCTAATTAGGGAAAAGGAGTCAGGCTGGCAGGACCAAGGGAAAGCAAAAAGAGAAAGCAGGGAAGTTATAAGTCTGCCTTTCTTCATGGTCCAGGACACATACCCATCCTGTGCTGACAACTCACAACCTTCCTGTGCCTAGCTATCACCAGATACCTGCAAGTTAGCTCACTGCAGCCTTGGCATTATCAGTACTGCAGGTAGCACTCTTCAGCATAAGCACTATTCTATAAAATCCCCAGCAAACCTTTATTTCCTTGCAGTTAGCTCCTCTCTGGCTGGTCTGCCCATCAACTTTGCATTGTATTTTCATAGTTTTTTCTAATAAATTTGCCTTTTTTTTTTTTAAATGTAATACTGTTTATTTAACTTCAAAAACATTTCAGCATTCTAAACATACAAAAAAAATAACAGAACGTTGCAAATCATGTTTAAGTACAGGAGGTTCTTGAACTTTCATTGATGCAGTGGCTCTTTGCTTTGCTGACAATGAAGAGTTCTACAGTTTGTTTAAAAACAAACAGTTTAAAAACTACCGCACTTAAAAAAAAAATTCTCATGCCAGCTGACCTCTCTGTCCACAGCTAAGATGGCAGCAGAATGCTATGTCACTATATACAGAAACAAGACAACCTGAAGCTAAATGGATGCCCCCTGCAGAGTCAACAGGTCCAGCCTCACAGTGCACACCCTGAGCTACAGCCTCTCCAAAAGGCATCTTCCCCACAGCCTCAACGCCGAGCAAGGAGCATCAAGAGTTTGTCTCGGTTGTTTTGTTCTTTTTACAAACTATAGATATATACAGTTGAAAACTCAGGATTTCTAGCCAATAACCATAGTTAACACCACCTTACAAATTTAAAAAAAAAAAGCCAGAAACATCTTTAAATGCCTTGTCACACCAACAGCAAAGTGCACAGAGCGAGGAGAACACGAAGAGTGCCTTTTCATTTTAAAAATGTTTGGAAATATGTACAACTTTGATACAGTTTCAGGGTGCTCCAGACACCCATGGCCACTTCATGTAAACCAATGACAATTTCTAGAGCACTCTGAGAGACTACAATATGACCGTGATCAAATTTTGTAATTAAACCTAATGAGGGCAACAGACACTTCTCAAATAAGAGATGAGTCAATTACGGCGCTCCCCTACTCTAAGTATTCACAAGGAGACAGATAAACAGTTTCTTTATTCATCCTCCTCCTCCTCCTCTTCTTCCTCCTCCTCTTCTTCATCTTCCTCTTCCATCTTTTTCCGGGCAACTTTAGCAGGATCCTTTGCACCATCAAACTTTCCTTTTGACTTATAGTCAGCAACATCCTTCTCATACTTCTCCTTCAGCTTTGCTGCCTTAGTGATGTAAGGCTGCTTTTCACTGTCATTTAAATTATTCCACATCTCACCCAGCTTTTTTGCCACGTCTCCAATAGAGATGCCGGGGTTTGTGGATTTGATCTTGGGACGGAATTCTGAACAGAACAGGAAGAATCCAGACGGTGGCCTTTTGGGAGCATTAGGATCCTTCTTCTTCTTGCCTCCCTTAGCTGGTCCATAATCCTTCATTTCCCGGTCATAGCGCACTTTATCTGCCTTTGCCATTTCATCAAATTTAGATTTCTCTTTCCCGGACATCGTCTTCCACCTCTCAGAGCACTTCTTGGAAAATTCTGCAAAGTTCACAGGGACCTCTGGGTTTTTCTTCTTATGTTCTTCTCTGCACGTCTGCACAAAGAAGGCATAAGCAGACATCTTGCCCTTTGGTTTCTTCGGGTCACCTTTAGCCATCCTGACTGTATTGTTCGCTAGTCTGGGCAGCGCCAAATTTGCCTTTCTTTATTTACAGCTGTCTTGGTAAATTCTTTTACCCCCATGCCACTGACCCGGATATTCACCGCTCACCTGAGACAGTCTGCAGCAATTAAGGTACAAGATCTCCGTTGGGTGGAAAGTTTTGCTCTGCTCTGTATTGGGTAGGTACAACAGAAATACCATACTTAATTATCTGTGCTCCATTTGCAGAGATATCTAGGCAAGGATGGAGAATAACTATGATAGCAAAGGGATTTTCAATTCTTCAGAGTGCTAATGGACTGACTAAAATAGAGCATTTCCTCATTTGCATCACAAAGAATCTAAATGACAGATATAATTTACTCCTGTTTACTGAGGTTATATCTGCACTATCAGGGTTGTTGAGTCCATTTTGTTTACTTTTACAATCACAGATTTAAATGCATTAGTTGTTCACATAAAGACTTCTTTGAAGGGCCTGGGCACGGTGGCTCACGCCTGTAATCCCAGCACTTTGGGAGGCTGAGGCGGGCAGATTGCCTGAGCTTAGGAGTTCGAGACCAGCGTGACCAACATGAAGAAACCCCATCTCTACTAAAAAATACAAAATTAGCCAAGTGTGGTGGTGCATGCCTGTAATCCTAGCTGCTTGGGAGGCTGAGGCAGGATAACTGCTTGAACCTGGGAGGCAGAGTTTGCAGTGAGCCGAGATTGCGCCATTGCACTCCAGCCTGGGCAACAAGATCAAAACTCTGTCTCAAAAAAAGAAAAGAAAAAAAAAAAGACTTCTTTGAAGGACCAGATTTGTAATAATTCTAGTTCTTTCAGTTAGCAGTTTAAAAAAAATAGAAAGAAATTATAGTATGTGCTTACCTTCTACTTAGGTAGGAATTTTTTTTGAGATACATTCTGATATACAAAGTCTTGTTAGAAAAATACACAATATAGGCCAGGTGTGGTGGCTCACGCCTGTAATCCTGCACTTTGGGAGTCCAAGGCGGGCAGATCACAAGGTCAGGAGATCGAGACCATCCTGGCTAACATGGCGAAACTCTGTCTCTACTAACAATACAAAAAATTAGCCAGGCGTGGTGGCAGGCGCCTGTAGTCCCAGCTCCTCAGGAGGCTGAAGCAGGAAATGGTGTGAACCCGGGAGGTGGAGCTTGCAGTGAGTCGAGATGGCCCCACTGCACTCCAGCCTGGGCGAGAGTGCGAGACTCCGTCTCAAGAAAAAAAAAAAAAAGAAAAAAGAAAAATACACAATACATTAGCAAAACTATGTAAGTATACTGGTGTGAAAAAACTGGAATTAGACATAGTCAGACTTTGGAAATGTGGAAAGTAGTTTTTACCTCAAAGGAAACTATGCAATTTGTCCACCTGGCCTTTCGTATATATGTAATTGCACCAATATATGTGAACAGAATTTCTTTCTATAATATTGATTGTTATCAAGGATAGTATGAGGTCAAAATGAATGGGGATAACTTTAATTCAGGCAAAAGATAAATCTGACTAGCTGTAATCTTCAAAAGATCAAGAAAAGATAAAACAGTTCCAGTTTTCAATTTAACTGAACTATTAATATATGAATAAAATTTTCATGTTGTTTAAACAAGAAGCATCCTTTCAGATAATTTGTTCCAAGTGTGTGTCAAAGCTATATTTTAAACCTGCACAAATGAAGAAACCTAAGCAGACGAATTAATTGTTTTTTCTCTTGATAGAGAAAATAAGAGAAAGGGAATAGGTGATTAGATAATTAAGAAAAGAATGTCAGGTGGGCACAGTGTAATCCCAACAGTTTGGGAGGCTGACATGAGAGGACTGCTTGAGACCAGGAGTCCGAGACCAGCCTGGACAACATAGTGCGACCCCATCTCTGCAAAAAAATGTTTAGAGAATAGCTATCCTGGCTACTTGGGAGACTGAGGTGGGAGAGTGGCTTCAGCCCAGGATTTTGAGGCTGCAGTGAAGTGTGATCATGCCACTGCACTCCAGCCTGGGTGACACAGCAAGAACCTGTCTTTTCTAAAAAGGGGGCGGGGGGGAAAGAAATAGAAAAGAATGTCTGACTATATATTATTAGACCCTTGACTAAGAATAAGTTGAAAGGCAGATAGCTAATTTTAAGAACAGTTATTTTCAGTTCATTAAAATTTACCTGAAAACAGCTTTAGCAATTTATTAATTATAGCAATTTCCATTGAAATTCTTCCTTTTAATCAGTTTTCTACTTTAAGGAAGATTTCCACACAAACTCCTATGTTTATTATATTTAGTACTAGCTATTTCATGAACTTTTATATTGTATATGTTCTATTCCATTTAGCTGGTTTTATTCACATAGCAAAACGTGATGAATAGTAAACAAAACTATGGCCATAAGACATAAAATTCAGAACATTGACTTCGTTTGCAGTGGTTGTAAAGAAACTTCTCCATTATCGAATGAATTAATGAACAAATGCCTCCTCATTGTATTCAGTTTTCCAAAGCAAGACTTTGTTTAGGATACTTTCCCTCATGATGATGGAGAACAGGAAAATATTTGCATTCCTGGGTTCTGAAAAAGAGTACACATGTGGAGATTATTCTCTGAATTTGGTCTCTTCTCCATAATATGAAATACACAATGTTTTTCCTTTTATGAATCTTGAGAGAGCAGCTGGGACAAAATAGCTATCAAGGAAAAATACAAATTTAGCCGGGTGTGGTAGCTCACACCTGTAATCCCAGCACTTTGGAAGGCCGAGGCGGGAGGATCACCTGAGGTCAGGAGTTTGAGACCAGCCTGACCAACGTGGTGAAACCCTGTGTCTCCTAAAAACACAAAAATTAGCTGGGCATGGTGGCAGGTGCCTGTGATCCCAGCTACTTGGGAGGCTGAGGTAGGAGAATCTCTTAAACCTGGGAGGCAGAGGTTGCAGAGAGCCGAGACTGTGCCACTGTACTTCAGCCTGGGTGGCAGAGTGAGACACCATCTCAAAAAAAAAAAAAAGAAAATCAACTAAATATTCGGAGCTTTATGTTAGTAGCCCCACCCCTTAGCCATACCTTTTAAAAGAGAGTTCCTTTTTTTTTTTGGTTTTGTATAGTTAAAGCCTAGTAAATGAAAAACAGGGATAGAGCAAACAGAAACAAAAAAGACTCTATTGTATGCTTACCAGAAAATAAAACATTAAGCTGGGCATAGGGTCTCATGCCTGTAATCCTAGCACTTTGGGAGGGCAAGATGGGACGATTGCTCAAGCCCAAGAGTTTGAGATCAGCTTGGGCAACATAGTGAGACTCCATCTCTATGAAAAAACTTTAAACATTAGCAAGGTATGATGGTATGTGCCTGTAGTCCCAGCTACTTGGAGGGCTGAGGTGGGAGGATCACTTTAGCCTGGGAGGTCCAGGCTGTAGTGAGCTGTGATGGCGCCACTGCACATCCGCCTAGGAAACACAGCAAGACGCTGTCTCAAAAAAAGAAAGAAAATAAAACATTAAAAGTAATATTGAAATCACCTTTGCAAAATTTTGACAGTAAGAGAATCTGACGTAGTTGAATCCATCTTGCTTCTAACCTCTAAGCTATCTTTAGTCATTCCTGGGCATAGAACGAGCTGCCTTCGGGAGAAATTTAGTGTATGGTTTAACCTTAAAGCAAGGATGATGCCCTTCCCCAGATGAAACCACCTTTGCAAAACTAATGAAAGTCCACAAGGTGAGGATTATGAGAGAGGGCTGAATTTGAAACTGCTGTTGCAAAATTGTAACTGAAACAGTGAGAGAGATCTGACCTAACCAACTCCATGTAACCTCAAGCTGTCCTCGTTCATTCCTGGGTGTAGGCTGAACTAATTTTGGGAGGAATTTAGTTTGTAGTTTATAGTTTAAAACAAAGACAATAACAGCCCGTTCCCAAAACAAACCCCATTCTTGGCTGGGGACTAGACTGCCTTTGTAGGACTAACAAGTTAGCCACAAGATTAGAAATTATGGTTTAGGAGTCATGCAGCTAGAGGCTACAAGATTCTGACCCCCGTCAAATTGCTCCTGGGATAATATCACTATTGTAAAACCTGAGACCAGTGCTTGAGATATTCTGGAGCACCTGCACTTGATGGATCAGCTGGCCCCACCCAGACTGATAAACTGGCTCATCTATCTGATCTTGTGGTTCCCACCCAGGAACTGACAGCGCCAGGGGACAACTTCAACTCCCTATGATTTCATCTCTGACCCAGTCAATCAGGACTCCTGACTCGCTGCCCCCCAAACCCACCAAACTATCCTTGAAAGCTCTGATCCCTGAATGCCTGAGGAGACTGATTTGACTAATAATAATAAAACTCCTGTCTCCCACACAGCTGGCTCTGTGTGCATTATTCTTTCTCTATTGCAATTCCCCTGTCTTGCTAAATCAACTCTGTCTAGGCAGCAGGCAAGGTGAACCTATTGGATGGTTACAAATTCTGTTAAAATGTGGGTACAGTTTCCATAATACCTTATTGCTCAGGAGTCATGTGGCCAGAGGCCACAAGATTTGTGACTTCTCCAATTACTCCTATAGATAACATCACTATTACAGAACCTGAGAGCAGTTGTTTTGAGAGACCTTTCAGACTGACCCCATCTGAACTTGACTTGTGGCTCAACAGATCCTGTGGCCCCACTGAGGCAGACTCAGTGCATAAGAACCTTTTCCACACCCCTATAATTTCATCTCCAGCCAATCAACATTCCCCATTCCCTAGTCCTCTGAAATTAACAATTTCATTATTTTTTGTTGAGATGGGAGTCTTACCATTTTGCCCAGGCTGGTCTTGAACTCCTAGACTCAAGCAATTGCAGTCTTCCCAGCTTGGCCTCTCAAAGCATTGGGATTATAGGCATGAGCCATCCTGCTTGGCCTCATAATTTGATTTTTATCATTTTGCTTCTTCCAACTTCTTGTTCTGCTTATCTTAAGTTAGTAATATACTTTTACCAAGTCATCTGCTTCTCGACCATAATAGTCCTGGAAATCCTCATGATGGTAATGTCATTAATTAATGATGATAATGACATTAATGTCAGTTAAATTGACAATTATACCTATCCCTTCAGTTTTTAGCAGTCAAGTCTTTCCCCTAAAACTCTAAAGCTACTTTTTGGAGTCTCGCTGTGTCACCAGGCTGGAGTGCAGTAGTGTGATCTAGGCTCACTGCAACCTTCACCTCCCAGATTCAAGAGATTCTCCTGCCTCAGTCTCCCGAGTAGCTAGGACTACAGGTGCATGCCACCACGGCCACCTAATTTTTGTATTTTTAGTAGAGATGGGGTTTTACCATGTTGGCCAAGATGGTCTTGATCTCTTGATCTTGAAGTTACTTTTTGATGTTTCTTCAAGAAAATCCAATATCTGGTCTGTGGCTTATACAATGCCACCAGGCAACTCTCAGGGGAGAAACAGACACTATTTGTTGATAACAAGACTTGAGTTAATATTTTAGAGTAAATTACAATAACAGAATGGAGAACAGTGGAATCACTGTTGAAGTAAAGTATGTATGTACATGGGCTTGCCTAAATATTTCATAAGTACTTAAGTCTATGATGGTCATGGATAATGAAGAGATTCACAAATATCCAGGACCTTACCAGAAATTCTGTGAAGTATGTATCATGATCTATAATAAATAATAAAGGCATTTAAAAATCTAAAAATGAATCTTTTCAGAAGTAATTTTGTTCATAGTTCTTGAACATTAATGTCAGTAAGCCTCTACCACCCTGAAAAGACATACAATTACTAAAACATATTCATGTTAACAACAAATTGCCTTAGTTCATTTGGTCTGCTCTAAACAAACACCATAAACTGCATAGCTTAACAACAACAGAAATTTATTTCTCCCAGTTCCGGAGACGGAAGTTCAAGGTCAAGGCACTGGCAGATGCAGTGTCTGGCAAGGGTTTACTTTCTGATTCATAAAGCACCTTTTTGCTGTGTCCTTACAGGGTGGAAGGGATAAGCTAGTTATCTGAAGTCTCTCTTTTTAAATTTTTTATTTAGTTAGTTTTAAAATTTATTGCTATTTTTTAGCTGAGTTCTTGCTCTGTTACCCAGGCTAGAGTACAGTGGCACAATCACAGCTCACTGCAGGCTTGACCTCCTGGGCTCAAATGATCCTCCCATGTTAGTCTCCCAAGTAGCTGGGACCACAGCTATGTGCCACCATGCTTGGCTAATTTTACTTTTTGTAGAGAGGGGATTTCACTGTGTTCCTCAGGCTGTCTCGCATTCCTGGGCTCAAGCAATCCTCCTGCTTTGGCCTCCCAAAATGCTGGGATTACAGGCATGAGCCACCAAGTCAGGCCAGTCTCTCTCTCAAAAAAAAAAAAAAAAAAAAAAACTTACTTTTATTATTTAGAGACCGGATCTTGCTTTTGCCCAGTCTGGTCTCTAACTTCTCAGCTCAAGTGATGCCCCCAACTGAGGCTCCTGAGTAGCTATGACTGCAGGCATACGCCATACAGCCCCACTTCTGGGGTCTTTTTTATAGCCTCACTAGTCCCAACTATGAGGGCTCTGCCCTTTATAACCTAATAAATCTCCTAAAGGCACCACCCCCTAATACCATCACCTTGGGGGTTAGGATTTCAGCATAGGAATTTTGGGGGGAACTCAAAGATTCAAAGCATAGCGCAAATTATCTACAAAATTAACTCCTTGAGCACCCCTTTTTGGTCTGACAGCTTTCTCCACATTCTGGTATCAAAAAACAGGATGGCTCTGTTAATACAGTTGAGCTAATTTAGAAAATATGGACCATCCTTGAATCATGTAGGTGGACATTCACATGTGAATGTTTTATTCACCAGATATTATTTGTGTTTGTGTGTTTGTGTGTGTGACAAGGTCTTGCTCTGTCAACCAAGCTGGAATGTGATCATGGCTTACTGCAGCCTTGACCTCTCAGGCTCAAGTGATCTTCCCACCTCAGCCTCCCAAGAAGTTGGAAGTACAGGTGCATGCCACCACACCTGGCTAATTTCTGTATTTTCTGTAGAGACAGGGTCTCACTGTATTGCCCGGGCTGGTCTTGAATTTCTGGGTTCAAGCAATCTTCCAGCCGCAGCCTCCCACCAATGTGTTGAGATTACAAGCAGGAGCCACTGCATCCGGCCCCACCAGATATTCTCAACATTGACATTGTTTCAATCTTTTGTTTTGAGACGGAGTCTCAGTTTGCTGTTGCCCTGGCTGGAGTGCAATGCTATGATCTTGGCTCACTGCAACCTCCATCTTCCAGGTTCAAGCGATTCTTCCACCTCAGCCTCCCAAGTAGCTGGGATTACAGGCACCTGCCATCATGCCCGGCTAATTTTTGTATTTTTGTAGAGACTGGGTTTCACTATGTCGGCCAGGCTGGTCTGAAACTCCTGACCTCAGGTGATCCACCTGCCTCTGCCTACCATAGTACTGGGATTACAGGTGTGAGCCACTGCTCCTGACCAAAACATTGATTTTTTTAAAACATTAATAATAATGTCTTGTGGTATGTTCAAATATAAAATGAAAATATTTGTTAAAGTATGTGTGGCAACTGGCATAAATGAAACAAATGGGGTTTAAGATCTTTATATTGAACAGGAAGAAGATAAAAGCATTGATTAAAACTAGGCTTTGATAATTGAAGAATGCTTATTGGCATTCAAGGGAAAACATGAAAATAATAATGGTGTGTACAGGGAAAACAGACTTACAAAAATTGATCAAACCTAAAACCAAAAGAAGTCAAGAAAATAGAGAAAATAAACATAAAACGAATGGAAAATAGAACTTGTAAAATAAGAATGTAGGTCTAACCCCAAATATATTAGTATTATAATTATATTAAAATAAAATGGACTTTTTCTGTTTTTAATAAGTTTTTAAGCCCCATACTTTGGGATTTAAAAAAATAGTACATATCTGTGTTTTGGGGGAATGGAATTAATATTTATTTAATCATTTTATTAGGCTAAATTAATACTGATCCCAAAACTTGATAATGACAATACAAGAAAGGAAAATAATAACAAATCTTATTTTTTAAACGTTTAATTTTGAAATAATTAGCATAAGAAATTTCAAAGGCACATACAGGGAAGTTCTGTGCAGATTTCACCGAGGATCTTCCAATTATAACATCTGTCATAACTATAGTACAATATCAAAACCAGAAAGTTGACATTGGTACTCTGATGGAAAAAAATAATGTTTGAGATAAGAAAAAAAAAAGTGGGCTGGGTATGGTGGCTCATGCCTGTAATCCAAGCACTTTGGGAGGCCGAGGTGGGTGGATCACCTGAGGTCAGGAGTTTGAGACCAGCCTGACCAACATGGAGAAACCCCGTCTCTACTAAAAATAGAAAAAATTAGCCGGGCATGGTGGTGCATGCCTGTAACTCCAGCTACTCGGGAGGCTGAGGAAGGAGAATTGCCTGAACCCAGGAGCCAAAGGTAGCAGTGAGCTGAGATCGCGCCATTGCACTCCAGCCTGGGCAACAAGAGCGAAACTCTGTCTCAAAAAAAAATATTTTTAAAAAGTGTTTTTCCTACTTGTACACTCAATACTTGACACTGAACACTTCTTATACCAGATGTGTGGGGGATTTTTCCCTCACACCAAGCAATTCTCCAGTGGACACCAGCTGAACGTCCCATAATGTAACTTGATTCTCACACTAATTCCCTGGAGTTAGAGTCACAGTCCACAAGTTCAGGAAAACTGCTTCCACTTTACACACCAATTCCAAACCCTAGGTCGTGACCTGTTCTTCTGACCAACCAACTAAAATTGGGGGTTCATATGATCTTCTCCTTGGGTTCAGTTAGTTTGTGATAGTGGTTCACAGAACTTAGAGAAATACTTACATTAACCAGTTTATTATATGAATAAATAGTAAAGGACAAGATGAACAGCCAGATGGGAGAGATGCACAAGGCAAGGTGAGTGGGAAGGAGCACAGAGCTTCCATACTGTCTCCGGAGGCACCACCCTCCAGGTACCGCCACATGTTCAACAATCTGGAACCTCTTTAGACTCTGTCCTTTTGGGATTTTATGGAGGATTCATGACCTAGGCACAGTTTATTAAATCAGGACCCTGCTGATTGGAATAGTTGCACTCACCGATGCACCAGCGGAAACACTAGCTTTCCTCTTAGACCACAAAGAGGACCAAGGAATGTTGGATTTAGTGGCCCTTACCAACCCATTCTTGAAAACCTGCACCATTGCCTGTCCTCCTAGACCACAAAGAGGACCAAGAAAAATCGGATTTAGTGACCCTTACCAACACATTCTCGAAAACCTGTTAGAGTCCTAAGCATTCTCCTGTTAGTATTGGGACTTTACCCCTGTCCTATAAAGATGTTATGCCCCAAAAATGGGTGGAGGGCCATACCCTAAGGGAGGGAAGGGATATCCAGAGTTGGAAGAGTGATGCCTTTTGTCCACACTTACAAGAATGGGAAGGACACAATTTCTGAGGCTCCCCATATCCTAGCTTCAGGAATAGCTTTTGTTAGGCCTGCCTGTCTGAGGAGGGATCCTAAAATTCCAGATAGTCCCCTCTACGATGGGGGCTTTGGGCAAAATTTACGTCTTTCTGATTGGTGAGCCTGGGTACCTAAAGAAGGTAACAGAGTCCTGGAGTTTATACTAGAAATCATTCTTACAGGAGAAACTAGAAAGACATCAGAGACAGGGAGTGATTTTTAGAAGTGGGACTAGCCTTGGAGAAGAGAGGCATGAGGAAGTTTGTCTGAAAGGCATCAGGACCCAGGAGGCAAGGGTCAGGGTATATAGAATAGATGGGCGAGTCTCGCTTGGGCAACACGACTTTGAGAGTTCCGCTCATGGCCACAGGGTCAACCAACTTCTTGTCGGGACCCCAGAGCTCAATGGCTTTCCTCTTTGTGGACTCTCGGCTCAGCCCAGAAGTACAGGAAAAGCGGAAGCTGGTTTCAGGCAAACCAATGCTCCCAACTCTGAAGATTCGGGTGTTGTTAGCCCTTTCCCAGAAAGCCTGACACCCGTGTCTTCAGACCAGCGGCCGCGCTAGTGGCTTTTAACTGGCTGACAGGTGCCCAGTATTTAGCCCCCAAATTCTAAGGAAAAATAGGACAGAATAGCCAGCAAAAGGGGTCCAATGGTACTCACTGCTTGGCGATAGGTGATAGATAGGCTCATGGCTTAGTGATAGTCTCACCGCTGGGTGATAGGCAATAGTCCCTTTGTGGTCGCCAAAATGTGTTCGGAATTGGTGGGTTCTTGGTCTCGCTGACTTCAAGAATGAAGCCATGGACCCTTGCAGTGGTACAGTTCTTAAAGATGGTGTCTCTGGAGTTTGTTCCTTCAGATGTTCAGATGTGTCTGCAGTTTCTTCCCTCTGGTAGGTTCGTGGTCTCACTGACTTCAGGAGTGAAGCTGCAGACCTTCGCGGTGAGTGTTAAAGCTCATAAAGGTGGCCCGTCTGGAGTTGTTCGTTTCTCCCAGTGGGTTCATGGTCTCACTGGCTTTAGGAGTGAAGCTGCAGACCCTCGTGGTGAGTGTTACAGCTCATAAAGACGGGTGGACCCAAAGAGTGAGCAGCAACATTTATTGTAAGGAGCAAAAGAACAAAGCTTCTACAGTGTGCAACAGGACCCAACCAGGTGGCCACTGCTGGCTCCGATAGCCTGCTTTTATTCCTTTATCTGACCCCACCCATATCCTGGGGAGTGATCCATTTTACAGAGAGCTGATTGGTCTATTTTACAGAGAGCTGATTGGTCCATTTTACAGAGAACTGATTGGTCTGTATTGACAGAGTGCCAATTGGTGCATTTACAGTCCCTGAGCTAGACACAGAGTGCTGATTGGTGTGTTTATAATCCTTTAGCTAGACACAGAGTGTTAGACAGAAAAGTTCTCCAGGTATCCACCAGATTAGCTAGATACAGAGTGCTGATGGGTGCATCCACAAACCCTGAGCTAGACAGAGTAGTGATTGGTGCACATACAATCCTCCAGCTAGACATAAAAGTTCTCCAAGTCCCCACCAGCTAGACACAGAGTGCTGATTGGTGCATCCACAAAGGACCAAGCTAGACACGGAGTATTGATTGGTGCATATACAATCCTCTATCTGGACATAAAAGTTCTCCAAGTCCCCACCTGACTAGGAGCCCAGCTGGCTCCGCCTAGCGGATGCCACACTGGGGCCATGGGCAGAGCTGCCCCTCAATCCCGTGCTGTGCGCTGGCACTTCTCATCCCTTGGGCAGTCAATGGGACTGGGCTTCATGGAGCAGGAGGCGGCGCCCATCGGGGAGGCTCAGGCTGTGCGGAAGCCCACAGGGAGGGGAAGGGCTTGGGCATGGCGAACTGCAGATCCTGAGCCCTGCCCCGCCGGGAGGCGACTGAGACCTGATGAGAATTCAAGCGCCCCATGGGCGGGCCAGCAGTGCTGGGGGACTCGGTGCACCCTCTGCAGCTGGTGGCCCAGGTGCTAAGCCCCTCACTGCCTGGGGTTGGCAGCACCAGCTGGCTGCTCTGAGTGCGGGGCCCCCGAGCTGGCATCCACCCAGAACTTGCACTGGCCTGTGAGCACGGCTCACAGCCCCAGTTCCCCACCGCGCCTCTCCCTCCACACTTCCCCGCAAGCAGAGGTAGCCGGCTCCAGCCTTGGCCAGCCCAGAGAGGGGCTCCCATAGTGCAGTGGTGGGCTGAAGGGCTCCTCAAGTGCTGCCAGAGTGGACGTCGAGGCCAAGGAGGCGCCGAGAGCGAGGGTTGCTAGCATGTTGTCACTTCTCACTTTCATACTCTCTACCGAGGCACCACCCTCCAGGAAGGAGCACAGAGCTTTCATACTTTCTCCGGAGGCACCGCCCACCAGGCACCACTACATGTTCAACAATCTGAAGTTGGCCTCTCAAAGTGTTGGGATTACAGGCATGAGTCACCACACCCGGCCTGTTTATTTTCAACATAGAGGAATGCAATTGGGCCAGGTGCGGTGGCTCACACTTGTAATCCCAGCACTTTGGGAGGCTAAGGCAGGAAGATCGCTTGAGGCCAGAAGTTTGAGATTGGTCTGGTCAGCATAATGAGGCCCCATCTCAACAACAAAAAAAATTTTTTAAATAAAGAAACGCAGTTGATTTTTGTGTGTCAATTTTGTATCCTGCAAGCTTACTGAGCTCATTTATTAGCTCTAGGAGGCTTTTCTCGTTTGTAGGCTCCTTGGCATTTTCTACATAGGCAGTAATATTGTCTGCAAATAGAGACAGCTTCATTTCTTCCTTCCCAATCTGTATGCCTCTTATTTCTTTTTCTTCCCTATTGTTATGAAGAAAAACCTCCAATACTGTTGAATAAGAGTGATGAGAGTGGACCTCTTTGTCTTCTTCCCAATCTTAGGGAAAAAAAACACCCAGTCTTTCACAATTAATTATGCGAACTGTAGGTATTCTGTAAAGGCTCTTTATAAGGTTGAGAAAATTTTCCTGTAGTTCTACTGTGTTAGGAGTTTTTATCACGAATGGGCGTTGAATTCTGTGAAATGTTCCACATCAATTGATGTAATTTGCTTCTTTAGCCTGTTGATATAATAGATTACATTAATTTTCAAGTATTGAATAAGCCATGCATACCTAGGACAAACCCTCTTTGCTTGTAGTGTATTATTCTTTCTATACACTGTTGTACTTCCTTTGCTAATGTTGAGAATTTTTTCACCTATGCCAATGAGTGATGTAGGCATTTAGTTTCCTTTTTTTTGTGCTGTCTTTGTCTGATGTTATCAGGATAATACAGGCCTCATAAAACACTTGAGAAACGTTTCTATCTCTTCTGTTTTTTGGAACAGTTTGTGAAAATTGATACTGCTTCTTTTTGAGTGTTTGGTAAAGTTCTCCAGTGAAACTGGGCATTGAGATTTCTTTTCTGAGAGCTTTTAAATTGTAAATTAAATTTCTGTAAGAGCTGTAGATCTACTAAGGTTATCTTTTTTATTTTTTCATAGATTATTGGGGTACAGGTGGTATTTGGTTACATGAGTAAGTTCTTTAGTGGTGATTTTTGAGATCCTGGTGCACCCATCACCCAAGCAGTATGCACTGCACCATATTTGTAGTCTTTTATCCCTCGTCCCGCTCCCATCCTTCTCCCCAAGTCCCCAAAGTCCATTGTATCATTCTTACGCCTTTGCATTCTCATAGTTTACCTCCCACATATCAGTGAGAACACACGATGTTTGATTTTCCATTCCTGAGTTATTTCACTTAGAATAATAGTCTCCAATCTCATCCAGATCACTGCGAATGCCATTAATTCATTTCTTTTTATGGCTCAGTAGTAGTCCATCAGATTATATATATATATATATATTCAGGTATATTTTTTGCATAATGACTTATTTTCCTCTAGGTAAATACCCAGTAGTGGGATTACTAGATCAAATGGCAGTTCTATTTTTAGTACTTTAAGGAATCTCCTCACCGTTTTCCATAGTGGCTGTGTACTAGTTTACATTCCCACCAGCAATGCAGAAGTATTCCTGATTGCCACATCCACGCCAACATCTACCATTTATTGATTTTTAAATTATGGTCATTCTTGCAGGAGCAAGGTGATATGGCATTGCAGTTTCGGTTTGCAGTTCCCTGATCATTAGTGATGTTGAGCATTTTTTCATATGTGTGTTTGCCATTTGTATATCTTCCTTAGACAATTGTCCATTCATGTCCTTAGCCCACTTTTTGACGGGATTGTTTGTCTTTTTCTTGCTGATTTGAGTTCATTGTGATTCTGGATATGAATCCTTGGTCAGATGTATAGATTGTGAAGATTTTCTCCCACTCTGCGGGTTGTCTTTTTACTCTGCTGACTCCTTTTGCTGTGCAAAAGCTCTTTAATTAGGTCCCAGTTATTTGTTTTTATTATTTATTTATTATTTATTGAGATGGAGTCTTGCTCTGTCACCCAGGCTGGAGTGCAGTGGTGCAATCTCAGCTCACTGCAACCTCCACTTCCCAGGTTCAAGCAATTCTCCTGTCTCAGTCTCCCAAGTAGCTGGGATTACAGGTGTACAACACCACACCTGGCTAATTTTTGAATTCTTAGTAAAGACAGCATTTCACTATGTTGGTCAAGCTGTTCTTGAACTCCTGACCTCATGATCTTCCACCCAAAGTACTGGGATTACAGTCATGAGCCACAGCGCCTGGCTATCTTTGTTTTTATTGCATTTGCTTTTGGGTTCTTGGTCATGAAATCCTTGCCTAAAGCCATGTCTAGAAGGGTTTTTCCAATCTTATCTTCTAGAATTTTTATAGTTTCAGGTCTTAGATTTAAGTCCTTAATCCATCTTGAGTTGATTTTTGTGTAAGGTGAGAGATGAGGATTCAGTTTCATTCTCCTACATGTGGTTAGCCAATTATCCCAGCACCATTTGTTGAAAAGGGTATAGGACTACTAAGGTTATCTGTTTCAGATAGCTAAGTGATGTGATTTGGATCTATGTCCCTGCCCAAATCTCATGTCAAATTGTAACCACCAGTGTTCAAGATGGGACCTAGTGGGAGTTTCTCAAGAATGGCTTAGCATTATACCGTTGGTGCTGTTCTTGTGGTGTTGAATGAGTTCTCATGAGATCTGGTTGTTTAAAAATGTGTAGCACCTCCCCACTCTCTTCCTCCTGCTCCAGCCATGGGAAGTGCCTCACTCCCCCTTTGCCTTCTGTCATCATCAGAAGCTTCCTGAGGCCTCCCCAGAAGCAGAAGCAAGTGTGCTTCCTGTACAGCCTGCAGAGCTGTGAGCCGATTAAACCTCTTTTCTTTATAGATTACCCAAGCTCATGTATTTCTTTATAGCAGTGCAAGGATGAACTAATAGACTAAGTTTTGGCAGTTCATGTTTTTCAAAGTTTGGTCTGGTGTCTTCTAGATTTTCAGATTTATAAGCATAACTTTCTTTTTCTTTTTTTATTGAGACAGAGTTTTATTCTTTCACATAGGCTGGAGTGCAGTGACACAATCTTGGCTCACTGCAACCTCCACTTCCTGGGCTCATGCAATCCTCCTACCTAAACCTCCCAAGTAGCTGAGACTACAAGTGCATGCCACCATGCCTGGCTAATTTTTGTGTTTTTGTAGAGATGAGATCTCACCATGTTGATCAGGCTGGTCTCAAACTCCTGGGCTCAAGTGATCAGCCCACCTCGGCCTCCCAAAGTGCTAGGATTACAGGCATGAGCCGATGAGCCTGGTCAAGCATAACTTTCTTCATAGTATCCCTTATTATTCTTTTAATGGCTGCAGAATCTGTTGTGATAGCATGTTTCATTCCTGATTGCTTCATTTTATATTTGTCAGTCTTAAGAGAAGTTTATCAACTTTTTTTTTGAAACAGGGTCTTACTCTGTTGCCCAGGCTGGAGTACAGTGGTGAGATCATAATTTATTGCAACCTCAAACTCCTGGGCTCAAGCAATTCTCCCACCTCAGCCTCCCAAGTAGCTGGGACTACAGGCATGCACCACTATGCCTGGCTATTTTTTCACAATTTTTTGTAGACATGGAGTCTCCCTAGGTTTCCTAGACTGGTATCAAATCCCTGGGCTCAAGATATCCTACCACTTCATCTTCCCAAAGTATTGAAATTATAGGCGTGAACCACTTCACCTGGCCAATCTTACTCATTTTTTCAAACAACCGGGGTTGTGCACCTGTAGTCCCACCTACTCAGGAGGATGAGATGGGAGGATTGCTTGAGGTCAGGAGTTCCTGGCTGCAGTGAGCTATCGTTGTGCCATTGCACTTCAGATTAGGTGACAGGGCAAAACCTTATCCCTAAAAAAAAATTAAAAATAAAAATAAAAGAACTGGATTTTCTCATTAAATTTTTCTGTTTTCCTGTTTTTAATTTCATTCATTCATTTCTACTTATATCTGTATTTCTTTGCTTGCTTTGGGTTTATTTTGCTATTATTTTTCTCTAGGTAGGAACTTAGATTACTGATCTGAGATCTCTTTTCTGATATGAGCATGTCAGCACTATAAATTTCCTTCTTAGAACTGCCTTAGCTGCATCTCATAATTGTTTTGTCTTTTTAAAAATATTTATTTTATTTATTTTTAAATTTTAATTATTTATTTAATTTTAAAATAAAAATTATTAAATTTTCAGCCATTATTTTTTCAAAAAAATTTTTTTTGAGATAGTTTCACTCTATCTCTCAGGCTGAAGTGCCGTGGTGCGATCTCAGCTTACTGCAACCTCTGCCTCCTGCTGGCATGCCTCACCACGCTCGGCTAATTTTGTATGTTTTTTGTTGTAGAGACGAGTTCCCACTATATTGCCCAGGCTGGTCTCAAACTCCCAGGCTCATGCAGTCCTCCTGCCTCATCCTCTCAAAATGCTGGGATTACAGGCACAAGCCACTGTGCCCAGCCAAACATCTCAGGAGTTTTGACATGTTGTATTTTTATTTTCATTCAGTCTATGTATTTTTTTTATATGATCTTTGAGACTTTCTCTTTTACTCATGGAGTTATTTAAAAGTATGTGTGGCTGGGATTACAGTGGCTCACACCTGTAATCCCAGCATTTTGGGAGGCCAAGGTGGGGGGATCACTTGAGCCCAGGAGTTTGAGACCAGCCTGGGCAGCGTAGAGAGAGTGCAACTTGACAAATATATATATATATATATATATGTATATATTAAAAATTAGGCAGGCAGGCTGGGCGTGGTGGCTCATGCCTGTAATCCCAGCACTTTGGGAGGTCAAGGCAGGCAGATCATGGCTGGACAATTTCTTAGCCCTCAGCTTGTGCTAGACCTACTGGTTATACTTCCATTGATCTCTTGGTGCTCTTTTTCTCCAAGCCTCAGAGGCACACACACTCCAAGGAAACAGCCTTCATTATTGAACATCTCCATCTAAAGAACAAAATGGAGACACTTGCCTTACAGTTGCATAATTACAGCAAATACATCAGCAAATCTGTCTCCACCATTGAAGTATATGAAGTTGAAGTAGATGAAGATCCAATAGCTTCGCATCTCTTCTCCACTCCCACCCTCAATGTGCTACCATCTTCCTGCTAGGACTACAGGGACAGATCTGGCAGTTTGCCCTCTTGCTCCCAGAGTCTCATCTTCACACAAAGCCAGAGAGGTCCTTTTGAAACATACCCAGATCACCTCACTGTTCTGCTCAAACTTCCCAATGGCTTTCCTTCTCACTTAGTAAAATCTAAACTTTAAAATACCATTCTCTAGCCAGAAAAAAAAAAAAGGCATTCTTTCTTACCAAGCACCCCCACTATACAAGCTTCTACTGAAATCTTTTAAGAGGCAAACTGTTTAAAGAAAATATTTTTTTAACATGTGGTTTTCTATTTTTTTACTAAATTTTTTTTTTTTTTTAAGAGCCAGCCGTCTGAATCTATTGCCCAGGCTGGACTTGGACTGCAGTAGTGCAATCAACATGTGGTTTATGGCTGGGTGTGGTGGCTCATGCCTGTAATCCCAGCACTTTGGGAGGCTGAGGTGGGCGGATCACCTGAGTCAGGAGTTCGAGACCAGCCTAGCCAACATGATGAAACCTGGTCTCTATAAAAATATAAAAAATTAGCCGGGCATGATGCTGGATGCCTGTAATCCCAGCTACTCAGGAGACTAAGGTGGGGGAATTGCTTGAACCCAGGAGGCAGAGGTTGCAGTGAGCTGAGATTGCACCATTGCACTCCAGCCTGGACAACAAGAGTACAACTCCATCTCCAAAACAAAAACAAAAACAAAAACAAAAACAAAAAAATGAGAAAGAAAAGAAAAAAAGAAATGCAAAACCTGAAAAGACACCTCAAAAGGCCAGTCTTAGGTTCTAAAATAGTGATGCTATCTGCAAGAGTAATTGGGGAAGTTGCAAATCTTATGGCATCCAGAATAATGGCTGGTAAGTATTTAGAATTCGAGCCCCGTTCATTAACTTGGTAGTCTTTCATTAGTTTTACAAGAACGGTTTAGTTTTTGGTAAGGGCTAATGTTATTTAAATTTCTCTGAAAGTTAGCTTGACCCACGCCCAGGAATGAGCAAAGACAGCCAGCTTGTGAGGCTAGAAGCAAGATGGAGTCAGCCATGTCCGATTTCTTTCACTGTTGTAATTTTGGAAGGGCAGTTTCAAAGGGTCCTCAAGCTCTGAAAATATAACTCAAGTTGATTTTGAGCCAGTTGTTTTATAATGTCAAATTACAGGCTAACAGGTAGAAAATGGGTAAGGTAAAGCATTCTCCTTTTCTGTTTGCATCCAAGTTCTGTCTCCCTCCTATAAGGAAAGTTGTGATCCCATTGGGCCCACACCAGTAATTCACGATAATCTTCCTAACTCAAGATCTTTAACTCAATGGCATCTGTGACATCCTTTTGCACTATAAGGTTACACTCAGAGTTTCTGGGGGTTAGTATGTAGATATTGTAGGGATGAAAAGGTGTAATACATTTTCTTCACTCATTTCAAACTTCTGTAGTGTTCTTTCTCTTGGCCAGTTCCCCTTTGCCCATTTCTTTCCCCCTCCCCCTTCATCTACTCCCTTCTACCTTCTTATCAACTTTACACTCTTTGCTCACTCTTTGTTCTCAAAATAAAAGCTCCCTTCCCTACTTTTCTTTCATAGTAGCCCTCAGGAAGAACCTAATTCTTTAACATAAAAAAAAAAGATTGACTTTTCTCCAGGGCAGGGAGAATTCAACCAATTTCTGTAATCCACCCAAAGAGAAAGCGAGGCTTCCTTTCCATCCTGGAAAACAGTCTTTTCCTCTTCTCCTTCCTTCCTCCGCGTGGACTTGAAGATTCTGAAACAAAAAAAGCAATGTTTTTCATACTTAAACAAACCAACAGAACAACCTGAAGTGTAATTGTAACTACCCAACGGGTTCACCTTGCCTGCTTCCTAGACAGAGCCGATTTGTCAAGGCAGGTGAATTGCTATAGAGAAAGAGTAATTCACACAGAGCTGGCTGCTTGGGCGACTGAAGTTTTATTATTCAAATCAATCTCCCTGAGAATTTGGGAACAGAAGTGTTTTGTTTTGTTTTATTTTTGAGTTTCACTCTTGTTGCCCAGCCTGGAGTGCAATGGCACAATCTTGACTCACCGCAACCTCCGCCTCCCTGGTTCAAGAGATTCTCCTGCCTCAGCCTCCTGAGTAGCTGGGATTACAGGCATGCACCACCATGCCCGGCTAATTTTGTATTTTTAGTAGCGACAGGGTTTCTCCACGTTGGTCAGGCTGGTCTCAAACTCCCGACCTCAGGAGATCCGCCCACTTCAGCCTCCCAAAGTGCTGGGATTATAGGCATGAGCCACTGTGCCCAGCAGAGGACAGGAGTTTTTAATGATAATTTGGTGGGTGGGTGGGTGGGGGGCAGCAAATCCGAGGTTCTGATTAGTCAGGTTCGAGTTGAAATCATAGGAGTTGAAGCTGTCCTCTTGCACTGAGTCAGTTCCTGGGAGGGGGCCACAAGACCAGATGAGTGGGTTTATCTGTGTGGGTGGTGTCCGCTGATCCACCAAGTGCAGGGGCTGCAAAATATCTGAAGTGCTGATCTCAGGTTCTACAGTAGTGATGTTACCCCAGGAGCAATGTGGAGAGGTTTAGAATCTCGCAGCCTCCAGCTGCATGACTCCTAAATCGTAATTTCTTATCTTGTGGCTAATTTGTTAGTTCTGCAAAGGCAGTCTAGTCCCCAGACAAGAAGGGGGTTTGTTTTAGGAAACGGCTGTTATCATTTTTGTTTCAAAGCTAAACCATAAACTAAATTCTTCCCAAAGTTAGTTTGGCCTACCCCCAAGAATGGACAAGGACAATTTGGAGGTTACGGGCAGGATGGAGTCAGTTAGGTCAGATTTCTTTCACTGTAATCATTGTCTCAGTTATAATTTTTTCAAAGGCAGTTTCATAATCTTGCAAACTCAAGCAGGAGGAAGCATAATGAAAGAGTTTTTTGGTGACTTTTGAGTCATGTTAAACATGGTCATTTTGAGGGAAGAGAGAGGAAGGAACTGGTTAGGCAAATAGTTAGGACAAGTCTCCTGGTAGAAGTCCTTTTATCAAAAGAGCAACCTGGAAGAAATCAAGCTGTAAGTGCAGATAAGGAAGCAAGATCCAACACCTTTATCTCTTGTGCAGCCAGCTAGCTCCAGTTATATGCGGTGGGGTTCAGTGAGCACATTCCTTTCCTTTTTGGGCATACTCAGATAAGGGAACTTGCACAAGGGGGCTTTCCTAAGACAGGCCTGCAGCTGTATAGATAAAAATGCTACATAGAACCAGACACATCCGTGGTGGAAAATTCCATCTCCTGACATGTGTGCAGTAAGGGACATGAAAGAATATGGAGTAACTCAGGCTTAGGACCCACATGCACACTAGAGGGATGGGGTGGAACTAACAAGAATTCATGCCTTATTCAACTAGACACCCCGCTGTAACTAGTTTTTTGTACCCTATGCAGATGAAACACCCTGCCCCATTAACTTGTTTATTTTTATTTATTTATTTATTTTTGAGATGGAGTCTTGCTCTGTCACCCAGGCTGCGGTGCAGTGGCGCAATCTCAGCTCACTGCAAGCTCTGCCTCCTGGGTTCACACTATTCTCCTGCCTCAGCCTGCTGGGTAGCTGGGACTACAGGCACCCGCCACCACACCTGGCTGATTTTTTTTTGTTGTTGTTGTTATTGTTGTTGTTTTGATATTTTTTAGTAGAGATGGGGTTTCACCACGTTAGCCAGGATAGTCTCGATCTCCTGACCTTGTGATCCACCCGCCGTGGTCTCCCAAAGTGCTGGGATTACAGGCGTGAGCCACCGTGTGCAGCTGACTTCATTTTTTAAAATTATTTTATTTGAGAGATGGAGTCTTTCTCTGTCACCCAGCCTGGAGTGCAATAGTGCAATCTCAGCTCACTGCAACCTCCATCTCCCAGGTTCAAGTGATTTTCCTGCCTTAGCTTCCCAGGTGCTGGGACTATAGGCATGCACCGCCATGCCCAGCTAATTTTTGTGTTTTTTAGTAGAGATGGGGTTTCACTATATTTTGGCCATGCTGTTCTCAAACTCCTGGCCTCAGGTGATCCATCTGCCTCCACCTCCCAAAGTGCCGGGATTACAGGTGTGAGCCACAGTGCCTGGCCCCAATTAGCTTGTTTATAACAGCATTTATATTCAACTGTCAAACAACAACCCTATTGGGTCCCCTCTCTGCTGTGGAGAGCTTTCCTCTTTGACTTATTAAACTTTTGCTACAACCTCACCCTTGGTGTCCGTGCTTTTTAATTTTCTTGGTCGTGAGACAAAGAATTCTGGGTAGTACATCAAGCAACGAGACTGTTCCAGTAACCCCAGACTGATTCAATTTAGATTAAGGAATTTCTGCCATTGTGTTTCTGACATTTGAATAGCATAAAATACTGCTAATTCTTCATTGTGTCTCCAGAGTGCCAGTCCCACATAGCCAACATCTTATTGAACATTTATGCTTTATAAGGATAAGATGCTGAAATTTTCTTTGAGGGTGGAAGTAGTTGCCACCTGATCCTCCTTTCCTTAGTGTGTCTCCTTGAAAACAGACCCAATGTGAGGCTCCATCTTTGGCTTTCATGCTGCTAAGTCATGAGCCATCTGGTCCTTGCAATCATAAACATCTACCTCTGAAATTAATTAAGAAATCCTGGGGCCAGGCATGGTGACTTACACCTGTAATCTCAGCACTTTGGGAGGCTGAAGTGGGTAGATCATGAGGTCAGGAGATCGAGACCATCCTGGCTAACATGGTGAAACCCTGTCTCTACTAAAAATACAAAAAAATTATCTGGGTGTGGTGGCGGGTGCCTGTAGTCCCAGCTACTTGGGAGGCTGAGGCAGGAGAATGGCATGAACCCAGGAGGCGGAGCTTGCAGTGAGCCAAGATTGCACCATTGCACTCTGGCCTGGTCAACAGAGCGAGACTCCACCTCAAAAAAAGAAAAAAAAGAAAAAAGAAACTATCAGAAGATAGAGAGGAGACAGATAATTGGAGATAATTATAAGGCATGTCCATATATCTATCAAGGAGCTAAGACACAGGGTCTGTATTAATCAGGGTTGTCTAGAGGGACAGAACTAATAGAATATATATATATGTGTGCGTGTGTGTGTGTATATATATATATATATATATGAAGGGGAGTTTATTAAGTTGTATTAACTCACATGATCACAAGGTCCCACAATAGGCCATCTGCAAGCTGAAGAGCAAGGAAGCGAGTCTGAGTCCCAAAGCTGAAGAACTTGGAGTCCAGTGTTCGAGGACAAGAAGCATTCAGCATGGGAGAAAGGTGTAGGTTCAGAGGCTAAATCAGTCTAGTCTTTTCACGTGTTTCTGCCTGCACTGGCAGCTGATTAGATAGTGTCCACCCAGATTAAGGGTGGGTCTGCCTTTCCCAGCCCACTGACTCAAATGTTAATCTCCTTCAGTCACACCCTCACAGACGCACCCAGGATCAATACTTTGCATTCTTCAATCCAATCGACTTGACACAATATTAACCATCACAAGTCTACCCCTTGTCAACTTGAACCCATACACATCTCCTGAGATCATACATAATCTTCAAATAAAGACAATAATAAGATCATAATTACACCTAACATAATACAGTTATCCTTCATAAAACCGGAAATGCACCAATCCCCAACCCAAATGCTATTATATAAAGTTAACAATACTGAAATACTGATATGAAGTCAATAAATCTTATGTCACATGATAAAGGAAAAAGGAAATAAAATGCAGCTATTTTCATAGTACAAGTGTATACATGCACAACCATGTTTTTAACAAAGGAAGGAGGAAATACTCATGACAATTACAGTCCTCGTTTCTGCAGCTGATCACATGGTCATAGCTGGTATTGATGACTATCTTTTTTTACTACCCATTCTGTATTCCCTTTGCCTTCAGCAAGCATCTCAGCAGGTTGTGTTTTTTTCCTGGTGGAGTGACCAAAGCCTTCATTCCTGAAGGGTGTGGGCCATTTGTAGCTCTGCCTGGATTGGGCTGTTGTATACTTTCCCATTGACCTTAATCACAGGGCATGGTAATACTAAGAGATGCCCTAGTAGATCTCCCGTATTCTATGCATACCCTTCCTTACCTCCACTGTGGAGCAGTAGACTGATTTCATCTTGATAGTTCAGGTCAGTCACTCCAGCCAACACTGTAACTCCCTCCTTAGCCTGTTGACTTAAAGATAGGAGGAGCCCAAAGTGTCCAGGTGGCAATCTTTGTTGTGTCTCTTGGTGGCAGCATTTCTCCCTCTGGAACTGTGACCTCTAGGCTAGTAGATGTAATGTCGTGGGAATAAGAAGCGTAAATTTTGCTAGTGGATCACTAGGGGTGATGGTGAGTGGTGCCACTTCCACTTCCATCCCTTGATTCCTGGACCTGTGAATCCTGGCTATGGGAGAAACAGTACCATGTATTGGATGCTGATTCAGAGCATACAAGGCCTTCTGGTGAACTTTGCTCCAGACTTGAAAAGTATTGTCACCTAGTTGGCATTGTAATTGTGACTTCAAAAGGCTATTCCATCATTCTATAAATCCAGCTGCTTCAGGGTGATGGGGAATATGGTAAGACCAGGGAATTCCATGAGCATGAGCCCACTGCTGCACTTCTTTAGCCATAAAGTGAGTGCCTTGATCAGAGGCAATGCTGTGTGGAATACCATGATGATGGATAAGGATGTGAGTCCATGGATGGTAGTCTTGGCAGAAGCATTGCATGCAGGATAGGCAAATCCATATGCAGAGTAACTGTCTGTTCCAGTGAGGACAAACCTCTGTGCTTTCCATGATGGAAGAGGTCCAATATAATCAATCTTCCTCCAGGTAGCTGGCTGATCCCCCCCTAGGAATGGTGCCATACTGAGGGCTCAGTATTGGTCTCTGCTGCTGGCAAATTGGGCACTCACCAGTGGCCATAGCCAGGTCAGCCTTGGTGAGTGGAAGTCTATGTTGCTGAGCCTATGCATAACCTCTATCCCTGCCACCATGGCCACTTTGTGGGCCCATTGGGTGATGACAGAGGTGGCTGGGGAAAGAGGCTGGGTGGTGTCCACAGAAAGAGTTATCTTATCCACTTGATTATTAAAATCCTCCTCTACTGAAGTCACCCTTTGGTGAGCACTCACATGGAATACAAATAACTTCACAGTTTTTGAGCACTCAGAGAGTTCTTTCCACATATTTCTTCCCCAAATTTCTTTGTCACCAATTTTCCAATCATCCTTCTTCCAAGTCCCTGACCATCCAGCCAAACCATTGGCTGCAGCCTATGAATTAGCACATAATTGCACATCTGGCCATTCCTCCTTCCATGTAATGTGCACAACCAGGTGCACTGCTCAAAGTTATGCCCACTGGGAAGATTTTCCTTCACTGTTGTCCTTCAGGGATGTCATAGAGAGGGGCTGTAGTGCTACAGCTGTCTGCTTTCTGGTGGTGCCTGCATATCATACAGAGCTATCTGTGAATCAGGCCCTAGTCTTCTTTTTCTCTTTTTTTTTTTTTTTTTTTTTTTTAGGAGTGGGATGGAGTATTACTCTGTTGGCCAGGCTTGCGTGCAGTGGCCGGATCTCAGCTCACTGCAAGCTCCGCCTCCCGGGTTTATGCCATTCTCCTGCCTCAGCCTCCCGAGTAGCTGGGACTACAGGCACCCGCCACCTCGCCTGGCTAGTTTTTTTTTTTTGTTTTGTTTTTTTTTTAGTGGAGACGGGGTTTCACCGTGTTAGCCAGGATGGTCTCAATCTCCTGACCTCGTGATCCGCCCGTCTCGGCCTCCCAAAGTGCTGGGATTACAGGCTTGAGCCACCGCGCCCGGCCTTCTTTTCCTTTTTCAATTGATCATAGGGAACTCTCCATGAGGCCATCGGTACAGGCTAGGGGAGAGAAGGCAAGGTGGCAGGAGTGAAGACCATGGGCATTTGAGCCACTTCCTTATGTCACTTACTTGTGCCTTCAGGACCTGCTCGAACCCAATCACGAATATACTACTACTTCCATTTGATGATGGAACGCTGCTGTGCACCACTCACTTTATGGCTAGATGGGTCAGAAAGCAGCCAGTTAATGATAGGCAGTTCAGGTCGCATGGTGACTTGATGACCCATCGTCAAACGTTCAGTTATCACCAAAGCCCAGTAAGAGGCCAAGAGCTGCCTCTCAAAAGGAGAGTGGTTATCTGCAGAAGAGAGGAGGTCCTTGCTCCAAAATCCTAGAGGCCTCCACTGTGATTCACCAATGGGGGCCTTCCAAAGGCTCCAAATAGCATCCCTATCTGCCACTGACACCTCAAGCACCATTGGATTTGCTGGGTCATATGGCCCAAATGGCAGAGCAGCTTACACAGCAGCCTGAACCTGTTGCAGAGCCTTCTTCTGTTCTGGACCCCACTCAAAACTGGTGACTTTTTGGATTACTGAATATACTCAATAAATGTATATTCTTTTCAGTATATACTCAATATATTCAGTATATTGAGTATACTGAATATATTCAATAAATGTATATTCTCAATAAATGAGCTGGAGTAACACACCCAGATGGGGAATGTGTTGCCTCCAAAATCCAAATAGGCCCACTAGGCATTGTATCTCTTTCTTGGTTGTAGGAGGGGCCAAATGCAGCAACTTATCATTCACCTTAGAAGGCCTATCTCCACAGGCCCCGCACTACTAAACCCCTGGAAATTTTACTGAGGTAGAAGTTCTCTGAATTTTAGTCAGATTTATTTCCCGTCCTCTGGCATGCAAGTGTCTTACCAATAAGTCCAGTGTGTTTGCTCAATGGATCCAATCAGCATAAAGTCATCAATGTAATGGACCATTGTGATATCTTACAGAAGCAAAAAGCAATCAATGTCTGTCCGAATAAGATTATGACACAGGCCGGGCGCGGTGGCTCAAGCCTGTAATCCCAGCACTTTGGGAGGCCGAGACGGGCGGATCACGAGGTCAGGAGATCGAGACCATCCTGGCTAACATGGTGAAACCCCATCTCTACTAAAAATACAAAAAAAAAAACTAGCCGGGCGAGGTGGCGGGCGCCTGTAGTCCCAGCTACTCTGGAGGCTGAGGCAGGAGAATGGCATAAAACCCGGGAGGCGGAGCTTGCAGTGAGCTGAGATCCGGCCACTGCACTCCAGCCCGGGCGAAAGAGCAAGACTCCGTCTCAAAAAAAAAAAAAAAAGATTATGACACAAAGCCAGAGAGTTGATATGCCCTGAGGTAGGACAGTAAAGGTATATTGCTGGCCTTGCCAGCTGAAGGCAAATGGCTTCTAGTGGGCCTCATGGATGGGAATGGAGAAAAAGGCATTTGCCAAGTCAGTGGCTACATACCAGGTACCAGGAGGTGTGTTGATTTGCTGAAGCAATGAACCATGTCTGGTACAGCAGCTGCAGTTGAAGTCACCACTTGGTTGAGCTTACAGTAATCCACAGTCATTCTCCAAGATCCATCTGTCTTCTGCACAGGCCGAATGGGAGAGTTGAACAGGGATGTGGTGGGAATCACCGCCCCGTGTCTTTCAAGTCCTTGATGGTGGCATTAATTTCCACAATTCCTCCAGGGATGTGATACTGTTTTTGATTTACTATTTTCCTAGGTAGAGGCAGCTCTAATGGCTTCCATTTGGCCTTTCCCACCATAATAGCCCTCATCCTACCAGTCAGCCAGTGTGGGGATTCTGCCAGCTGCTAAGTTTGTCTATGCCAATTATGCATTCTGGCACTGAGGAAGTGACCACAGGATGAGGCTGGGGACCCACTGGACCCACTGTAAGTTGAACCTGAGCTAAAACTCCATTAATTACCTGACCCCCCTAAGTCCCTACTTTAACTAGAGGACCACAATGACGTTTGGGTCCCCTGGAATCAGTGTCAGCTCAGAGCCAGTGTCCAGTAATCCTCAAAATGATAATTTCCCTTTCCCCACTGCACAGTTACCCTGGTAATAGCCAGAGGTCTCCTCGGAGAAGGATGGGAGAAAGATTAACAGCATAAATTGGGCTGTTAAATTAAATTTAAGTTAAGTTAAATTGTGGTGGCTCTTGCCTATAATCCCAGCACTTTGGGAGGCCAAGGTGGGTGGATCACCTGAGGTCAGGTGAGTTCGAGACCAGCCTGGCCAACATGGTAAAACCCCATCTCTACTAAAAAAACAAAAATTAGCCAGGCATGGTGGAACGTGCCTGTAATCCCAGCTACTTAGGAGGCTGAGGCAGGAGAATCACTTGAACCTGGGAGGCAGAGGTTGCAGTGAGCAGAGATCATGCTCACTGCACTCCAGCCTGGGCGACAGAGTGAAGCTCCTTCTCAAAAAAAAAAAAAAAAAAAAAAAGATGAACAGCATAAATACAGCATAAATTGTCAGTAGTGTACTGGGGTCCTTCCTCAAGGGGACCCAGCCTCCCCTTCATTCAAGGGGTTCTGGGCCTGCAAATTGGCTCAAGTCTGGAAATTGATTGAGGGACCATGATTCTGTTTTTATAATTCAAATTAGTCTTTTGTCCATTCGACCTGGAAGTTTTCTGCTTATATAAATCAAATAGTAATGCAATTGGCTTCCTATCAGTTTCACTTCTAGGAACACTGATGCCAGAGCTCTATGTGAGTCAGACTATTTTCATTGCTGCTTTGTCTCTGCTGTCCATTACGGTAGCTACGCTCACCTTGCCTTTGATGGTTGAGTGCTGCCACTTGGCCTCTGCCACCTCGGGATTCGATTATTCCCCATTACATTTAAATTTTGTAGTTAAGTAAATGTAGTTCCCACTGTTAGATCTGACATACAAAGAAGAGCAATTACAGAGCTCTTTAAAGATGCAGGTGCTGCCTTCACAAATCTATTTTGCGCAGCATTGATCAAGGTTATATCTTCTGGACCTTCCCAGCTGGCATGAGTAGGTCTAAAGTGACTAATCCACTACATCATCCCAATCTCCCTAAGCCTTTGGATCCCTTCATCTACATCAGACCAGGGGAGATCAGGCATTTCCAGCTCACTCACAGTGGACCATCTTTTAATTCATATTTCAACTAACGAAGCAAATAAACTATTAGAACCTTTTTTAACTCCCCGAGCTGCAACATTAAATGCAAAATCCCTACTTAGTAGGCCCAAATCAATAAATTCAGTCTGATCCAACTCTATGTTCCTTCCATCATAACCCCACACCCTTAGTATCCATTCCCATGCCTGTTCTCCAGATTTCTGCTTATATAAATTAGAAAACTCAAGCAGTTCTTTTTTGAGTGTAGTACACCTTCTTATGGGTCACACTCTGAACCTCACCTCTAGGGGCCCATTGGGACTTTAGTCTAGTTATAGGTTTAGGAGCAAACTGGGGTGTTGGGGGTGGCTCCTGAGGGAATCAACATCATCTTGCCTGGAAACTGCCTCAGGGGAGGCCATCACTGTTGCCTCAGGCAGCACAGGGTTTATCTCCTCAGACAAAGGTGGAAAGTCTGGTGGCAGCATGGGTTGGGGAGGGGATGTTGCCACTACTGGGGATGGGGAAGCTGTTGCTTCTGGCAAAAAAAGATTCATCAGAGTTTACAAGCTTAGTGTCTCAGGCTCCTCCCACATGTCCCCATTCCGAGTTGCAGGGTCCCATTCTTTTCCAATCAATGCTCTCACTTTAACAGTAGACACCTGGCAAGGCTGTGCATGTACCTTTCATTGCAGTCAGCCACTCACGTGATAAGAGCTTGTGCCTGTTTTTTCACAATTTCAGCCCTTTCTCTACAGGAGATAAGACTCTCACTCAGGACAGTCTTAGCAGATTTGAGGCTCTGTATCAGCTTCTGAAGCCAGGAATTAGAATCCCTGACTTCATCGTTTTCTTTCATTACTTTGTCCAGTGAACTTAGGGGGAACCAACCAACTTCATGATGTTCCTTGGTTCTCCACATATAGTCAAAGGTATTATGTATAGGTTCACTAAACTCCTTGCCTCTCATGAGCAGTAGTAAATCAGGAGTGTCAAATGCGTTTATTTTGCATACCTCTCTAAACAGTTCATGCCAATGACTATCAGTGTTCTCTATAATATTAAAAGTAGAGTCTTTAGCATTTTTGGGTCTAATATTAAGCAGCGAACTCCAGAAGCCCCAAAATCAATGAAAAAAATTCCATCCTTAATATTCTGTTTCTCTGGAACCATTTCTGGTACTAAAATCTGTATTAGGATTCTCTAGAAGGACAGGACTAATAGGATATAAATATATATATATAACCTCTATATTTTATATTATGTATTATATATAAATATATATGTAATATATAATCTGATTAGTTCCATCCCTTTAGAGAACCCTGACTAATACAGATATATGTGTATGTGTATATATATACTATATATAGTATATATATATACACATATATATATACACATATATAGATGGTTCTATATATATATACACATATATATACACATATATATAGATGGTTCTAGAGAACCCTAATACAGATATATGTGTATGTATATATACACACACACATATATATACACACATACACATATAGCAAGAGAATAACATGATCTGATACATGTTTTATAAGGCTTCCTGAATCTATTTTCAAACTGATCAGAGTAGTCTTTCTTATTTTTGCTTCCTGTTACTCTTTTTGAGACAGAGTCTTGCTCTGTCACCCTGGCTTGAGTGCTGTGGCATAACCATGGCTCACTGTAGCTTCAACCTCCCAGGCTCAAGCAATTCCCCAACCTCAGCCTCCTGAGTAGCTGGGACCCCGGGTGTGTGCCACCATGCCTGGTTACTTTTCAACCATTTTTTGTAGAGATAGGGTCTCACTATATTGCCCAGGCTGGTCTTGAGCTCCTAGGCTCAAGCAATTCTCTGACTTTGGCCTCCCAAAGTGCTGGTATTATAGGTGTGAGTTTTTGCACCCAGCCCTCCTCTTCTTTTCTCTTCTTCCTATTTTGTCTTAATGAAAATAGCTTTACTGATTAGTCTGATTGTAAAAAATTTATACACTTGTTGGGAAAAATCAAAGAGAATAGAAAAGTTATTCTTTCTCTTTCTTTCTTAGTAAAAGTTGAGTGAAATTCCTTCAGTAACATTTGGTACATTTAACTAATATTTTGGATTATTGAAGTAAAATATGCTCAGTCTATTTCTTGAATTTGAAACCATCCTCATGAAATTAATAAAACAAAATTGCTAGGTTTTAACAAAATTATAAGCTTGAATAGAAGCATAGCCAAGCATAAGCCAGCTAGCTTTTTAGCCCACTTCCTTACAGTTGCTGAATGCTTAAAAGTCACATAGCCCCCATCAAAAGGTCCTAACTTCCTTTGTTTCTATAGATAACATTTTTAATGTTAAGAAAACTCAAGTTTTAAAATTTGCGATGTTTTCCATATCCTGCATTCTGAGGATAACTGCCAGACTGAAAACTCTTCCAAGGAACTGACGCAGCACAGAATGTAGCTTCTACATTGTTGTGACTTCACCCCCACCACCTAATCAGTCAGTGATCACAGCTTCTTATCCTTCTTCCCACTAAAACTCTCTTAAAAACCCATCCAAAACTCTTCAGGCAGGCATATTTGAGATTCATCCAGTCTCCTGGTTTGACTGCCTTATGATTATTAAACTCTTTCTCTGCTGTAATCCCTGCTGTTTTGGTATATTGGTCTGTTACCACACAATGGGCTATGGAACATGGAGTCCTATAACAAATTGAATCCCTTTAATATCTTTCCATTGCTCTTCTGATGAAGTTCACTGGCTCTACCTTTAGCTGTTTCTCTTCTTCATGCTCTATCTTCAGCCTCTTGTCACTTCCGTTTCCTTCTTCTGCAGACCCAGTACCTCACCTGGAGTCATTCTCTTCTACCTGGCTAACCCTTCTCCTGAAGTCTCTCGGTCCCTCCATACCAGCCTTTGTCCCACTGTTTAGTAGTGCCTCTCTCTCTCACTGTGGACTGTAGGCTGTTTGAGGGCAGTCAGGGAAATTTTCCCTTGGCCCTGTTGACCTAAAAAAAAGAAATGGAGGCAAGATTAATGTAAGAGTTTATTTGGGCCAAGCCTGAGGATTGAAACCTGGAACCATCGATTCAAATTACTCTGATTACACACTCTGATTAACAGCAGTTACGAGACAATTGTTAAAGGGAAAGAAGAGGCAGTTCCTGAGGTGTTTACCAAGAATTTAAATAAAAATAACAAGCCATTGAATGGCTATACATTGTTCTTTGTATCACAAATTCCAGGAACATGAAGATAATGAGTGAGACAGCAAGTCAGGAACAAAAACGACTTTAAACAATTAACCCCAGGCATGAGTGGGAGGGAAAGGGGGCATGACTGAAGGCCTATACTCATGTCTCTCTGGGCTTGCATACCTTACATAGCTCAGACCACTCTAGGATTTTTTTCTTTTCTCAGCCCTCTGAAGGGTCACTGAAAAATCAACTGACAAAAGGCAGATTAATAGAAGAAAAGGCATACAAATTTATGAACGTGCATGGGGGAGAACCACAGAGTGATTATCCCAACCCTCTAGTGGGGTTCAGAAGCCTATATACCCTTTTTCCAGGGGGAAGGAGGAGATGGGGAGTATAGGCAATTTTTTTCAGGGGCAGTACATTATTTTAAGGGAGAATGAATGGACTAGAAAGACATAAATTAACTTGTAAATGATTCTCATGAGGCTGAGAGGCAGGTTTATCTTGTGAAACAAAATATAAGATCCCAAAGAAAGGAAAAATGGCTGATCGTTTTTTATACCATCTTGAGGTTACAGAAAGATTAGGGACTTAGGTCATGGCAAAACGGGTTATGGTGGCAGTGAGATAGAAAGCCCCTAAGAGAAAATTTCTAAACATACATAAATGTGACCACCCCCCGGGCTTACACAAACAACTTATCTGGAAAACCCCTAGCTGTTTGAGGTTACAACATACATGCATGTGACCACCCCCCGGGCTTACACAAACAACTTATCTGGAAAACCCCTAGCCGTTTGAGGTTGCGAAAAAGGCGGGAACCAATCAGAAACTGCCGAATGTTCAACTTTAAATGTTAACCAATAATAAGCTTATAACTACTGTTTCTCTGTAACTTGTTTGTACCTCGCTATAAAAGAAACCCTAAAACAGCAGCCGCGGCCTCTCTCTTTACCTGCCATTGTATCAAGCGGAGAGGTCCGGGTTCGAACTCGTAATAAAGCAACCCCGGCTATTTGGCTTTGACCCTGGACTCTGGTGGTCACTTACTGGGGTCTCGCGACTTCGGGCACAACAGCAGAATGGGTTATGGTGGCAAAACAGGTTATGAGAGGTACAGAAGAAGAGGCCTGGCTGGCAAAGTTCATCTTGTTATACAGATGAAACTGTGCAGGTAGCCACCCTCAGAGAGAATAGATGGTAAATGTTTCTTTCAGACTTGAAGGCATCAGACTTTCTGTTAATCTTTCCTAGATCTAGACAAGGGAGGGCCGCAGAGAAAGCCTGACTGCGTAAATGTTGATTCTCTACAGATGCAAATCTCCCTCACAAAAGGCAACTTTTCAGCTCTTCTTGCATTTCCAGCCCCTCTGAACAGCCATCTTGAAACATGTCAAGAAAATATATGTTGGGATGAAATATTTTGGTTTTATTTGCCTGGGCATCCAGGTACCTAGTCCAGTTCCTGGTAATTTAGAGGCATTCAATGACCATCTTTGAATAAATTCATGAGAGAGCTTTGATTCTAGATAATCCACTCAGGAGGTGCTTATTAAATATCTGCTGGCTACCAGATTCAGCTGGGCTCCCCTCCTCAAGTTGATCACAGTCTCCTACTCCTTCTTCAGATGGAAATATCCCTGAGTTAGAGACAGTCCTACAGGCTGTGTCAGCTTGGTACCAACATGCTTTAAAGAGATCACCCTTTATCCTTCTGGGATTCCAAGCATTCTTATGATCTGATGTTTTGTCTATTAGCCATTTAGAAAAGACAAATCAGCGCCCTTTTCCCCCATTTAAAGAAGTGTGATAAAACATATATAACATAAGTTTTACCTTTTAACTATTTTGTGTATAATTCAGTCGTGCTAAAATACATTCACAAGGTTGTGCAATCATCACCACTATCCATTTCCAGAATGTTTTCATCACTCCAGAGACTCTGTACTCATTAAGCAATACTCTCCAGTGCTCCTACCCCTAGTCTCTCATGTACTTTCTGCCTCTATGTATTTGCCTATCCAGATATTTAATTTAAGTGGAATCATACAATATTTGTCCTTTGGTGTCTGGCTTATTTCACTCAGCATAATGCTTTCAAGGTTGCAATGAGCCTTCTTATTTTCATTTTTACTTTAAAAAAAAAAATATGGGGAATAAATGTTTGGTCTACTACCCATTTAGAGATAAATGAGTGCAACAATGTATTTTATTTTCATTTATTACTTTTTTTTTTTTTATAAAAGGGAGTAAATGCTTAAAATCCCTATTTATTTTTTTCCCCTTTCTTTAGAGAAACTAATTGCTTTTGGCTCACACATTTACAGTGTGTTCTTTCTATAGGAGCTTTATTAGAGCTCCCAACTGCACTCCAAAATTTCTCCCACTCCTGTGGGTGTTTGCTTACCCTAACCATAGTAACAAGAATTCTGACCCTGGATCTGGGCAAACAGATGACATTACTCATGAGATATCCTGCTTCTGCCTTCCAAAACTGGGGATCTCCAGCAATATCTCCAAGCTAGGACTAGGAGAAAATTTGGAGCTGCCTGCTGTTCATTGACCTCTAGTTTCATTTCACTTCTCAATCACAATTTTTCTATCAACAGTCAAGACTGAGATTGTGGTCATTCTTTCAAGGTCTTTAGTTCTTTCAAAGTGTTTCATTGTCAGTTTTCATCAGCTTGGCCACACCTGGCTAGTGTAGCCATGGTAAGGTTCCTCAGCGACTCCTTCTAATTCTCATCACGTTTCCCTTCATATCTGCTCTCTTTCTCTCTTTTAGCAACATCAACAAAATAATAAACCAAAGTTTTATGGTGCTTTATATTTTCTATGTGATTTCCTCTATACCCATTAAATTTTATCCTCAAAACAATCTTTCCAAGGAGGTAGGGTGGGTTTTATTTTTCTCCTTTTGCAAATGAGGAGACCTTAGATATCAAGAATTTCAGTGATTTCACAAATTCATGCAGCCGATAAGTGGCAGAGCCTGAACTGCAACCAAGATTTGTTATCAGTTGCTAGGCCCAGTCTTGCCTAGGCAATGCAAGAACTCAATAAATATTTGTTGAATGAATTAGTGATGTGTTTTGTGCTTGCTCTTGTCTGATTGACGATTCCATGGGCAGCATTTTTTTGAGTAAGGAGAGGTTTTCTAGGTGTCTTGGTAATGCTGACTGTTGTTTGGACAAACTTTTCTATGGATAGTTGACCTTATCCAAGTCGCTGAATATCTTAAATTTATAAAAATTATCAGGAAATTGTAATAAACATGTAAGACAGACAGTTAAGAGGACTGACCAGGCATGCGTGTAATCTCAGCACTTTGGGAGGCCGAGGCAGGTGGATCACCTGAGGTCAGGAGTTTGAGACCAGCCTGGCCAACATGGTGAAACCCCATCTCTACTAAAAATACAAAAATTAGCCGGGTGTGGTGGTGGGTGCCTGCTAATCAGGAGGCTACTCGGGCAGCAGAGGCGGGAGAATTGCTTGAACCCAGAAACCGGAGGTTACAGTGAGCCGAGATTGCGCCACTGCATTCTAGCCTGGGATGCAAAAAAAAAAAAACTCTCCATCTCAAAAAAAAAAAAAAAAAAAGAAAGAAAGAGAAAAGAAAAGAAAGTTAAGAGGATTCAGTTGACTATTCATTCCTAAAACATATGTATATTTAAGAACATTTACCAGCACATTACAATGGGAAGGAGGAAGGGAGTGGGAATTGACTTTGGGTATAAAGAAGGAAATATTTTTATTATTAAACAGAAGAAAAGACAGCTATTCATTGGCCTATGATGATAATAAACAATTAACTGAAGAATCTGATAAACTCTTTGCACCTTGAGATCCAAAAAGGAAAAGCACAATCTACATATTTCTTTTACCCGTCTTCTCTGTGTAATAATGAAGAAAAACAAACACAAAACACAAAAAGCCTAAGCCCACCTAAAGAGAGGCAGTTTTTGAATTTAACTTTCATTTGGTTTTGTAACATCCTTTTGGAGAAGTGCGATGTCCAAAGAGAGAGAACTCTTTTTTTTTTTTTTTTGAGACGGAGTCTTGCTCTGTCGCCCAGGCTGGAGTGCAGTGGCGCGATGTCAGCTCACTGCAAGCTCCGCCTCCCGGGTTCACACCATTCTCCTGCCTCAGCCTCCCGAGTAGCTGGGACTACAGGCGCCCGCCACCTCGCCCGGCTAGTTTTTTTGTTTGTTTGTTTGTTTTTTGTAGTTTTTAGTAGAGACGGGGTTTCACCGGTTAGCCAGACGGGCAGATCACAAGAAAGAACTCTTTACAGAGCGGCAGTCCTAGAGTGGAAGCCATTTCTGCCGGTTGCCTGCAGATCGCTTCTACCACCTGGAGAGTTGCTCTCAATCCTATTGACTTTCTGTGACCTTCCTTTATCATGCAAACCAAGGCAGTCAAACTGAGCTGGGTCCTCCCCAGTCCCCAGCGGATGGTCATTACTCAGGGCCAGTGAATGGTAGGATTATGGCAAGGCTTTGGCTCCCCCTACAACTCAGTAAACTGGTTCAACGTCCCACGATTAGACAGACATTTGCAGTGGCTGATATCCTTCCATTCACTCTGGAGTGATTTCCTAATTTCAATGCTTTAAATGTTTCCAAATCACAGGTAAGAACTGGTTTAAAATGTTACTTAGGAATTGATTCAAATTCTTAAATCATTTATAGGTAACAGAAAAAAGTAGTAATGCAAACATAGAAAAAAATAAAACAGACTTTTTTTTCACTTTGTTTTTTGTTGCTGTTGTTTTATTTTCCTTTAATCCTCTCCTATCCAGGAGACAAACAAAGTTTTCTAATTTCAAAGTATCTTCAAGTTAGAAAAACTGGAAAACAGAATGTACAAGAAAATAATTTACATTTGAGAATCACATCACCCAGAGATGAGAAAAATAACTGCTGGTTGAATTGTGTTTCTTTCCAATTGCATCTGTATACTTTTATTTTATGTGAGAAGTTATTAAATATACATTTTTGATTTTTATCTTATTTCACTGAATATTAGTGATCATTAGCATTTTTTATGTCACTAGTGACTCTATCAAGGTGTTTTTGAGTGATGCCTTATATTTTATCATGTAGAAAAATCACGTTATAGGCTGAGCACGGTGGCTCATACTTATAATCCCAGCACTTTGGAAGGCCGAGGTGGGCTGATCTCTTGAGGTCAGGAATTTGAGACCAGCTTGGCCAACATGGTGAAATCTCCTCTCTACAAAAAAAAAAAAAAAAAAAAAACAATTAGCTGGGCATGGTGGTACATGCTTGTAATCCCAGCTACTCAGGAGCCTGAAACAGGAGAATTGCTTGAAGCCGGGACGGGGAGGTTGCAGTGAGCCATTGCCCTCCAGACTAGGCAACAAGAGCAAAACTCTGCCTTAAAAAAAAAAAAAAATCACAGGCCAGGCACGGGGTCTCACACCTGTAATCACAGCTCTCTGGGAGGCTGAGACGGGTAGATCACAAGGTCAGGAGTTTGAGACCAGCCTGGTCAACATAGTGAAACCCTGTCTCTACTAAAAATACAAAACATTAGCCAGGTGTGGTGGCACACGCCTGTAGTCCCAGCTACTCAGGAGGTTGAGACAGGAGAATCACTTGAATCCGGGAGGCGGAGGTTGCAGTGAGCCCAGATCATACCATTGCACTCCAGCCCGAGCGACAGTGCGAGACTCCATGTCAAAATAAATAAATAAATAAATAAATTTAAAAATAACCTTATAAAGGAAACTTCTGGATCCCTTTAAGGGATTTGTAGCTTGATGATGTTGCATCTTTATTATGTCTAATTTCAATAATTATGACTTTATAGCTGGGCATTAGTGACACACACCTGTAGTTCCAGCTACTCGGGATGCTGAGGAAGCCTGGGAGGAGGAGGTTGCAGTGAGCCAAGATTGCACCACTGCACTCCAGACTGGGCAGTAGAGTGAGACCCTGTCTCAAAAAAAAAAAAAAAAAATGACTTTAGTTATCATTGTTCTTTTTAAATTTAAATTAAAATCGTTTTTGTAGAGATGGGATCTCACTACATTGAACTTCTGACCCCAAGTGATCCTCACACAGTAGCTTCCCAAAATGCTGAGATTATAAGCAGGAGCCACTGTGCCTGGCCAGTTTTTATTCTTCTATTGTCTTTTTTTATCTCAAATAAAGAAGAGTACGGAGATATAAAATATAACACAAATATCTTTACATCGAAAATAGAACAAATGTCTTTGTATTCATCGATCAGAATTAACCAGTGCCACTGTTTTGTCACTTTTCTCCAAAAGTTTTGATAATAAAAATGGGATATTACATATAAAGTTGAATCCTACTTAATCTCTCCCACATCACTCCATTATAAATCTGGTGTGGATTGAACCCATCTTTTTATACATGTATACACTTTAAATTACATAGATGCTATCATTCTATGGATATGATTCTACGATTTTTATACATTGTACAGCACTGCCTTTTTCCAGACCGATCGATACATATTGATTGATCCTTTCATTAAAACTATCACCTACGTAGCATTCTACTTTGTAAATATGCCAACGTTTATTTATCAGTCTCTCAACTGATAATGAGTTGTTTGAAAATATTTTCTTTTCTTGTAACAAACCATTCAGCATATTTGTTATATGTTTCCTTGTATTCTTTTATACAAATGCTACAAAAGTGAAATTTTTGGGCCACAGGATATGCTAATTTGAACAGTTATAAGATAAACTTAGGCAGATTAGAGCTTTTTAAAAATAAATTTGTTTTGTAAAGACCGAGTCTCACCATGTTGCCCAGGCTGATCTCAAATTCCTAGGCTCAAGCAGTCCTCCTGCCTTCACCTCCCAAAGTGCTGGGGTTATAAGTGTGAGTCTCTGTGCCTGGCCTATTTTTTATTATTTTATATATACATATATTTTTTATATAAAATACATATGTACCTGTATTATCTTTATATACATGTGTATATAAAATATATATGTATATTATATACATTTTAATAAGGATGGAGTATCACTTTGTTTTCCAGACTGGTCTTGAATGCCTGGGCTCAGGCGATCCTCCTGCTTTGGCCTTCCAAAGTGCTGAGATTGCTTGTGTGGTGTGAGCCACCATGACTGGCCTCTTTTGTTTTGTTTTGTTTTGTTTTTGAGGCAGAGTCTCGCGCTGTCGCCCAGACTGGAGTGCAGTGGCTGGATTTCGACTCACTGCAAGCTCCGCCTCCGGGGTTTAGGCCATTCTCCTGCCTCAGCCTCCCCAGTAGCTGGGACTACAGACGCCCACCACCTCGCCCGGCTAGTTTTTTTGTATTTTTAGTAGAGACGGGGTTTCACCGTGTTAGCCAGGATGGTCTCGATCTCCTCACCTCGTGATCCGGCCCTCTCAGCCTCCCAAAGTGCTGGGATTACAGGCTTGAGCCACCGCGCCCAGCCGACTGGCCTCTTTTTATATTCTGAATACTAATCAGTTTTGGTTTGTCTTTAAACAATAATTATGGCGTGGATTTTGTTTGAAAATGTTCATCTTGATGTACCAAAATTTACATATTTTATCTTTATAATTTCTGCTTTTAAAAAATTAGTTTTGTTGTTAAATTCTTCATTACTCCAAAGGTATAAAAATATTATCCTATATTTTTCTCTGAAGTTTTAAATAATTATTTTTGCAATGAAGTCTGTAATCCTCCTGGTGTTTTCTCCTCCCCATCATGTGAAATAGAAATAGATTTCTTATTGTTATGGTTCTTATATGGTAATCCAGTTGACTCAGCATCATTTATTGACCTGTCCATTATTTTTCTAGTGGTTTGTGTTGCCATCTCTCTAGCATATTAAAGTCTCATATGTGGTTGGGTGTGTTTATTGGTTCCTATATTGTACTGTCTTCATTTATATGGTTCCATAATAACTTTGGATATTATCTTTTTTTATTATTTAATAATGAAATTTTATTTTTATATACATTTTTCAAACCATTGATGAGTTTAAAGATGTCTTTTATTCCTACTTAGCTGAGAGCATTTGTCATAAGCGAATATTGAGTTTTACTGAGTGCTTTTATCTCAATCTATTGAGAAGATTACATTGATTTTCTTTCTCTAAAATCTGTTAATGGAACTGCCTTTGCAAAGATGATGACAGTGAGAGAAGTCTAGCATGGCTGACTCCATCTTTCTTCTGGCCACACAGGCTGGCTGTCATTGCTTATTCCTTGATATGGACCAAGCTAACCATGGGAGGAATTTAATTTATGTTTTAACTTTTTTTTTTTTTTTTTGAAACAGGGTCTTGCCCTGTCACCCAGGCTGGAGTGCAGTGGTGCAATCTCAGCTCACTGAAACCTCTGCCTCCTGGGTTCAAGCAATTCTATTGTCTCACTCTACCCGAGTACTAGGGACTACGGGCATGCACCACCATGCCTGGCTAATTTTTTGTATTTTTAGCAGAGACAGGGTTTCGCCATGTTGCCCAGGCTGGTCTTGAACTCCTGACCTCAAGTAATCTGCCCGCCTGGGCCTCCCAAAGTGCTGGGATTACAGGCATGAGCCACCATGCCCTGCCTATGGTTTAACCTGAAAGCAAGGACAATAATAGTCCCTCCCTAAAACTAAGTCCCTCCTTGCTCAAGAATGGAAACCTGACTTTGTAAGACTAATGAAAGGCCACAAGATTAGGAATATGGGAGAGGTCTGAACTCTGCTACAATTTGAGAGTAGCTTCTATAACCCCTTACTGCTCAGGAGTCATGTGGCCAGAGGTCACAAGATTTGTGACTTTCTCTATTGCTCCTGTAGATAACATCACTATTGTGAAACTCAAGATTGGTCTTTTGAGATTTTTTTTAGACTTGCATTCTGGCAACTGACATACCACACCCAGACTCCTGATTCCTGACTCAGCTCGTTCTGTGGCCCCACCCAGAGGCTGATTTAGCACAGGAGGATGGTTTTCACACTCTTATGGTTTCATCTCCAACCAATCAGCAGCAACCATTCCCTAGACCCCCTGCCTACCAATTGCACATAAAGCCCCTAGCCTCCAAGATTTCAGAGATTTAAGTAATATCTCCATTTCCCGCATGGCCAGTCTTATGTCAATTAAACTATTTCTTTAATTTAATGCCACAGTCTCAGTGAATTGATTTTGATTGCTCAGCAAGCAGGGAGAACCTACTAGGCAACTCTATTAACATGGTAATTATGTTGAAAGTTTTATGTTGACTATCTTTGCATCCATGAGAGAAAATTTACTTGACTATGATATATTCTGTATGCATTCACACACACATTTGTACTATACATACAGTCCATTCTCATTATTCACTGTAGTTATGCTGCTTTGAATACTGAATCAGCAAATACTTAACTATTGCTCCCAGAGGAAATACACAGTTAGGTTCCTGAAAGCCTCTGGTCACAACATTTTAGTCAACCAATTAAAACATAACCTTGTTTTATTTATGTTTTCTGTCTAAAGACAGCTTATTTTGACCGGGCATGGTGGCTCAAACCTGTAATCCCAGCACTTTGGGAGGCCAAGGTGGGCAGACCATTTGAGGTCAGGAGTTTGAAACCAGCCTTGTCAACATGGTAAAACCTTGTTTCTACTGAAAATACAAAAATTAACTGGATGTGTTGGTGCACACCTGTAGTCCCAGCTACTCGGGAGTCAGAGGCACAAGAATTGCTTGAACCTGGGAGGCAGAGGTTGCAGTGAGCTGAGATTGTACGACTGCACTCCAGCCTGGGCGACAGAGTGAGACTCCATCTCAAAAAATAAATACATAAATAAAGCCACCTTATTTTATATTGTTGATTCATTAGTGTGCAGTTCATGGCCAGTATCACTATATAATGCATATGCCTGTTCAAAGTTGACCTAATGCACATGTTTTCTCTACAGGTCACGTCACAGTCTTTTTGTGCTTAGAAGCAGTACACAGCACTTCAGTCCTACACTTGGGGACCATTTCAAACAGTAAATTACCAACAATAAGCACAAAATTGTGAAAAATATGGCACTAAATAGGCTGCAAAAACAACACCTTTTACTGAACAGGAGCTGAAACAAGAAAGGAGAGTGTCACCATTGTTGACTTCAGCTAGGAATGTGTGAGTTGGGTAACTCAAAGTTTTCGCAACCCTGTGCAGCTCTGTAAATAACTGTGAAAGTGCTGTGAGTATTGATTTTGGGGTTACAAAAACATTTAGCAAGTAGGCAAACTCACAGATACAGAATCTGTCGATAATGAGGATCAATCGTGCTACAGAATTTGATTTGTTATTTATAAAATTTAGCATTTTGGATGTATGTTCATAAGTAAGGTTATATTGTTTTTGTTCTATTTGACATCAAAGTAAATTGAATTTGGTGACTTGTCCTCCTTTTATTCTCTGAAATATTTTATATGAAATAGGGATTATGCATTTCCTGAAGACTTGATAAAACCTATATTTTAACATCTTGAAAAAGTGTCCTTTGGAGCAAGAAAGGGAATTATTGACTATCTTTTAAATGTCTTTAGTGTTTATTAATTCAGTCAGCTTTTGAAAAAAATCAAATTTGGTAAGGTGTACTTTTAAAAAAGATATGTGGTAGCTAAGCTATGAGGATGCAAAGGCATACAAATGATACAATGAACTTTGCGGACTTGGGGGGAGGAGTGAGAGGGGGTGAAGAATAAAATACTACAAATATGGTACAGTGTATACTGCTCGGTGATGGGTGCACCAAAACCTCACAAATCACCACTAAAAAATTTACTCATGTAACCAAATACGATCTGTACCCCAATAACTGATGGAAAAAATTGTCCATTTTATCTAAGGTTAAAATGTACTTGATAAATTTTTCTTTTAAAGAACTGTGTTCCCATATTATGTTTGTTACTGCAACCTCCTCCTCCCAGGTTCAAGTGAGTCTCCTGCCTCAGCCCCCCAAATAGCTGGGATTACATGCGCCCACCACCATGCCCGGCTAATTTTTTGTTTGTTTGTCTGTTTTTGAGAGGGAGTCTCACTCTGTCATCAGGCTGGAGTGCAGTGGTATGATCTTGGCTTACTGCAACCTCTACCTCCTGGGTTCAATCGATTTTCCTACCTCAGTCTGCTGAGTAGCTGGGATTACAGGTGCCTGCCGCCACGCCTGGCTAATTTTTGTATTTTTAATAGACACAGGGTTTCTCCATGTTGGTCAGGCTAGTCTTGAACTCCTAATCTCAGGTGATCTGCTTGCCTCAGCCTCCCAAAGTGCTGGGTTTACAGGCATTAGCCACCCCGCCTGGCCAAAAGTTATTACTTTTAATGGCAAAAACCACAATAGCTTTTGCACCAACCTGATATAACCCAAGGAATAAAGTAAAAAATCTATGAGTCCCTGCTGATATAAACAAACAAATAAATAAATAAATAAATGGGGGAAAAGGGAAAGGTCTTCCTCAGCTAAAAATATCAATGAATACATGTAGAACACATGACTCAATTAAAAAATCAGCATTTGGCAACCACCACAGAATAATTGTTTTAGGAAACAATCATTAATGGATACCATATCCGGTGAGTGAAAATTCGATGACAAATAGGATATTTACAGTCTCAAAGTATCTCTTTATAAAATACTTATTAATTTCAAGGGAAAGATAGTAGCTCTATAGTGGAGAAATGTGGCAAACACCCACTTAACCAAGTGATCCAGCTAAGTTCATTAAAAATAGCATAAATCACTCATGCCTGTAATCCCAGCACTTTGGGAGGCTGAGGCAGGCGGATCACGAGGTCAGGAGATCGAGACCATCCTGGCTAACATGGTGAAACCCCATCTCTACTGAAAATACAAAAAATTAGCTGGGTGTGGTGGCGGGTGCCTGTAGTCCCAGCTACTCGGGAGGCTGAGGCAGGAGAATGGCATGAACCCAGGAGGCAGAACTTGCAGTGAGCAGAAATCAAGCCACTGCACTCCAGCCTGGGAGACAGAGCAAGACTTCATCTCAAAAAAAAAAAAAAAAAAAAAAAGAAAGAAATAGTATAAATCAATATTTATTCATTTAGGTCATGACACATCTCCAATTTACACTCAGATGGTTGTAACCATCACGCAATATTTTCCAGTGAGCCATGCCCATAAATCGATAGATTCCTGGTTTGTTTACCATAAGCAATCATAAATAACCAGGTTTCTCCTATTAAAAGCATTCCAGAGATAAAGACTCCCCGTTAGCAAATACCATTAGCCTAAAGGAGGCATGTCATTAGCACTTTCACAAGGAGATTAGGCCTAGTCTGCCTATTTTTGCAGTAATCTACTCTTCTTCTATTAATAGAAGAGACTGTAGACTTACTACTTAACCCTTTCCTTCTCATAGACATCACAAATATATTTGCATATTCTCTCTTCATAACTTTTTCCCTGGTGTCTTTCATTGAATAGAAATCCTTGATCTGGCTCTAATTCCATTCATCAATAGTTTGCTTTATGGGTTGTACTTTTGAATCGTGTTTGTGAAATTATTTCTCATCTCAGGTCAGTTATATTCTTCTTTACTTTCTTCTATCAACTTTATTGCATAATGTTTTCTTTTTTTGAGACAGATTCTCACTCTGTTGCCCAGGTTGGAGTGCAGTGGCATGATCTGGGCTCACTGCAACTTCCGCCTCATGGGTTCAAGCTACTCTCGTGCCTCAGCCTCCCAAGTAGCTGGGATTACAGGTGCCCACCACCATGCCTGGCTAATTTTTGTATTTTCAGGAGAAACAGGGTTTCGCCATGTTGGCCAGGCTGGATTTGAACTCCTCACCTCAAGTGATCCTCCCACCTCGGCCTCCCAATCACACCTGGGATTGCAGGTGTGAGCCACTGCTCCTGCAAAACTTTATTGGGTAATGTTTTCTAAATCATCATTTTGGAGACAGCAGAGTTGTATACATGGCTCTGGTCCAGCTCTCTGTGCACAGGGCATGGGCTGCATTCTTCTTTCTGAGTAGGTTTCAGCACGTTAGCCTCCAGCTTTTCAGGTTCACATTCAGTGCCAGGAACTCAGAGCCATTTTGGTTTCAACCTTCAGTTGCTGCTTAGACTTGAAATTTGTCTGTTTTTGCCATCTTGGCTTTTAAAATTTTTGCTTGGCCATATGTTTCCCCTCCAAAAAATTTATGTATCTATTTATTTGAGACAGGGTCTCACTGTCATCCAGGCTGGAATGCAGTGTCATGATCTTGGCTCACTGCAGCCTCAACCTGCCAGGCCCAAGCATTCCTCTGACCTCAGCCTCCTGGATAACTGAGACCACAGGCACATGCCACCCATGCCTGACTAATTTTTGTATTTTTTGTAGAGACAGGGTTTCTGCATGTTGTTGCCCTGGCTGTTCTCCAACTCCTGGGCTCAAGTGATCCACCTGCCTTGACCTCCCAAAGTGCTGGGATTACAGGCATGAGTCACCTTGTCCAGCCTCCAATTTTTTTTTTTGAGACAGAATGTCACTCTTGTTGCCCAGGCTAGAGTGCAATGGCACAATCTTGGCTCACCACAACCTCTGCCTACTGGGTTCAAGCAATTCTCCTGCCTCAGCCTCCCAAGTAGCTGGAATTACAGGCATGTGCCACCACACCCAGCTAATTATGTATTTTTAGTAGAGATGGGGTTTCTCCATGTTGGTCAGGCTGGTCTCAAACTCCCAACCTCAGGTGATCTGCCTGCCTCAGCCTCCCAAAGTGCTGGGATTACAGGCGTGAGCTACTGAACCCAGCCCAAAATTTTTTAGCTTGTAATCCCAGCTCCTCAGGAGGCTGAGGTGGGAGAATTGCTTGAGCCAAGGAGTTTGAGACCAGCTTGGGCAACATAGTGAGATCCTGTCTCCCAAAATAAAAGGGATTATTTTTAAAAATTATATATACTTTTTAAGAGAAGGGGTCTCTCTCCGTCCCCCAGGCTGGAATACAGTGGCATGATCCTAGCTCACTGCCGCCTCAAACTCCTGGGCTTCAATCCTCCCACCTCAGCCTTCCTCCCAAGTAGCTAAGACTACAGGTGTGTGCCACTACACCCAACTAATTAAAAATATATATATTTTTTGTGCTCGGTACAGTGGCTCATACCTGATAACCCGACACTTTGGGAGGCTAAGACAGAAGGATCACTTGAGCCCAGGAGTTCAAGACCAGCCTGGGCAACATAGTGAGACTCCATCTCTACTGGAAAAATAAAAAGTACCTGGGTGTGGGGGCATGCACCTGTAGTCCTAGCTCCTTGGGAAGCTGAGGTGAGAGGGTCACTTGAGCCCAGGAATTCAAGGCTGCAGCTATGATTGCTCCACTGCACTCCAGCCTGGGTGACAGAGTAAGACCCTGTTAAAAACAGGATTTTTTTTTTTTTTTTAGACATAGAATCTTACTATGTTACCCAATCTGGTCTCAAACAAACATCACCAGATATTGCAGTCAAAACATAGGTGGGCAACACATAGTTTGTTCAGTTTCCCTAAGGGAAAAAAGACCTTCCCAGCCCCCTTCAGCTGCAATACATTTTTTCAGTACACTCCCAGATTCTCCTACACAAGCACACCAACGGATAGGTGTGATTCCACTGTGTCCAGCTCAGAATTTATTTTTAGTAAAGTTTATGCAGCATTTCTACGTGTGTTAGGAGCTTACAAGGCCAAAGGGGTTGTGACCAACTCAGCATTCCACTGGAGGCTAGATGATCAAAAGCAAACTGTTTATCATGAATGCAGGATGTGGGCAAACTCACACTGTGCCTGCCACCAAAAGGTTTGCTGAGGGCCATCAATCCCTGGCGCTGGGCTCCTTGAAATTATCTACTGGGAAATCTAGCTCCTATTGTTCAAAGGATGCAGTCTTGCAACCCTGCTGTGAACCAAACAGCCAACTGACAATTACCCAACAACCACCCCCTCCTTCTCACTATCTCTTTTGCCTAATAAATACGGAGGGCTGTGCAAAGCTCAGGGTCCTTGTCTACTAGAGGCAAGGTGCCCCCGACCCCCCCTTCTTCCAAATATACTCTTTTGTTTTTGTCTTTTATTCCCGTGTTTGCCCCCCTTTGTTTGGTCCACCAAGGATCATGACAGGTTACATACATGTGCAGTCTTTTTTTTTTTTTGAGAAGGAGTCTCACTCTGTCACCCTAGCTGGAGTCCAGTGGCGTGATCTTAGCTCACCACAACCTCCCCCCTCCCAGGTTCAAGTGATTCTCGTGCCTCAGCCTCCCAAGTAGCTAGGATTACAGATGTGAGCCACTGCGCCCAGCCCATGTGCAGTCTTGATGACAGGCAGGAGAAACTTTTCACAGAAATCTTACCTTTCATGTTGATTAAGCAATTGTAATTTATTTCCCTTGTAACATTATAAAGAAAAACCAGGTACGTAGGAAAGTAACAAGTTTTGGGGAGGGAGAGGAATTAGCAGAAATATCTACAGAATAATTTTTTTAAGTTTTTGCGTAATGTGATATATGATGTGAAGTTTCCTCAATGTATCCTTTTAAATTGTCAGTAAAATATTCTCTTTTCATCGTTGTCTGAACTTGGACAAAGGCTGCTTATAGAATCCACTCAGGTTACAATTTGAGCTTCCAATTCCACTTTTTCCGTTAGCAGCTTTGTGACCTTGGACTAACTATACAACTTGTCAGGGTCTTAGTTTACTTATCTTGTCAATCAGGATAACAACATACACCTTGCGACTGTGGTATTAAATGAGGAAAGTCATGCACATGCCTTTCTTTTCTCTTCCTCCTGTGGAAAAGCAAAGAGTAAGATGGAAATATGATAGTGAAGGGCTGAATCATTACTAACTAGCTGTGCAATATGGTGTAAGTTCCTCGGGCTCAATCTACCTCAGTGTTACCATATATGAAATAGTCTCTGAGGTTTCTTCCAAATTAACAATCCCGTGTTTCAAGGGTTTGGGACTGTGTTTAAGATAAAAACTTGATAAGGCTCCTGTGCAGTTCAGTTTTTCTTTGCAAATATTTATTTATATGGGTTGAGCATTCCTATTCTCAAAGTCCAAAATCCAAAATGCTCCCAAATCTGAAACCTTTTTTTCTTTTTCCTTTTCTTTTCTTTTCTTTCTTCTTTCTTTCTTTTTTTTTTTTTTTTTTTTTTTTGAGACAGGATCTTGCTCTGTTGCCTAGGCTGGAGTGCAGTGGCACCACCATAGCTCATTGCAATCTTGAACTCCTGAACTCAATGGCCCTCCTGCTTGAGCCTCCCAGTAGTTGGGACCACAGGTGTGTAGCAGTACACCAGGCAAATTTTTATTTTTTCTTTTTTTGAGGTGGAGTCTTGCTCTGTTGCCCAGGCTGGAGTGATCTTGTCTCACTGCAACCTCCACCTCCCGGGTTCAAGTGATTCTCCTTCTTCAGCCTCCCGAGTAGCTGGGATTACAGGCTTGTGCCACCCCACCTGGCTAATTTTTGTATTTTTAGTAGAGATGGGGTTTCACCATATTGGCCAGGCTGGTCTGGAACTCCTGACCTCAAGTGATCTGCCTGCCTTGGCCTCCCAAAGTACTGGAATTATAGGTATGAGCTACCGTACCCGGCCTCACTAGGCTAATTAAAAGAAAAAAAATTTTTTTGTAAAGACAGGGTCTCATCATTTTATCCAGGCTGGTTTCAAACTCCTGGACTCAAACAATTCTCCTGCTTTGGCTTCACAAAGTGCTGGGATTATAGACATGAGCCACCATACCCAGCCTCTGAAACGTTTTGAGCCTGACATGACACGACAAGTGGAAAATCCCACACCCGGTTTCATATGGTGGGTTGCAGTCCAAACATAGGTGCACAACATACAGTTTATTCAGTATACCTAATGGAAAAAAAGACCCTCTTCAGCTTCAATATATCTTTTCCATGCACGCCCAGATTCTGCCACGGAGGCACACCGATAAACTGTAATAAAATGGCACACATACAGGCTGAATGCACCAATGGCAGGTTCCCCATGATGCCCCACCTGGGGCCAATACCTATGTGCATTACTCGTTATGTTTTTGTGCTTATTCTCAGCTCTGTTGTGTAACGATATTCTTGAAAATGTCAAAAAGGCCTGCAGATACTGCTATGGATAACAGTGATAAGAAAAAGAGTAAGCATGTGTGTTTGTCTATAGCACAGAAAGTCAAGCTGTTGGAGAAACTGGACAGCGGTGTCAGTGTGAAACATCTTACAGAAGAGTGTGGTGTTGGAATGAACACCATATAAGACCTGAAGAGCTGGGTTCAGTGGCTCACCCCAGTAATCCCAGCACTTTGGGAAGCTGAAGAAGGTGGATCACTTGAGGTCAGGAGTTTGAGACCAACCTGGCCAACACAGTGAAACCCCGACTGTACTAAAAATTATGAAAATTAGCCAGATGTGGTGACGCATGCCTGTGATCCCAGCTACTGGAGAGGCTGACTCATGAGATTCGCTTGAACCTGGGAGGCAGAGGTTGCAGTGAGCTGAGATCATGTCACTGCACCCCGGCCTGGGTGACAGAGTGAGACCCTGTTTCAACAAAAGAAAAAGAGGAAAAAATAATTTAAAAATTTTTTAAAAGACCTGAAGAAACATAAGGATAAAACGTTGAAATTGTATGCAGAAAGGGATGAACAGAATTTAAGATACCGAGAGAAACACTGCTTGAAGCTAGAAGTGAAGATCTCTGTTATGTTTTAAAATAATGGATCTGTCAGTGTCACAGTGAACACATGCCGCTTAATGGTAAGCTGATCATGAACCAAACAAAGATCTATCACGATGAACTGGAAATTGAAGGAAACTGAGATTATTCAACAGGCTGGATGCAGAAATTTAAGAAAAAGCACAGCATTAAATTTTTAAAGTTTTGTGGCAATAAAGTATCTGCTGATCATGAATCAGCAGAGAAATCACAGATGAGTTTGTCAAGGTTGTCAGTGATGAAAATCTGACACCAGAACAAATCCATAATGCCGATGAACCATCACTGTTTTGGCATTCTTGCTCCAGAAAGACACTGACTACAACTGATGAAACAGCCTTACAGGAATTAAAAAGGCCAAGGACAGAACAACGCTGAGATGTGCTAATGCAGCCGGCACACTTACATGTAAGTCTGCTGTGAAGGCAAAAGCTTGTGTCCTCACTGTTTTAAAGGACTGATTTTCTTACCAGTCCATTATTATGCCAACAAAAAGGCACGGATCACCAAGGACATCTTTTCTGGTTGATTTCATAAACATTTTGTACCAGTGGCTTGTGCTCACTGCAGGGAAGCTGGGCTGGATGGCAACTGCAAGATCTGTTATTCCTTGACCAATGTTCTGCTCATCCTCCAGCTGAAT
>NC_045441.1:127347654-127351685 GCF_002776525.5 Piliocolobus tephrosceles | reverse complement strand
TTTGAGACAGAGTTTCGTTCTGTCACCAGGCTGGAGTGTAATGGCATGATCTCAGCTCACCACAACCTCCAACTCCCAGGTTCAAGTGATTCTCCTGCCTCAGCCTCTCAAGTAGCTGGGATTACAGGCATGCGCCACCACGCCTGGCTAATTTTGTATTTTCAGTAGAGAGAGGGTTTCTCCATGTTGGTCACACTGGTCTCAAACTCCTGACCTCAGGCGATTTGCCCGCCTGGGTCTTCCAAAGTGCTGGGATTACAGGTGTGAGTCATGGCACCAGGCTGAGCTGAAAGTCTTATAAAAAACAATGTCTATTCCATATATTTTCTTCAAAAATGTGACTTCATTAATTCAGTCATGTGACCAGGACATCCTCAGATTAATGATTAGTAGATATAAAAACTCTTTCTTTAACAGCATGCTGGCAGTAGTGAACAGAAGAATAAGTGTGAAAGGTTTTCTTTCTTTTTTTTTTTTTCTAAGATGAGGTCTCACTCTGTTACTCAGGCTGGCGTGCAGTGGCGCAATCTTGGCTCACTGCAACCTCTGCCTCCCAGGCTCAAGTGATCCTCTCACCTCAGCCTCCCAAGTAGCTGGGACCACAGGCATTGTCACCACACCTGGCTAATTTTTTCATGTTTTTGGTAGAGATGGGGTTTTGCCATGTTGCCCAGACTGGTCTAGAACTCCTGGACTCAGGCAATTTGCCTGCTTTGGCCTCCCAAAATGCTGGGTTTACAAGTGTGAGCCACCATACCCAGCCCTGAAAGGTTTTCTTTTTCTTTTTCTTTCTTTCTTTCTTTTTTATCTTTTTGTTTTTGAGACAGAGTCTCGCTCTGTTGCCCAGGCTGGAGTGCAGTGGCATGATCTCAGCTCACTGCAACCTCCACCTCCCAGGCTGAAGTGATTCTCCTGCCTCAGCCTCCCGAGTAGCTGGGATTTCAGGCGCCCACCACCACACCAGACTAATTTTTATATTTTGGTAGAGATGGGGTTTCACCATGTTGGCCAGCCAGTCTGGAACTCCTGACCTCAAGGGATCCACCTGCCTTGGCTTCCCAAAGTTCTGGGATTACAGTGACCCACTGCTCTTGGATAGCCCTGAAAGGTTTCCAAAAGGAGTTTAGCAGGAAGGATGCTGTTGTGTCAGTGCTTGGAACACAGTGACTAAAGACACAACTGTGCATGCCTGGTGAAACCTCCATCCTGAGACTGTTCAGTGACGATAACGAAGAAAGTGGTGACTTTGAAGAATTCCACATATCAAGTGAGAAAAAAAAAAAAAAAAAGATCCCTGACTTCTTTACATATGCAAAGAGTATGCCTTCAGAGTCTGTCGGTGTCCTGAAAGAAGTGGATATCGAAGAAGTTTTTAACATCTATAATGAGACTCTAATTGTCATTCACTGACTGATAGTGAAATAGCTGAAATAGTTCTGAATCAAGGAGGCTGTGATGATGTTGATGCTGAAGTATTAACACTGTAGAAAAAGGGCCTATAGACAACACGCTGAAAATGTGGGATGGGTTTATTGCTGGAATAGAGCAGCATGTATTCATATAAAAATCAAAGAGAGACTTCTGAGACAAAAACTGTGGTTACTGAGGCAGAGAACTCTGGAGGAAGTCTTTTTAAAAGCCACCCAGGCCATGTGCGGTGGGTCACACCTGTAATCTCAGCACTTGGGGAGGCCTAGGTGGGTGGATCACAGGGTCAGGAGATCAAGACCATCCTGGCCAACATGGTGAAACCCCGTCTCTACTAAAAATACAGAAATTAGCCGGGCATAGTGGCGTGCGCCTGTAGTCCCAGCTACTCAGGCTGCTGAGGCAGGAGAATCGCTTGAACCTGGGAGGTGGAGGTTGTGATGAGCCAAGATTGCACCACTGCACTCCAGCCTGGGTGACAGAGCAAAACTCTGTCTTGAAAAATAAAATAAAATGAAATAAATAAAATAAAATAAAATAAAATTTTAAAAAGCCAGCAAGCAGAATGCCTCCTCATCTCTAGACGACCCACTTCCTGGTCTCTCAACTAGTAGCTTTGGATGTTTTTTCTCACCTAAAAATTACAATACAGTGCAAAGTAATCCCTTAACCAAAAGCACAACATTGTAGGTAGAGATAATGCCTGCTGTTGGCTGTTGTTGCAGTTTAGAGGCTGATACAGGTTTTCTGGGGATGCTACTGTGCTGCTTAGTTACCCTGAACACATGATTTTTGCACTGTATTAATCATATGTGATTTTTTTTTTTTTTTAACTGTTAAGTACTTATGTGTGAATAAGTGGAAGAAAATGACAGCTTCCTGGTATATAAATCAGTGTCAGGAATGATGAGGCCAAACAACCACAGACTGCCCACATGCACATGGGTGGCTGAGATAGTGACACCTTTGCTTTCTGATAGTTCAATGTGCACCATCTTTGTTTTATGCACAAAATTATTTAAAATATTGTATAAAATTTCCTTCAGGCTATGTGCGTAAGATACAGGCAACATAATTACATTTGTGTTTAGACTTGCATCCCAGCTCTAAGATATCTCATGTATAAGCAAATATTCCAAAATCTGAACAAGTCTGAAATTTGAAACGCTTCTGGTCCTAAGCATTTCAGATAAGGGATATTTAACCTGTATTCGTAAATTTACTAAGTGAAGAAGATAATTTGATTTAGGAGTTAAACATCTCACATAGTAGTAGAGTGTGTTGCTTAAGTTCTCTGCTTTATTCCTATACATGGGTGTGTTGTAATCAACTGTAAGAGAAGTGTCAAATAATTTATTTCTAAAATTATGAATTGAAGTGTTAAGTCCAATGGAAGAAAAAAAGGAGAGCAGGGAGGAGGTATGGAAATACTGAAGATACTGGCCGGGTGCAGTGGCTCACACCTGTAATCCCAGCACTTGGGAGGCCAAGGTGGGCAGATTGCTTAAGCCCAGGAATTTGAGATCAGCCTGGGAAACATAGCAAGACCCCATCTCTACAAAAGATTTAAAAAATTAGCCAGGTATGGTGGTGCGTGCCTGTGGTCCCAGCTACTCAGGAGGCTGAGGCAGGAGTATTGCTTGAGCCCAAGAGGTTGAGGCTGCAGTGAGCTATACTGGTGCCTCTGCTCTCCAGCCTGGGTGTCAGAGTGAGACCCTGTCTCATAAAAAGAGAAAAAGAAAAGAAGAAATACTGGAGATATGTTGGGGAAGGCACTGACTAAAATCTGCATTTACTTTGTTTGAAAGTGTATTTAAACACTTATTTCTAATGAACAACATTGAGACTAATTTAAATTTTCTAGTGTGACTTTGCTTAATTCGATGATCTTGTGAAAGTTCTAGTTACCAATAGAAACCAATTTTTCCTTCTAGTTCAAAATGACAAAGAATCAAGAGAAACAGAACTAATAAGGGCTCCTTGGGCTTATATTTTTACTGTTTTACGAGTCATCCATCTTCAATGAGATTTTTTTTCTTACAGGTAATCTAAATTGTTCTATGATAATTGGAAAATAACAGGATATTCTTAGCTAACTGTGAGCAGGAGGCTCGAAACTAGTTCCTGTTGGAAACAGTTGCAGAGCGTTCAAGAAATACGCACATGTATACACACAAAGGGGCCTCTCCCTCAACACGAAGGAGCAGCTAAACTGCATAGCTGCAGAAGGCCATCGATCACATTTATTACATTGCAGACAGCAGCAATTTTAAGTGAGGCTGGGCTTCCGGAATGAATTCCAATAATTCAAGTTATGATTCCTAAACAGTGTGTCAGACCAATTCAATATTACTTTTAGGGGAAAAAAAGTTGAAATTATTAGTTCCATAATATGAGTAAAATAACCTGGTTTTATTACTTTAATCATTAATGAAGACATTACAATCCACTTGGTGAATTTTTTTCAAATAAAAGAATGAGAGAAATTGTGCAAATCCTACTTATTGCATTAGAGTTGCATAAATGATCGTTTTTTTTGTTTTGTTTTGTGTTTTGTTTTCTTACATCAGAAATAGATTTTTGGTGTCTATTTTGGATTTTGG
>NC_045441.1:127337835-127347644 GCF_002776525.5 Piliocolobus tephrosceles | reverse complement strand
TCCATCCCTCCATCCCTCCATGCCATCTTTCCATATTGAAGAGCAGAGAGTTTGGGAAAGGCAGAAAGGAATGAATTCTTCTCAGAGAAAGGAGGACTCACACACAGTCCATCATCACAGCACTGTTCAGGTGGCGTGATCTCAGCTCACGCAACCTCTGCTTCCCGGGTTCAAGCGATTCTCCCTGCCTCAGCCTCCCAAGTAGCTGGGATTATAGGCATGTGCCACCAGGCCTGGCTAATTTTTTTTTTGTATTTTTAGTAGAGTTGGGGTTTCACCATGTTGCTCAGGCTGGTCTCGAACTCCTGACCTCAAGTGATCCACTCGCCTCAACCTCCCAGGATGCTGGGATTACAGACGTGAGCCATTGCACCCAGCCGGGATCATTAATTTTTGATGAGTTATTTTTATTTACAAGAGCATCCCATTGGTGCAGTACTACAGGCCTTTGTCCTGAAATACTCTAACCAACATTTGACATTGTGTCTTTTTACTTTTTCTTTTTTTCAGTCCCATAATGACTACTTAGTTCGCTTCCTTTAGGCTAAGCTTAAAATACTTAATGTTATTGAGGGATAGAGGCAAAACAGATGTCTGTGTTAACTCTGAGAAAATGCCTCAAAAATTGATCATGTCTTGTCATTGATAAAATGATAGTAACACTTGCATCAGTAACACAGACAAGGGTTTGGGAGTGGTTGTCTATGCACGCTGAATTTCAAAGATGTGGTTCTCAGGAATACAGGGGGTTTTGTATGGAGCTGAATGAACCTTCCATAGTCTGAAAGCCCATCTTTGGGAAACAAATATCCGGTTGCCATGGAGACACTCAAGGTGGATGAAGGATGGATTAATCAAAATACAGTAAATCCTTTTTACGAGCTCCCTAAGATATCTAGTGTGAAGAGAACCCTCTGCTCTGTCTTCTCTGTTTCCCCCCTCCCTCACAGAGGAAATCCACCATGGATGTACAATGACACACATTTATTGTACTGAGTTCTCTGTATGTGATAGTAAATGACGCTGTCTCTTGCCTGAAAGATACAGTCAGTCATATCAGCACAAGGGTCCCCAAACATTATTTTTACTATTGTTTTTGAAATGTAAGGAAAAAAATCATGTATTATTTGCAACAAAAAGAAAAAAGAATAGTTAGAAACAACCTCTAAATAAAAATTGTGATTATTTATTAACTGAGCTACATTCTCTGGGGAATAAAGGATATGAAATCATTTGCACTGAAATAGTAGCTGCATTCAGCCTGAGTCTCAATGCACAACTAATCTGATCATTTTAACTGTTCAATTTAGTCAAAAAAGCAAGTCATCTCAGTCACAGTATCAGTTAAATAAATAAATGAATGCATCTAAATACATTATTCAGTTGAATAAATTAAGTGAATAAATTAAATGGCTATTCCCCGCCTTCCTAACAAACTGACGGGTCAAATTAATCAAAATAGTTAATCCAGTTGTGGGAGACATTTCAGAAGCCTCCAGTAAATCATTCTTGGGCAACCAATTCAGTTTTAACTCCTGGTCTTGAATAGCCATGGACTCAGGCTGCCTGGATGAGCTAGCATACAGAATCAAGCAGATGTGAGTAGGTTTTGGACACTCTCCAAGGACAGATAAAGGTTCACAGTGAGGATGTTGGTTACTGCAGGCAAGGGCCTACAGGAAGTCCAGGAGGACCAAACAGAGGCCACAGGCAGGAGGTTTTCAGGGCCTACATTCCATGTGTTCTTACAGACTGAGGGAAGCACAGAGGATGGGAATTCCACAGGAATTCAGCATAGACTGGAAGAGTGGTTCTCAACTGAGGCTGATTTTGTTATGACTGGGGAAAGGTGTGTGCGTGGTTGCTACTGGCATCAAGTAAATGGATTCTAAGCAGCACAAGATGCTGCTAAACATCCTGAAATGCACAGGACAGCCTCCTGCAAAAAAGAAAAATGTCAATAGGGCTGAGAATGAGAAATCCTGGAGGAGAAGAATAATAGTTAATTATTTCTTTCCTTTTTTGTTTTTTGAGACAGAGTCTCACTCTGTCGCCCAGGCTGGAGTACAGTGGCACCGCGTCAGCTCACTGAAACTTCTGTCTCCTGGGTCCAAGCAATTCTCCTGCCTCAGCCTCCCAAGTAGCTGGGAATACAGGTGCCCACCACCACGCTCGGCTAATTTTTGTATTTTTTAGTAGAGACGGGGTTTCACCATGTTGGCTAGACTGGTCTCAATCACCCGACCTCGTGATCCGCCCACCTCAGCCTCCCCAAAGTGCTGGGATTACAGGCGTGAGCCACCGAGCCTGGCCCTAATTAATTATTTCGAAATAGCATTTTAGATTAAGCTAACAGTTCATAGATTTACTAACATAGATTTACTAACAGAACAGAAGGTTGTAACCTCTGATCTCAGCTGTAAGAAACCAACTCCAGATTTGGAATTTGAAGCCCTGGGTCTGGACCCGAGCCTTGCTTTTTATTACTACCGGCAAGATGGCAGCCTCTTTGAGTTCAGCTACTTAATTTGTTACATGGTGATAGTAATAGCTGCCTACCTTACAGTAAATGCTATAACAGATATGAAAACATGGAACAGTATCAGTGGTCCCAAAATAATGATTGGAAATAAACAAGCCTAAACAAGCCTGTTTATCTTATCCATAAATATATATATTTTTTTCCTTGAGGCAAAATGGCTTACTTCTGACCAGTGGTGACATTAAGAAGAACAAAAAGAATTGATTTGGAATTGATCACTCATTTTGGATCTTCTTTGTAAAATGGCCATTTATTGCTTTGGGTTTTGGGGTACCAGTGAGGGGTGAAGCCAGCTGGACTTCCTGGGTGGAGTGGAGACTTGGGGAACTTTTCTGTCTAGCTAAAAGTTTGTAAACACACCAATCAGCACTCTGTAAAAACGCACCAATCAGCGCTCTGTGTCTAGCTGACGATTTGTAAATGCACCAATCAGCACTCTGTGTCTAGCTAAAGGTTTGTAAACGCACCAATCAGCACGCTGTATAAATGGACCAATCAGCACTCTGTAAAATGGACCAATCAGCATTCTGTAAAATAGACCAATCAACAGGATGATGGGGGCCAAATAAGGGAATGAAAGCCCGCCACCTGCACCAGCAGCAGCAGCAGCAACCAGCTCGGGTACCCATCCACACTGTGGGAGCTTTGTTCTTTCGGTCTTTGCAATAAATCTTGCTGCTGCTCACTCTTTGGGTCAGCACTACGTTTATAAACTGTCACACTCATAAACGAAGGTCTGCAGCTTCACTCCTGTAGCAGCGAGACCAGGAACCCACAAGGAGGAACAAACAACTCCCGATGCGCCACCTTTAAGAGCTGTAACACTCACTGCGAAGGTCTGTGACTTCACTTCTGAAGTCAGCGAGACCAGGAACCCACTGTAAGGAACCAATTCCAGACACAGCAGGTGTGAGGATACAAGCTTGAGGAAGGTATATTCCTTTTCACTAGGAAAAAAAAAATTACAATAGATAGAGAAGGAATTGGGGAGGGCCAAGGGAGAAGCAAGGTAGGTGAGACAAGCATGGTAAGCTAAGGATCTAAGTTTTGCTGTGAGAGATACAGCGTAACTCTGCCTTCAATCTCACTGTAAGGTCTTAATAAAATCTTCTTCACTCCACTATGCCTTATGAGTTTGAATTGGTTTTATTTCATTTTGTTTTTTATACAGTAAAGTGCTGACTCTTGCTTTGCTGTGAATATGCAGGGCTACCGCTAGCCCATGTTAAGGAACATTATAGAAAACTTGGACATAAGACGAAAGGTGATTAATGTCATGCTAAGAACATTTCTAGCAAGCCCACCCAAGGATCATCTGACTCAGGAAATTTAAGCTCATTGGCATAATTCATTAGAACCCAGAGACTTTGCAATTCTGTAAAGCTGATCTGGTGTAACAACTTCCTTTTTTGTTTAGTAGGAAAAGTAAAGCAGAAGATTATGATTTTTTAGAGTAATTTTTTTAATTGAGGCAGAGTCCGGCTCTGTTACCCAAGTGGAAGTGCAGTGGTGTGATCCTGGCTCATTGCAGCCTTGACCTTCTGGGCTCAAGCCATCCTCCTGCCTCATTTTTTGATTTTTTTTCTAGAGACAAGGTCTCACTACGTTGTCCAGGCTGGTTTCAAACTCTTGGCCTCAAATAAGAAGGTTATGATCTTCTTATTCCATAGGATTATTATTTTTAAAAATTTTAGAGACAGGGTCGCTGCCACCCAGGCTAGAATGCAGTGGTGCTATCATATCTCACTGTAGCCTCAAACTCCTGGGCTCAAGCAATCCTCCCACCTCAGGTGTGTACCACTATGCCCAGCAAATTCTTGAAATTTTTGTAGAGATGAGGTCACTGTGCTGCCCAAACTGCTCTTGAACTCCTGGCCTCAAGTGATCCTGAAGCTGTCTTGGGTCTCTGGAGCAGTCTTGTTGTCTGGGGTGTTATCTGAGCTCTTTGTCTCATGACCAAGAGAATTAAGGAGTGTGGACGGCAAAGGTGAGGTTGGAGCAAAAGTTTAGTAAGTGAAAGAAGAAAGCTTTTCACTGTGGAGAGGGCCTCTGAGAGTGTTGCTGTTTCATAGTTGAATACAAAGGTTTTTGTAAACAAGTCAGTGGGGTGGGGTGCTTCATTTGCATATGGTGCAAAAAACCAGTTCCTTATTTGCATAAGGCACAAATTTCTGACAGCTCCACCCTGTCCCTCTAGTGAGCATGTGAGTTCTTAGCCTGAGTTAACTCCATATTGTGTCATTTCCCTTACTGCACACGTGTCAGGAGATAGAATTTTCCACTGTGAACGTGCCTGATTCAGTGTAACTTTTAATCTGTACAGCTGCAGGCCTGTCTTAGGTGAGCCCCCTAATGCCAGTTCCCTTATCTGATTATGCCTGAAAAGGAAAGGAATGTGCTCACTGATGCACACTGTGTTTACCTAGAGCTCACTGGTTGCTCAAGAGATAAAGGTGTTGAACCTTGCTCCTTATCTGCACTTGCAGCTGGATTTCTTCTTTGTTGGAAGGGCTTCTACTGGGTGCCTATCTCAACTATCTGCCTAACAAGCTCCTTCCTCTCTCCTCTCTCAATCCTCACACCTCAGCCTCGAAAAGTGCTGGGATTAGAGGAAAGGCCCCTGGCCCCCTGTAGGGTTTTAATCATCGTATGACTTTATCTAACTTAACAACTTTATTTCAGTATTACTGCTCCCTCTCCATTTATCATAAAAAATCTAGTTTCTTAAATTCTCTTTTGAACTGGGCTTTTCATCTTTCTGGGTTCCTTATTAATGAGTTTAATAAATATTTGACATGAACTCACTATTTGTATTAGAATTATGTTTTTAACATTTTGAGAACTATGCCTTGGCACCTGTAGCCAGCTTTTGTGAGATTTAGGAAAAAGGTGTCCCTGCCTTGAGTATAATTAATTTTCTTGTCCTCAAGCATAATTTTTAGAAGGTATTATAATTTTTCTTTATTTATTTATTCTCCTTTAGATACCTTTAGATAGAGACAACGTCTCCCTATGTTGCTCAGGCTGGTCTCAAATCCTGGGCTCAAGAGATTCTCCTGCCTTCGCCTCCCAAAATGCTAGGATTTCAAGCATGAGCCATCATGCCAGACTATATTTATTTCTTAATAAAAATTATAGCAAGAATGAAGTCATGCTATACAAATTCTACAAATTGAATGATTAAATTAACAGGAAGTACAAATATATAATCACACTAAGAACTCACTAGAATAATTAAGAAATCATGAAGAGTTAATAATTTGTTAGAAGATAGTTACATACATCTTACTTTCAGAGACAAAACATTTTTATGACAGTTTTGAGGCAGGAGAATAAGGTCTGGGAGCAGGAAACCTGAGGCCTTCCTAGAACTAAATCAAACAGAAAAACCCCAACTTTCTTAGGCTAAGTAAATTACTTTGTAGCTCTACTTCAGTTATGAGAGGAAACATCCTCTTAATTTGCATAAGGTGTACATCAAGTAAATAACTTTGTAACCTCACTTCATCCTCTTTATTTGCATGGTGTGTAGCCAAGTAAATATCTTTGTAACTTCACTTCAGCCTTTTTATTTACAAAGGGCAGACACCAAGTAATCAATGGGAAACCTCTAGAGGGTATTTAAACCTCAGAGAATTCTGTAAATGGGATAGCCACTTGCTGGGGCCACTCCCACCCTGAGTAGTGTGGTTTTGTTTCAATAAATCTGTGCTTTTATTGCTTCATTGTTTCCTTGCTTTGTTTGTGCATTTTGTCCAATTCTTTGTTTAGAATACTAAGAACTTGGACACCTCAACTAGTAACATATTTTGGCAAGCCAGTCAGGAGGTAAACCCAAAGTTTGGGGTTTATTTTTCTCCTTTTCCTTTCTGTTCCATGCAGGGGAATCTGTCTCTCTATCTCTTTTTTCCTTTCCAACTGTGAACCCTTGGTGGGCAGTGCCTAAACTTGAAGGTAACTGCAGGATTCTGGCCAGGGCCACTCTCCAGTGTTGCCTGAAGACAAGGAGTGAATGGGGGTAGTTGCCCTACCTGGAAAGGGGAAGGATTCTTTTCTGATTGTGATCCCTGATCCCTACATGTGGCACAGCTCCTCTAGGGCAGACTCACATGCATTTCAGGCAACTCGAACCTTCTTTTCTTGTGAAAAATTATTCCTTTCCCCTACTCTTCTGGCTAAGGACAAAAGAAACCTACCCAGCCTCCAGTTCCCATCATTACAGTTTGTATCAGTCCATTTTCAGGCTGCTGAGAAAGACACACCCAAGAAAGGGTAATTTATACAGGAAAAAGAGTTTAATGGACTAACAGTTCCATGTGGCTGGCGAGGCCTCACAATAATGGTAGAAGGCAAGGAGGAGCAAGGCATGTCTTACACTGATGGCAGCAGGCAAAGAGAGAGAGCTTGTGCAGGGGAACTCCTCTTTTTAAAGCCATCAGATCTCATGAGACTTATTTTGTATCACAAGAACAACATTGGAAAGGCTTGCCCCCATGATTCAATTACCTCCCTCCGGGTCCCTCACACAACACTTGGGAATTCAAGATGAAATTTGGGTGGGTGCACAGCCAAACCATATCATTTCACCTCTGGTCCCTCCCAAATCTCACATCCTCACATTTGAAAACCAATCATGCCTTCCTAACAGTCCCCCAAAAGTCTTAACTTATTTCAGCATTAACTCAAAAGTCCACAGTCCGAAGTCTTATCTGAAACAAGGCAAGTCTCTTCTACCTATGAGCCTATAAAATCAAAAGCAGGTTAGTTACTTCCTAGATACAGTGGGGATACAGGCATTGGGTAAATACAGCCATTCCAAATGGGAGAAATTGGCCAAAACTAAGGGGCTACAGGCCCCATGCAAGTCTAAAATCCAGTGGGGCTGTCAAATCTTAAAGCTCCGAAACAATCTCCTTTGCCTTCATGTCTCACATCAAAGTCATGCTGATGTAAGAGGTGGGTCCCCATGGTCTTGGACAGCTCCACCCCTGTGGCTTTGCAGGGTACAGCCTCCCTCCTGACTACCTTCATGGGCTGGAGTTGAGTGTCTGCAGCCTTCCCTGGTGCATGGTGGAAGCTGTCAGTGAATCTGCCATTTCTGGCGTCTGGAGGTGGTGGCCCTCTTCTCACAGCTCCATGAGGCAGTGTCCCCGTAGGGACTCTGTGTGGGGGCTCCAATACCACATTTTCCTTCTGCACTGCCTAGCAGAGGTTCCCCATAAATATCCACCCCTTTAGCAAACTTCTGCCTGTACATCCAGGTGTTTCCATACATCTTCTGAAATCCAGGCAGAGGCTCCCAAACCTCAATTCTTGGCTTCTGTGCACTTGTAGGCTCAACACAACATGGAAACTGCCAAGGCTTGAGGCTTGCACCCTCTGAGGTCATGGCCTGAGCTCTGTGTTAGCACCTTTCAGCCATTAATGCAGCAGCTGGGATGCAGGGCACCAAGTCCCTAGGTTGCACACAGTACAGGATCCCTGGGCCTGGCCCATGAAGCCATTTTTCCTCCTAGGCCTCCAGGCCTGTGATAGGGAGTGCTGCCGTGAAGACATCTGACATGCCCTGGAGATATTTTCCTCATTTTCTTGAGGATTAACATTCAGCTTCTTGTTACTTATGCAAATTTCTGCAGCTGGCTTGAATTTCTCCTCAGAAAATGGGATTTTCTTTTTTATTGCATTGTCAGGCTGCAAATTTTCCAAACTTTTAAGCTCTGCTTTCTTTATAAAACTGAATGCTTTTAACGGCACCCAAAGCACCTCTTGGATGCTTTGCTGCCTAGAAATTTCTTCTACCAGACACCCTAAATCATCTCCCTCAAGTTCAAAGTTCCACAAATCTGTAGGACGGGGCAAAATGCCACTGGTCTCTTTGCTAAAACATAACAAGAGCCTCCTTTGCTCCAGTTCCCAACAAGTTCCTCATCTCCATCTGAGACCACCTCAGCCTAAATCTTATTGTTCATATCGCTATCAGCATTTTTGTCAAAGCCATTCAACAAGTCTCTAGGAAGTTCCAAACTTTCGCACATTTTCTTGTCAGCATACATTTTATCTGGATTTTATATTTGTCTCTGCTAGATATTTTGAGGTGTCAGTGTTTAGCATAGAAGGTTATAAAAGTATAAACCCAGTGAAAACAAAATCATATTGGTTTATGTGCCTTTTTTGACAAAAGAGAGTAATTTAATGTTATTAGCTAAATCTTCCGAGTTATTGGCAAAAATAAACCTCTTATTTAGGTTTAAGTGAGGACCTGATGTTCACTGGCTATTAAGAACATGGTTAAAAAGGAAATAACTGACTTTATTTATTTATTTATTTTATTTTATTTTTTTTTTTTTGAGACGGAGTCTCGCTCTGTCGCCTGGGCTGGAGTGCAGTGGCTGGATCTCAGCTCACTGCAAGCTCCGCCTCCCGGGTTTACACCATTCTCCTGCCTCAGCCTCCCGAGTAGCTGGGACTACAGGCATCAGCCACCTCGCCCGGCTAGCTTTTTGTATTTTTTTTTAGTAGAGACGGGAGGTTTCACCGTGTTAGCCAGGATGGTCTCGAACTCCTGATCTCGTGATCCGCCCGTCTCGGCCTCCCAAAGTGCTGGGATTACAGGCTTGAGCCACCGCGCCCGGCCGAAATAACTGACTTTAAATGACAGTGTCTAACATCTCAATTTACAGAAGTAATTTAATTTAAATAAACTGTTAAAAATGAAATAAATAAGGAATCTAGTTAACACATGATTCTGTATACAAAATGTGCCAGAAAGGATTGTGTCATTAGTGAGAAAAAGAATAATGTTGTCTAATTCAATAGTTATCTAAAAATTAGTTCAAATTACAGATTCGAAAAGGTTATTTATGAAACAATGTAGTAAAGCACCAGTAAGTAGGGGAGAAAAATGTGGAAGAGGCTTAGATAATAAAATATTCTTTAAAACCTGATAGACAATTGGAGAAATTTGGCTAATTAACATGCTCATAGTTAAAGCTCTTAGTCTTGATCAAAGTAAAGTAAATATTGTAAAGAAATGCATCAGAAGTTTGATAATTCTTTTTAAAATATAGTTAAGCATGAAGCTGGATTTAGTGTGGAGCCAAATTTCACATACACACTTGCATTGCTTCACACTATGTTTACTGGTTTGCATGGATAGTGCTGGCACTGGAGTACTTATTGGTCATGTGCCTACATTGAATTTCTTCTTTCTTTCTCTTTCTTTTCTTTCTTTCTTTCTTTCTTTCTTTCTTTCTTTCTTTCTTTCTTT
>NC_045441.1:127319468-127337735 GCF_002776525.5 Piliocolobus tephrosceles | reverse complement strand
CTTTCTTTCTTTCTCTCTCTCTCTCTCTCTCTCTCTCTCTCTCTCTCTCTCTCTCTCTCTCTCCTTCCTTCCTTCCTTCTTTGGAGATGGAGTTTCACTCTTGTCACCCAGGCTGGAGTGCAATGGTGCAATCTCGGCTCACTGCAACCTCTGCCTCCAGAGTTCAGGCAATTCTCCTGCCTTAGCCTCCTAAGTAGCTGGGATTACAGGCGTACGCCACTATGCCCAGTTAATTTTTGTATTATTAGTAGAAATGGGGTTTTACCATGTTGGCCAGGCTGGTCTCAAACTCCTGACCTCAGGTGATCCACCCACCTTGGCCTCCCAAAGTGCTGGGATTACAAGCGTGAGCCACTGCGCCCAGCCTAGAGTGAATTTATTGATTGCACAGGATGTATGGTGATACTGGTGGACTTAAGGATATTGAATTGTGTATCAGGAATAAAATATTTATTATGTGGGTTTTGGGGGGCCCTGGGTAACAATGTAGCCTCCAGGGTAGATTGGGTAGAAAAAATCTAGGGTTGGTTTCCTTTTCCTTTGTTTTTGCTTCTAATTTTTATTCATTTGCTGTTTATTCTCCTCTGGGCTCTGCTTGTGTATGTATATATATAAAACCATGATTTTTTTAAACTTAAATTTTTATTTTTATTTTTTGTTTCTAGTGGAAAGCTTTTATTTGGTTCTGTGAATAGTTATTTTGTTTCCTATGCCTTTCTAGCAAGTCATCATTTGTTCTGTTAATCTGGAATTCCTAGACTGCTTTTGTCAGGCCCACAGGAATTGATGGGGTGCACCAGCTTTTTAAACTTAAACTAACTTTTTGGGTATTAGGCTCCCTGATACTTTAAGTGTATTGAGTATACTTTTGTAAATAGAATTTGAGTCATTTTTCTCTCTGCCTGATTTCTCCAAAATTTGTAAACTATTTGTGAATGTTCTTAATTCATGGCAATGTATTTTTTTGCATGCAATTGAGTAGGATCACTAGGGCTGCATAGGGAAGGAGAACCCAGAAACTTGACGTGCCAGCAAAAGGGTAAGAATTTCTTGTAGTTGGACTTCTGACCTTTCTCTCTCTGTGCAAACCATTTGAATGAATCGTAAACATTACTGTTTATCTCCTTTGTAAAGTTTTGGTTAATGTGAAAAGAAATTCTGAGGCTAGTCATAAGCTGTAGCAAATCTGGGGTATTTTGTGCTATGAATTTTTCTTTCTCTGTTGTACTGTCATGAAGAGGAGTACCTTAGGGTAGAACATGGGCTTAGGACCCCATAAGCTCACTGCTCATGACAACCCAATAGGCTGGTCAGTAACAAACTTTGTTGCAGGTCCCTGAAACAAACAAAACAACTGGATGAGGTCTCCATCTTGTTTTATGTCCCTGGAGCTTGGCCCTTTAACCACATGGCAGTACTTTCTCTTAGTCTCTACCATCTGGAACAGGAATTTTGGGGTTCATGTCATAGTTAGCTCTAAAAATTGTCTTAAGTAGTTGGAAACCTTTGCAAGATCAAAATGAGCTACTCTAGACTCCTTCTGGAAGGAAGAGTATAGACTGTCCAATGCTGTGGCTCAGCAGCTGGGGTTTTGCCGTTTTACAGTGGTGGCCTGGGTTCAGTCCCGGCTTGGGAAATGATTCCTTTCTGGTTTTATGTCTGTGTGACCTTTACCATTTGTTGGTTCTCTTCTCCTCTGTGAACCATCTTGAATTTTTCTTCTCTGAGCATTTGGGAAGTTACCTTTGGTAACATTCAAAAGCCAGAAATATTGGCCACTTGGCATGGCTAAAACTGGATAATATGAAATTTTAAAGGATTTTTTTTTTTTTTAAGAGCGCTGTGGTTAAGTCAGTTTAATTAAAAGTGGATTCTAACTATAAGTGTATTTAGAAGGCCTTTATGTTATGTTTTTTCCTCTTCTTGGATCTTGTTTTTCTGGAAGAAAGTTTTTTTCTTCTCAGTCGACTGAATTATTTTTATGGGAATCCTAAAATTCTAGTATATTCTGAGTATATTCTATCAATCTTAATTATTATGTTAAGTTATGATAGACCACAGAAATAACCAAATTTCCTTGTCAATAGTGTTTTTAACTACCGTTATTTAAAGTCATTTGAACTCCATGGTCTAAATCCAATTACCTATTATAACCCATAGTTATCAGTGCTATGCCCCTAAGTTGGAGAAACAACTGGTATTCAAGAGGTCATAAGTCCAGTGCTAAACATGGACTCATGGAGAACCAGGACGGCCACCTTGTCCTTCCTGAGTCCTTAAAGCTTTTGTTATTAAAGGTTATGCATTCTATGACTCATCATAGAAAAGATAAAATGATCTAAATTAAATTTATACTGGTGTGCTGACTTATAAATTGCTAAGGTAGTTTATAATCAATATTTGGTTTGCCAAATCCATATTCCTGGAAAGACAATCAAAGCTTCAGGTACAGTTGGCTACCTGATGGGTCATTTAAACATTTCAATTGTCATTTTCAATGCATGTTTTCTGGCTGTATAAAAGCTTTCCCATGCAAGAGGGCAGATGTTATAACAGTAGATTATTATGCTACAGTGTATTTTCACCAGGTAAAGAAAGCTTTTTATGGTTCACCGAATGAGGACAATGAACCCCCTCACAGTCTAGAACCGGAAGATTGGATCTTCTGAGAACATCAGAGAAAGACTGTCCTTGCCATCCACACTACAGCAAAACTTCAGGACCTTGAACTTTGAGTCCATAATCTCACAGATGAAAAGGGTCCCTCTGCACTCTTGGAATTGTACACCCGTTGGAGCCCTTAAGGTAAAGCTCACCAGGGAAGTTTCTCCCCAGAAGAAGATGGCATCCTTGATGTGAACAACTTTTCCTGACATCATGGATCAAAATTTCTCTACTACCATGAGACTCTTATCTTTGAATATTTTTTCCTTGTTTATCCCTCTATAAACAGTAGAAGTGGAAAAGGGGTTTGTTGGAGTATACTTTTATTTGTGAAGGATTTTGCAGCCAGCCATATACATGGATATCTACCAAAGTATACATAACCTTATACTTTGGTAGATAAAGGATGAAAGCCTGGTGTAGGTGAGAAACTTTTTTTTTTTTTTTTTTTTTTTTGAGATGGAGTCTCGCTCTGTCGCCCAGGCTGGAGTGCAGTGGCGCGATCTCGGCTCACTGCAAGCTCCACCTCTCGGGTTCACTCCATTCTCCCGCCTCAGCCTCCCGAGTTGCTGGGACTACAGGTGCCTGCCACGACACCTGGCAAATTTTGTTTTTGTATTTTTAGTAGAGACAAAGTTTCACTATGTTAGCCAGCATGGTCTCGATCTCCTGACCTCGTGATCTGCCAGCCTCAGCCTCCCAAAGTGCTGGGATTACAGGCATGAGCCACCGCCTCTGGCCTGTAGGTTAGAAACTTTAATGGTACATATGTTGCCTCATGATCAGTCAGAAACGGAACATTGGTTCATTCCTCTTAATCCACATCAAGAGTTAAAGAGAACATTGCCAGGAGGCCTTCACTCTTCTAGAAGGGCATCATTTGTTAGGTCCTTTTTCCATGGTTTGGAGTAAAAGCAATGATTAGAAATTTATCCCTCATGATAGGCTCTATAGTGGATTCTACGGTAAAGGCTATACTTACACAACAGACTTTAAAGACTTTAAATTCTCTTGTGAAGGTTATGATAGAATTGGCTGAACAGAAGTATCTGTGCAGCTGCTGGCACTGTGACCTATGGAGAAATACATCAAATGAAGATTATGGAGATTCAGTGGTAGGAGATTAATGAAGAAATTGCTTATTTAGGTGAGTAGACTGTTTAGCTCATTCTTTGATCTATTTGATTTTATGTGGTTTGGTTTATGGGAACCCTGGGTAAGGAGTACACTCCAGGGTCTTGATATTATCCTCCCAATGGTCATAATAATAGTCTGCCTGGTGTGCTGCATTCTCTCAGAGGTTTTAAGTGTTTGCATGCAGCCATCTCTAGAATGTCAAATGTTTTCTCTTCAACTGGAATGACAAGAGCTGAAAGAAATGTGCCACCATGAGGACACCATAACCTATCAATGACGTGCTGAGACCAGAAAGCCAACATGATGGTAACTGAGAGTGGCAGTAAGGCCCTAAGTTTTGGTCATACTCTCACCTAAGTGAGAACCTGACCAAAAAGGGGAATTTTTAAAAACAAAATTATGACAGGTCATTGTTTTGGACTGAGCTCATGTGCTAGGCCCCAACAGATCAAACCAAACCAAAATGGAGTCACTCATGCTAAGACTTTAAGGAAACATATAGATCTTAGAACAGACCAGGTTTTGTTTTTCTCCTGCAAATCTCTGTAACAAACATTCCTGACAACACAGGTATCCACCCCCTGAAGTTCCCATTAAATCTTTTAACCAAATGCATTTCCTGTCACCCAGAGACCATCGAGCTTCAGATGATCATGTAACAAGGGTTCCAGTCAGTTCCAGGTAAAGACATCCCCTACTTCCCTGGCCATGAAGAAGCTACCCTGCCTCCATTAGACAGAACAGAGTGAGAGTTCCATGATCCCCAATAGGTAGAGACTACACCCCAAGCCAGCATGAAGGAGTTGCAGAAGAAAGACCATCAGTCCCTCTGACTCCCATAGAGATTTATGGGTCTCTCATGGGGGAGATGAGGCAGGAGAATAGGGCCTGGGGGCAGGGAACCTAATGACTTCCTAGAATTAAACAGAAAAAAAAAAAAACAACTTTCTAAGACCAAGTAAATAACTTTGTAACTCTACTTCAGCTATGACAGGAAACATTCTCTTCATTTGCACAAGGTATACACAAAATAACTAACTTTGTAGCCTCACTTCATCCCCTTCATCTGCACAGGGTGTACACCAAGTAAATAACTTTGTAACTTCACTTCAGCCTCTTCATTTAAATAGGGTGTACACCAAGTAACCAATAGAAACCTCTGGAGGGTATTTAAACCCCAGAGAATTCTGTAACTGGGGCCTTGAGCCACTTGCTCAGGCCACTCCCACCCTGTGGAGCGTGCTTTCATTTCAATAAATCTGTGCTTTTGTCGCTTCATTCTTTTCTTTGTGAGTTTTGTCCAATTCTTTGTTCAAAATGCCAAGAACCTGGACACCCTCAACTGGTAACAGTTTCAATGCCTATTTGCTCATGTCTTATTTTCTAAAGAAACACAAAGTTTTTCTTATGCCATCATATACCTTTAAAAAACTTTAGTTTGGTGAAGCTATAAAATTTTCCATTGGCAGTTTCTGACACAAAGTTAGGTTTATGCTTAGAGCTACCAAAGTTATAGGGCATGTGTACAGCAAATTATTGTAGCAAATATATTACAATACAGTACCTCAACTTGAGAAATGGAAGTATTGATTTTAGAAATCAACTAAAAGTTTTAGTTTCATATACATTGAAGTCTTGTCAGTGTCATTTTTCTTATGATGTTCACCAGTCAATTTCAATAGTTCGTGCTTATATAGCTGTAGTAGTTTGTATTTCTTAGAATTCTTTAAATTACATTTGCCATCTGGAACACAGAAAGACCATGATTTTCTTTCAGTATTTTAAAACTTTCCTTTAAAGATGATATTGTTGTATCTAGTATAGAAAAAAAATTGAATTTGAAATTTAGTTTTGGATCATAGATTGGATTTTCAGTTGAATTGAAATGTCTTGGTCCTTTTTCAGTCTTGCCTATATTGTGAGTTTGTCAATGCCAAGGGACTTTGCAACTTCTTTGGTATGAATGTGTTTTCCCTAAGCATTATTGCTGTGTCTTCAAAAAAGTTATTAATTCCTTTTATGCTTTTAAGTGCATTATGTACATTGAATTTTTGCCCCTGCATCATTTTGCATATAACATCAATTTTACTAAAGCTATTACACCAAATTGGTGCTGAGCAAATACATTTAAAATTGGTTATTTTCAAAATTATAACTTTGGCTTGTGTTGCAGAAAAATACAACAAACTCACAGTAATGTCTGAGTATTGCATTCTTTGAGTTTCTAGGGTCATGATACCTCTGACTGGACTTTATCTTTTTTTTTTTTTTCAAAAATGGTTCCAAAATGTTCTCTTCTAAAATTATTTTCAAGTGTCTCCAACTCTGGTGCCAAAGACATTGTTGCCTGTTTTCTGTAAAGTTTAAAGAATGTGCCAAACAAGGAACACAGGCTGTGTTATGTACATTTTTTCGGGGATTTACTGGTCTTTTTTTTTTTCTTTTTCTCTGAGACAGAGTCTTACTCTGTTGTCCAGGCTGGACTACAGTGGCACAATCTCAACTCACTGCAATCTCCACCTCCCAGGTTCAAGTGATTCTCCTGACAGCCTCCCTGGTAGCTGGGACTGCAGTGCCTGCCACCAAGCCTGGCTAATTTTTGTATTTGTGGTAGATACAGGGTTTCACCATATTGGCCAGGCTGCTCTCAAACTCCTGGCCTCAAGTGATCAGCCCACTTCAGCCTCCCAAAGTGTTGGGATTGCAGGTATGAGCCACTGCACCCGGCCAAGGGATTTGTTGTTCTATCCCTTACGTTTTCCATGTGTATTTGTAGGATGGTTATATTCCTGGCCATCCAAATTATTTCATCTAGATTCAGTTTTTATAAGCATTCTACAGAGAACTGATATTATCTCTGTCGATATAGCTCGACCATTTTTTCCCCCAGCAAATTATAGCCCCAGAAAATAAGACTGCAGACTAATAAGTAACCAACTTTATCATTTGCTTTAGGAAATTCCTGCAAACCAATTTATTAAGGCAAACAGTTGCCTGGTTGTGACAACAACTAGTCTTATCAAGAATACTGTGTGCTCACCTGGACAAACAGCTGGTCTTATCAAGACAATAGTTTCATTTCTCCAGACTTGTTTAAAGACTTGCTATCACCATCAATCCTGAACTATTATGTCACAAACTTTCTTTCCAAATCCCCACCAGTCCCTGCCTTGAAGGACCTGCCCTGTATCACCAGACCCCAAAACTTTCCCCTGTCAGACACTGTGGAGACTTTGCTAAGATGCTGCTCTCCCTTGCTGCCGTAAGTCAAACACACTTGTCTTTGCTTAACTAACAGGTTACTCTGGCAGTTTCTGCAGAGGAATCAACAATCAACACTATTAAAAACACATATAGTCATTTTCTAGTCCTTTCATTTATGGAACAAACTGCCACAAAATTTTCACCCACAGACAGATTTACCTTTTCAACATCCAGAAATCTGGTAATAATTACTATCTGTTCTATATAGCTCGTATCAGGGGCTATATCTAAAATGTCTCAGTAATATTTAGAACTTCTTGTCTTATCCAAGTTATATGTGATTTGCTATTAGTGTTTGTAGTCTAAAAAAATGTTCTCTATTTAATGTTAAAATTTGCTGTGGTTTCTGCCAAATGAGGAAAATTTTTCATTATTATGTTTATAAAGTTCTTAGATGGTCTTCTGAATGCTGACATTGTCCCACCAAAAATGAATCATCTACATTCTGTCCTTCACAATATGCACTTGTATTTTATCTTATTTTCATATAGTTAATGTTTTGTAGCATTAATAATTATAGCTATACATATAATTTTATTTTTAAAATATTTTTCCCTTTTTTCACAGATGAAGTAAGTGTAACTACATTTTAAAATCACATCTCAATTTTAAATGCTTAACATGGTTGTTGATATCTGTTTAATTTTCTTCACATTTATTACGGGCATGTGATAAATGCTGCCAGTGTTTGTTTTATTTTCAATCTTTCATTGATTTTTTTTTCTACTCCCAAAGAATTTCACATAGAGACAGAATACACACTATTTTGAAGTATAAAAGACTAGTAATATTTTTTGTGACCTGGGAGAATTGTGTGTAATGTTTTTAAAAACGTATTATCTGTAGCTTCAGATAGATAATTACCAATTAGAGTTTCCTTTAAATATTCAATTTATATGAATGTGTACTAGGATCTACAGAAAGTATATTGGGCTTAATGGAGTCTTATATTTTTCTTTTCTGTTTTTTCTGGAAATATATCAGTTATAACGGACATGGAGATGAAAAGTAAATTCATATCCTGTCCAAATAGTGACACATAAGTGCTATACTGTGCTCACACCAATAACTATTCATTTTTTCTCTTTGCATTTACTCTATTTCCTCCAAAAATTTGTTCAATTATCCAAATGTATTTCTGTCATTTACTGTTTTCTTTTTGTTGTTGTTGCTTTTACTTTTTCGTGCTTCTTTTGTCTTTATATACATATATAAAAATTATATATACTTTATATATTATATATATGATAAAATATTATATATTTTTTTATTTAATAGAAACAGGATCTTATTATATTGCCCAGGCTGGTGTCCAACTCCTGGGCTCAAGCAATCCTCCCATCTAAGTCTCTCCAAATGCTGTCATTACAGGTGTGAGCCACCACATCCAGCCCATTTTCTGTTTTCTTTCTTTCTTTCTTTTTTTTGAGAGGAAGTCTCGCTCTGTCACCCAGCCTGGAGTGCAGTGGCATGATCTTGGCTCACTGCAACCTCTGCCTTCCAGGTTCAAGTGATTCTCCTGCCTCAGCCTCCTGAGTAGCTGGGACTACAAGTATGTGCCTCCACGCCTGGCTAATTTTTGTATTTTTAGCAGAGATGGGGTTTCACCATGTTGGCCAGGCTGGTCTTGAACTCCTGACCTCGTGATCTGCCTGCCTCGGCCCCCCAGAATGCTGGGATTACAGGCGTGAGGGACTGTGACTGGCTCATTTTCTGTTTTCTTATACTGGTAATTAGAAAAAAGTTCTTTTTGACATCAGGAAGAAGTTATGTAATAGCTTCATATTTTATCTTAGAATCTGAAACATTAAAAAATAATAGGTTTGGGGAAGACATCTTTACAGTGGAGATACCTGGCCAACATCACCTTAGCCAAATACCACTAATATAACCTATCAACATCACGTGCCCCCTGATATGATGCACTGAGAAGGGCTCAAAATCACTTCTGTGGAATTTTTACTGAAAATATATAGCCTGAATTTGTCATAAGGAGGCCTCAGTTAACCCTGTGTGTCATTTTCCAACACTAATTCAATAACATCAGCTGGGTGTCCTGCAATTTAATTTAACCTTGATGGTAACTACCTGGAGTTAGCACAGACCCCACATGTTAAGAGGCTCAAACTGCCTTATTTCAGACACCAGCTGCAATTCTCACATGTCCTAAAGGCACGCACATTTCTTCCTACCAACCACATTGATATGGTTTGACTCTGTGTCCCCACCCAAATCTCATCTCGAACTGTAATCCCCACGTGTCAAGGGAGGAAAGTTGATTGGATTATGAGGGTGGTTTCCCCTTTGCTGTTTTTGTGATAGTGAGTGAGTTCTCATGAGATCTGATGGTTTTATAAATGTTTGGATGTTACTCCTTTGCTCTTCTCTCTCCTGCCATCTTGTCAAGAAGGTCCTTGTTTCCCCTGTCCCTCCATAAAGGGACAGGAGGCAGGGAACTTCTGGGCAGAAGAGGGCATGTCCCCAGTAAGGGCCCCACCCTCAAGCTTGGAACCGCAATCCAAAGTGAGAACATACATTCCTGTTGTCCTGCTTGAATGTTGCCTTTTCCAAAACCACCCATGGCCCTCCCTGTCCTCCATCCTGTGCCAATAAAAACCCCAGGCTTAACCAGAGAGAAGCAGCTGAACATCAGAGACTATGCTTGGACGTTGGAGAGAAGCAGCGTAACTTCAGAGGGATGGCTTGATAGTGTAACTTCGGAGAGGAGTCTGGTTGGGGATGGCTAGACTTGGGAAATATCACCTTCCTGCTCCATCCCCTTTCCACTAAGAGCCATTTTCATTGACAATAAAATCCTCTGGATTCACCGCCCTTCAATTTGTTCTTCCGACTTGATTTTTCCTGGACACTGAACAAGAGCTTGAGTACCATGGGTAAGGATGCAAAAGGCTGTCACATTGAACTTCTGCCCTTGCTGGCAGAAAGCAGCCACCTCACTCAAAAGGGCAGAGGGCTCACTGAGCTGTTTAAAACTTAAACTATCCATGGACAACAGAGCTAAGAGAGCACTGTAACACACTCCCTCTGGGCTTCAGGGGTTGTGGGCACCCCCTAGACACTGCCATGGGGTTTGCTCTGGCTGGGACCCAAAAGCGCTTGCCCCGGCTCCTGCACCTGCTCACCTGCATGCTCCCTCCCATGAAGGGTGAAACACAGCAGGTCCAAGTGAGTGGAGTTTGCCCTGCTGGCACTGAAGCAGTCAGTTACATCTAGTGTGCATTTCCTGCAGTTCCTGCCCAAGAAGGGGTCAGGGAAATTTCCTGCTTCAATTGTAAGTTTCCTGAGACCTCCCCAGCCATGTGGAACTGTGAGTCAATTAAACCTATTTCTCTTATTAACTACCCAGTCTTGGGTATTTTTTTTTAAATCACAGTGTGAAAATGAACTAATACACACATATTTGGGGGTTCTCCTGACCTGCCTCCTCTGTGGTTTGACAATTCTCTAAAATGAATCACAGAACTCAGTAAAGTGCCATACTTAACAATCTTATAAAGGATACAAAGAAGAATGGCCAGATGGAAGAGATGCCTAGAACAAGGTATAGGTGCAGCATGAGCTTAAGAGTTCCCATGCCCTCTCCAGGTATACCATCCTCTCAGCATAGCAATGTATTCAATTTGGAAGCTCCCAGGGCCTTGTTGTTTAAGGGCTTTTATCAAAGGACTTTGTTATGTAAGCATGGTTGTTTAAATCATTGGCCATTGGTGGTTGGACTAAATCTCCAGCTCTCTACTTCCCTGGGAGTTAGGGAATAGGGCTGAAACTTCTAACCTTCTTCTCACAAGATTAGTTTTTCTAGCAACTGGCCCCTATTCTGAAGCTACCTAGGGTTAGGATTAACCTCATTAGTATAACAAAGACACTCTCCTCATTCCGGAAATTCCAAGAGTTTTAGGCACTCTGTGCTAGGAACGGTGGACAAAGACTAAAAATTTTTTTTATTATGCCACAGGCCCAAATTGTGGAACTGAAACTGCCACTGCAAAATTACAGCTGAGACAATAAAAGAGATCTGACCTAGCCGACTCCATCTTGCTTCTAACCTCCAAGCTGTTCTTGTTCATTTCTGGGTGTAGGCTGAACTAACTTTGGGAGGAACCTCGTTTATAGTTTATAGTTCAGAACAAAAATGACAACAGCTCTTTCCCAAGGTGGTCCCCTTCTTGCTTGCGGACTAGACTGCCTTTGTAGGAGTAACAAATTAGTTTAAAGATTAGAAATTATAGTTTAAGAGTCATGCAGCCGGGGCTACAAGATTCTAACCCTCCCCAAATTGCTCCTGGGGATAACATCATTATTGTAAAGCCTAAGATCTGTGCTTGACATATTTTGCAAACCCTGCACTTAATGGATCAGCTGGCACCACCCAAATTGATAAACTGGCTCATCTGATCTTGTAGCCCCTACTCTAGAAACTGACTCAGTGCAAGACAGCTACAACCCCCTATGATTTCATCTCCAACCCAAATAATCAGCACTCCCAACTCACTGGCTGCCCCCACCCACCAAATTATCCTTAAAAACTCTGATCTTCAAATGCCTGGGGAGAGTGTTTTCAGTAATAATGAAACTCCAGTCTCCCACACAGCCGGTTCTGCACATATTACTCTTTCTCTATTGTGATTCCTCTGTCTTGACAAGTCGGCGCTGTCTAAGCAGCAGGCAAGGTGAACCTGTTGGGCAGTTAAAGAATATTCCACAAAATAACCAGCTAATGCTCTTGAAAATTGTCAAAGTTAGATTAAAAAATAATAATAATAACCACCCCAAAACCCAAGCTATCCTAGATTGGAAGAGACTAAGGATACATGAAAATTAAATGCAACACAGAACTCTGGATTGGATTCTGGGTGAGATAAAGAACATCAGTGAGACAACTGGTAACATTTGAGTAAGGCTTTGAGATTAGTTAATAATATTATATCAATATTGTTTGCTGTTTTTGATCCTTGTGTGATGGTTATGTAAGATGTTAAGGCTGGGCATAGTGGCTCACACCTGTAATCCTAGTAGTCTGGGAGGCCGAGGTGGGAGGATCGCTTGAGCCCAGGAGTTTGAGACCAGCCTGGGCAATATAATGAGACCCTGCCTCTAAGAAAAAAAAAAAAGTTAACTTAGGGAAAACTGAGTGAAGTGTATAGTCTATGGAAAATTTTTATGCCATTTTTGCAACTTTGTAATAAGTCTGATATCATTTAAAAATAAAAAATTGAAAACTAAAAATAAATGAAAAATAGTATGCATGTTACTCTAAATCTTAGCTTTTATTTTTATTTTATTTCTTTTTTTGAGAGAAGTCTTGGTCTTGTCCCCCAGGCTTGAGTGCAATGGCTTGATCTCGGCTCACTGCAATCTTCGCCTCCTGGGTTCAAACAATTCTCCTGCCTCTGCCTCCCAAGTAGCTAGGATTAAGGTGCCTGCCACCACACCCAGCTAATTTTATTATTTTTTTTAGTAGAGACAGGGTTTCAACATGTTGGCCAGGCTAGTCTCAAATTCCTGACCTCAGGTGATCCGCCCACCTAGGCCTCCCAAAGTGCTAGGATTACAGGAGTGAGCCGCCACACCCTGTCTCTAAATCTTAATAGTAGTTATTTTTATACTGATGAAATATCCATAATAAAAAAATTGCTATTTTTAAAAGTGGACTAATATTTAGCAATCTCTATGCAGTATTTCTTTGTAAATTTTTAGTGGTAAATAAAGATTAGTTATTATGTAGTGAATCATACGTGGAGCCAAGGGGCTTGTCCTCCTAAAGGTTTGCTGAGAAATCACTGAAATGGGGTACATTGATTAATAGGAGAAAAGTCATACAAATATATTTAACGTATATACATGTGAGCCTTCAGAATGAAGACCCAACCCATCAGTGAGGTACAAAAACTTGTATAACATCTTGAGGTTACAAAAAGAATGTGGGCTCAGAGTATGGCCAAAAAAATAATAATAATAAGTTACAGCAATAAGTCAGGTTTTAGTGGCAAGGCAGATGGAGGGAGAAAAGAAAGAGGCTTGGCTAACAAATGTGATATTGTTACGTAGATGAAACCTACATGTATATGTGGTCTTGTTATGTAGATGAAACCTCACAGGTAGGGGCCCTTAGAGAGAATAGATGGTAAATGTTCCTTTTCAGAACTTTAACTCTCAATTAATCTTTCCTGGATCCAGAGATGGCCTGGCTGTATTAATGTAGATTCTCTATAGATGGACATATGCAAATGTATCCCACAAAAGACATCCTTGCAGGGTCACTTCAAAGTATGTCAAAGAAATATATTTTAGGGTAAAATATTTTGATTTCCTTCACATGTTATAATCAAAAGACTCAGAGATACTCAACAACATCTTTCCAATATAATAAATAAGTAGGTCATAATATGAACTATTATATGATATACCAAGTGCCCTAAGACCAATAAAGGATTTTGCTTCAAATGTTACGACGCTCCCCAAACAGTATTTTAGTTGAAAAGCATCTCCTTGTGTAGAAGGACAGGTTTGTTTCAGATGCTTTTGGATCCTCAAGATCTTTATATTATTATACTAATTCCTCCTGTTTAAATTGAAACAGAATTATGCATATTGAACCAGTTAGATAAACCATTTACTATCATTTTTCAGAAAATGGCAACATGCAGATTTTATTAGCAAAAGACATTTTACTGCCATCTGCCAAAAACTGTCATAGCATCAATTTTTAGAGCCAATAAAATTATAAATACAAATATTCCCCAAAATAGAAAATTATGAAAATGCCTGTGAGTTGGGCACAGTGACTCATGCCTGTAATCCTAGCGCTTTGGGGTACCAAGGCAGCAGGATCACTTGAGCCTAGGAGCTTGATGCTGCTTGAGTGATCTATGATTGGGCAGAGGGAGATGCTCTCTCTCAAAAAAAAAAAAAAAAAAAAAAAAAAAAAAAAAACCCATAAGAATGACATCCTTTAAGCCCTTGTGGTTCACAATCTGAACAGCTGGTCTTGGAGTTACTGAAAATGGAAAAGGTCAGTTTTCCATGGGAGAGCAGCCATATAAAATCTCTAGTCTAGATGTTCTTGGATTCCTTCCAGAAAGAAGAATTGAGATGTGCTTCTTTTTCATATTTTCTTTGCTCTGCAAGACAAGTCATCATAAAGTAACAATCTGCTTAAAGCAAGTGGACATTCAAACACGTATACGTTTTCTTGCTTGTTTCTGTCAACCTGAAATAACCAAAGGACCAGAATCCAGTTTAAAGAGTTTATTCAAGTAAAAAGCTGGGAATAGCCATCTGAGAGACAAAGACTCTAGAGAAATGGGGTCAGTGTTCCTAAACTAAAAGCAAGTTCTTACTTATATAGAAAGATAATAAAGACATTTAGTAGGATTATAACATTTTCTGTAAAAGACTGGTTTATGAGTTACAACAATGTAATTTGCTGTAGTTTTGTTTTCTTTTCCATAAGGCTTGTTTTCTTTTCTTTATAGCTGGTTTTTATTTCCTTTCTAATTGAAAAGAATGTATTTAACATCCCGTCTTAAAACAATGTGATAGCCATGAAGTTTTTGTGTGAGAAAGGTAAGAGGAATGTTAATCTATGATGAAGATCACCAGTGAAGCGGGAAGGGGTCTTCCTTGGGGCTCCTCAATAATTTGCAACATTTTACAAAACGATATAGGCAAAGAGAAAGGCTAATCTATAAACAGAGAAACAAAGCTTACGCCTAGGTTACAGCTGTCTTTCGCGTGACTCAGGTGCCATCCTCACATTCATTTATTTTATTTTAATTTTATTTTTTTGCTTATAAAAATTTATAAGGTACAAGTGCAATTTTGTTACATGCATAGATTGCATAGTGCTCAAGTCAGGGCTTTTAGGGTAACTATCATCGGGATAACTTACATTGTGCCCTTTAAGTAATTTCTCTTCATGTACCCTTGCAACCCCCTACCCTTCTTCTGTCATTCCACTCTCTACATTTGTATGTATACATTTATTTAAGTTCCCACTTATGAAAACATGAGATATTTGTCTTTGTGTGTCTAACTTGTTTTACCTAAGTTTTGTTTGTTTGTTTGTTTTAAACAGAGTATCACTCTGTCACCCAGGCTGGAGTGCAATGGCATGATCTCGGCTCACTGCAACCTCCACCTCCTGGGTTCAAGCAATTTTTCTGTCTCAACCCCCTGAGTAGCTGGGATTACAGGTGCATGCCACTATACCTGGCTAAGTTTTGTAGTTTTAGTAGAGACGGGGTTCCACCCTGTTGGCCAGGCTGGTCTTGAACTGCCGCCCTCAGGTGATCCGCCCACGTTGGCCTTCCAAAGTGCTGGGATTACAGGTGTGAGCCACGGCGCCTGGTCTTTACCTAAGACATTGACCTCTAGTTCCATCCACGTTGCTGCAAAAGACGTGATTTCATTCTTTTTTATAGCTGAATATGTGTATATATGCCACATTTTCTTTATCAAATCATCCATGGATGAACACTCACGTTGAGTCCACATCTTTGCTATTGTAAAGTGCTTTAATAAACTACAAGTGCAGGTGTGTTTTTCACATATTGATTTCCTTAGGGTAGACATTCAGTAGTGAGATTGCTGGATTGAATTGTAGTTCTATTTTTACTTCTTTGAGAAATCTCCAAACTGCTTTCCATAGAGGGTTTACTAATTTACATTCCCACCAACGTTGTGTCGGAGTCCCTTTTCCCCACATCCTTGCCAATAGCTGTTCTCTTTTCTGACTTTTAAATAATAGCTATTCTGACTGGGATAAAATAATATTTAATTGTTTTGTTTGTTTGGTTTTGAGACAGGCTCTTACCCTGTTGCCCAGGCTGGAGTGCAGTGGTGCAGTTACAGCTCACTGCAGCCTCGGACTCCCAGGCTCAGGTGATCCTCTCACCTCAGCCTCTTGAGTAGCTGGGGCTATGGGTGTGCACAACCATGCCTGGCTAATGTTTGTATTTTTTGTGCAGGTGGCTTCTCTCTATGTTGTCCAGGCTGGTGTCAAACTCCTGGGCTCAGGTGATCCCGCTGTCTTGGCCTCCCAAAGTGCTGGGTTTACAGCGTGGGTCACCATGCCTGGCTTAGATGATATTTCATTGTGGTTTTAACTTACATTTCCCTGAGAATTAGGGATGTTGAGCATTTTTTCACATAGTTGTTGGCCATTTTTATGTCTTCTTTTGAAAAATGTTGGGCCAGGTGTGGTGGCTCATGCCTGTAATCCCAGCACTTTGGGAGGCTGAGGCAGGCAGATCACCTGAGGTCAGGAGTTCAAGACCAGCCTGGCCAACATAGTGAAACTCCGTCTCTATTAAAAATACAAAAACTTAGCCGGGCGTGGTGGTGGGTGCCTGTAATCCCAGCTACTCGGGAGGCTGAGTCCGGAGAATCGCTTGAACCACGGAGGCGGAGGTTGCAGTGAGCCAAGATCGTGGCATTACACTCCAGCCTGGGCAACAAGAGCGAAAACTTCGTCAAGGAAAAAAAAAAAAAAGAAAAGAAAAGAAAAAGAAAAATGTCTACTCATGTCCTTTGCCCACCTTTTTTTTTTTTTTTTTTTTTTTTAACAGACAGATATGACTGTGTCTCAATAAAGGTTTTTTGGTTTGTTTGTTTGTTTTGTTTTGTTTTTGAGACCAAGTCTCGCTCTCTCGCCCGGTCTGGAGTGCAGTGGCCGGATCTCAGCTCACTGTAAGCTCCGCTTCCCAGGTTTACGCCATTCTCCTGCCTCAGCCTCCCAAGTAGCTGGGACTACGGGCGCCCGCCACCTTGCCCGGCTAGTTTTTTGTATCTTTTAGTAGAGACGGGGTTTCACCGTGTTAGCCAGGATGGTCTCGATCTCCTGACCTCGTGATCCACCCGTCTCAGCCTCCCAAAGTGCTGGGTCAATAAAGGTTTATTCGCTAAAATGAAATTTGAATTTCATGATTTTCACATAATGAAATATCGTATTTTTTCTTTTTATTTTTTTGAGACAGAGTCTTGCTCTGTTGCCCAGGCTGGAATACAATGGCATGATCTTGGTTCACTGCAACTTCTGTCTCCCAGGTTCAGGAGATTCTCCTGCCTCAGCCTCCTGAGTAGCTGGGGCTACAGGCATGCACCACTATAACTGACTACTTTTTTTGTATTTTTAGTAGAGACAGAGTTTCACCATATTGGCCAGGCTGGTCTCAAACTCCTGACCTCATGTGATCTGCCTACTTCTGCCTTCCAAAGTGCTGGGATTATAGGCGGGAGCCACTGTGCCTGGCCTGATTTTCACATAATAAAATATTTTGAAAATTTGTCTTCAACCATTAAAAAATGTGAAAGTCAGGAGGGGTGTGGTGGCTCATGCTTACAATCCCAACACTTTGGGAGGCTGAGCAAGCCAGGAATATCGCTTGGATGCAGGAGTTTGAGACCAGCCTGGGCAACACAGTGAGACCTCTCCTCTGCTAAAAATTAAACAAAAATTACCCAGATGTGGTGGCACATATCTGCAGTCCCAGCTACTCAGGAGGCTGAGGCGGGAAGTTTGCTTGAGCCCAGGAGTTTGAGGTTGCAATGAGCTATGATCATGTCACTTCACTCCAGCCTGGGTGACAGAGCAAGACTGTCTAAAAAAATAAAATAATTTAAAAAATAAAAATAAAAAATAAAAATGTAAAAACCAGATACAGACCATATGTTATTAGGCAGTGGGCAGGATTCAGCCCACCAGCCATAGTATGCTGACCCCTGTCTTAAGTGAAGTTATTGATAAGACCCAAACCTGAATCGGTCCTAAAATCAAGACTTTCAAAGCAGATTATTAATGAGAAATGCCCTGTGCCAGATGCCCCCGTTGTATGAACAAGGTCAGGTTCCTCATACAGGACAATGGACTGGCACTTGCCCACTTTTTAATGGTATTCTTATTTTTTTTGTTGAGTTGACTTCTTTGTATGTATAGTCTGGATATCAGTGCCCTGTCAGATGCATAGTTTGCAAATATTTTCTCCCATTCTGCAGGTTGTCTGTTCACTCTATTGATTATTTCTTTTGCTGGCAGAAGCTTTCAGTTTAATTAAGTCTAATTGGTCTATGTTTGTTTTTGTTGCCTGTGCTTTTGAGGTCTTAGTCATAAATTCTTTGCTTAGACCAATGTCCAGATGAGTTTTTTCCAGGGTTTTTTTTTTTTTTTTTTTTTTTTTTTTT
>NC_045441.1:127304393-127319368 GCF_002776525.5 Piliocolobus tephrosceles | reverse complement strand
TTTTTTTTTTTTTTTTTTTTTTTTTTTTTTTGAGATGGAATTTCACTCTTGTTGTCTAGTCTGGAGGGCAGTGGTGTGATCACGGCTCACTGCATCCTCCTCCTCCTGAGTTCAAGGGATTCTCCTGCCTCAGCCTCCCTAGTAGCTGGGATTACAGGCATGCACCACCACGCCTAGCTAAATTTTGTATTTTTAGTAGAGACAGGGTTTCATCATGTTGGTCAGGCTCTTCTCAAACTCCTGACCTCAAGTGATCCACTGGCCTCCCAAAGTGCTAAGATTATAGGTGTGAGCCACCGTGCCCGGTCTTCTTCCAGTATTTTTATAGCCACAGGTCTTTTTTTTTTTTTTTTTTTTTTTTGAGACGGAGTCTCGCTCTGTCGCCCAGGCTGGAGTGCAGTGGCCAGATCTCAGCTCACTGCAAGCTCCGCCTCCCGGGTTCACGCCATTCTCCCGCCTCAGCCTCCTGAGTAGCTGGGACTACAGGCGCCCGCCACCTCGTCCGGCTAGTTTTTTGTATTTGTAGTAGAGACGGGGTTTCACCGTGTTAGCCAGGATGGTCTCGATCTCCTGACCTTGTGATCCGCCCGTCTCGGCCTCCCAAAGTGCTGGGATTACAGGCTTGAGCCACCGCGCCCGGCTAGCCACAGGTCTTACATGCAAATCTTTAATCTATCTTGAGTTGATATTTGTATATGATGAGAGGGACAGGGGTCCAGATTCATTTTTCTGCATATGACATTCCGGTTTTCCCAGCAGCATTTATTGAAAAGGGAGTCCCTTTCCCAGTGTATGTTCTTGTTGACTTTGTCAAAGATCAGTTGACTATACATATGCGGCTTTGTTTCTGGGTTCTCTATTCTGTTTCATTGATCTTTTTGTCTAATTTTATACCAGTATCATGCTGTTTTTGATTACTATAGATTCAGAGTATAATTTGAAGTCAGGTAATGCAATGCCTCCAGCTTCAATCTTTTGCTTAGAATTGCTTTGGTTATTTGAGCTCCTTTTTTGGTTCTGCATGAATTTTAGAATTTTTTTAATAGTTCTGTGAAAAATGATGTTGGTATTTTGACGGAGATAGCATTGAATCTGTAGACTGCTTTGGGTAGTATGGCCATTGTAGTAATATTAATTCTTCCAGTCCATGAACTGGGATTTTTTTTTTTTTTTCATTTGTTTGTAGCATCCCCAATTTCTTTCATCAGTGTTCTGTAGTTTTCGTTGGAGAGATCTTTTACCTCCTTGGTTAAATATAGTCCAAGGTATTTTATTTTTCTTTAATATTATAGCTATTGCAAGTAGGATGTCTTCTTGATGTCACTCTTAGCTATATTGCTAATTGGTGTATAGATACAATCCTGGTATTTGTATATTAATTTTGTGTCCTGCAACTTTACTAAATTCATTTATCAAATGTAAGAGTTTTTTGGTGGAACCTTTAGATTTTCTAAAATGTCAGATCATGTCATCATCAAACAGGGATACTTTGACTTTCTATTTTTCAATTTGGCTGCCTTTTACTTCTTTCTCTTCCTCAATTGCTCTGGCTAGGACTTCCAGTATTTCATTGAATAGTGGTGGTGAAAGTGGGCATCCTTGTCTTATTCCAGTTTGTTGGGGGAATGCTTTCAAACTTTCCCCATTCTGTATGATGTTGGCTGTGGGTTTGTCATATGTGGCTTTTATTAGCTTGAGGTATGTATATTCCTTTTATGCTTAGTTTGTTGAGGGTTTTTATCACAAAGGGGTGCTGAATTTTTTCAAATGCTTTTTTTCACATCTATTAAGATGATTATATGGTTTTTGTCTATAATTCTGTTTATATGATGTATTACATTTATTAATTTGCATATGTTGAACCATCCTTGCATCCCAACCTTGGTCATCATGTGTGCTGTTTGATGTGCTGTTTGAATTGGCTTACTAGTATGTTGTTGAAGAATTTTGCATCTATGTTCATCAGGGATATTGGTCTATAGTTTTCTTTTTTAGGTAACATTCTTTTAAGACTCAAAATAATTTAGAGCTCCAACAGCTTAGATTCTGAATTTTTTCACATATCCTTCAGTCCTAAATCCTAGACCTTTATCAGTTGTGCGGTAAGTGTTATTTCAGAAAGATATACAATACACTCTTGTCTACATAATGCTAACACGGCTGTTGTAAAAAATGTTTTGGTCATCTCAGGTTCCCAAAAGCTGGCTTCTCTTCCTAGTTTGGGAAAAGAAGCAAACTAGTTATAGTTCTATAGATAACAAACCATGTGTGCCTAGAACCCCAAACTATGTCAAAAGGACTGCCCAGTTGATGAGGGTCAATGGGCTATTTAATGGGAATTGAAAGCTTTAAGTCTCTTTTACTAATTAGTAGCAGATGCTGTACCAGATGCTGAATGGGGACTTACAGAGGGCAATACATATATATATTAAAAATATATTCTGTAATAATCAATCCAAATAATATCAACATTTACATCTTTCTGCTGGCCTGTGTTATGAACAGCAAAGATCAAAGGAATATTCTTTTATAATCAACTATACTCATTATGCCTAATATTTTATTTCCTCCATGGCATAATTTAAATCATCACTTCCAAACTATTTGTTTTCCAATTACCGGGTATAATGCAGTTTTTTCAGTTATCAGGTCTATGTAGTTTTCCCCAAGGGCAAATCAGCTCGTTAAGTAAATTTTCCAGTGATCCTGGGTCACTAGATTTTCCAGAATAGAGCTCTTTGGGTAAGGCAAATTAAGCAGTGGCAAACTTGGCTGGGACACTGAAGCACAGTCTCTGAGGATGCAGGGTTGTGACATAACAAACTCCTGGAAAGTGTTGGGGACTAAGGTTAAGGGTTAATGCAACCAGGAAATCTGGAGACTGTCTTCAGAGCTGCTAGGAGAGGTTTATGGCAGGGATTCCTTCCTTCCTTCCTTCCTTCCTTCCTTCCTTCCTTCCTTCTTCCTTTCTTTCTTTCCTTTCTTTTCTTTCTTTCTCTCTTCTCCTTTCCTTTCCTTTCCTTTCCTTTCCTTTCCTTTCCTTTCCTTTCCTTTCCTTCCTTCTTTCTTTCTTTCTTTCTTTCTTTCTTTCTTTCTTTCTTTCTTTCTTTCTTTCTTTCTTTCTTCTCTTTCTCCCTTTCTTTCTCTCTTTTTCTTTCTTTCCCTTTCCTATGGTACTGATATGGCAGGGATTTCCCTGGCAATTACCAGATGTCTTCTGGCTTCTGCAAAAGCAGCTAGAATGGGCTTGCTCTTCCTTACACCCTAGCCACACTCTGAATCTAAGGGCCCGTATGTTCAGGGTCACTCCTCAGTGACAAGCTGCCTTCTAATGTGGTCACTGGGTGTGTGGGAGCGTGTAGGCTGGTGAACAGGACCATCAAGGGGCTCAGTGTCTTCCTCCTCACTGTTTTTGTTGTCCTGGCCTAGTTTGGGTCTTTGGTGCCAGGGATCCCGATAGAGCTCTTTTTAGTTTGTCTGGACAATGTCTGGGGTGAATACCAAGAGCCAGAATGAGATAAGACTCCACATGTCTTGAGATGAGCTATTGGCTGAAACCCAGAGAGGGGACTAAGGCTTCTTGGAAGTTCTATGAGATCGAACGCCCTATTTAGTAGAAGGTTCAGTGTTAAAATATAAATGTAATAGTATTGAAATGTAGACTGTGTCCAGCCAAGGAAGAAAAACACTGAGGACTGTAAGTCACAGTCTGTCTTTACTATCCCTCATAATAGACAAGTGGCAACAGGCAGATCACTAAATCTCCCTGTGGCTTGGTTTCCTCTCCATAATACTGTAATAGGGTCATGGTGAGGATCACTGAGACAGCACATGTGGAAACGAACAGAGAAATACATGCAAAGATGTTCACCATGGTTAGTACTTTCTGTCTCACAGACACTTTAAAGATTGGAAAAAAAGAAAAGAGCTTCTCTCAAGAAATTAGCCCCATACAAACCATTTAAGATCACTGGCAAGTACAGCATGATTTCCCACATTTTCCAAATGCTAAACTAAGAGGTCAGTGTTGGTTTTGGGAGCTGTATTAGCCAGGGTTCTCTGGAGGGACAGAACAAATAGGATGGATGTATATATAAAGGGGAGTTTATTAAGGAGTATTGACTCAGACAATCACAAGGTCCCACAGTAGGCCGTCTGCAAGCTGAGGAGCAAGGAAGCCAGTGTGAGTCCCAAAGCTGAAGAGCTTGGAGTCTTATTTTTAAGGGCAGGAAGCACCCAGCACGGGAGAAAGATGTAGACTGGGAGGCTAAACCAGTGTAGTCTTTCCACAGTCTTCTACCTGCTTTTATTCTGGTCACACTGGCAGCTGATTAGACTGTGCTCACCCAGATTGAAGGTGTGTCTGCCTTTCCCAGACAACAGACTCAAATGTTAATCTCCTTTGGCAACACCCTCACAGACACACCCAGGAACACTACTTTGCATCCTTCAATCCAATCAAGTTGACACAATATTAACCATCACACGGGCATTTCAGCAACACCATCAACCCCCATATATACACCAACAGATCTCCCCCTCGCTGTTTTGCTATACAGATTGGCATGACAGTGGTTTTTGTTTTTTGTTTTCTTTTCTTCTTCAAGACAGAGTCTTGCTCTGTCGCCTAGACTGGAGTGCAGTGATGTGATCTCACTGTAATCTCCACCTCCTGAATTCAAACAATTCTCCTGCCTCAGCCCCCAAAGGAGAGGTGAAGTTGGCTGGGCTTCTGGGTCTGGTGGGGACTTGGAGAACTTTTCTGTATAGCTAAAGGATTGTAAATGCACCAATCAGCACTCTGTGTCCAGCTAAATGTTTGTAAACACACCAATCAGCACTCTGTAAAACGGACCAATCAGCTCTCTGTAAAATGGACCAATCAGCAGGATGTAGGTGTGGTCAAATAAGGGAATAAAAGCAGGCCACCTGAGCCAGTAGCCAGTAGCAGTAATTAGCTTGCTTTCCCTTCCCTGCTTTGGAAGCTTTGTTGTTTTGCTCTTTGAAATGAATCTTACTGCTGCTCACTCTTTGGGTCTGCGCCACCTTTATGAGCTATAACGTTCGCCACAAAGGTCTGCAGCTTCTCTTCTGAAGCCAGTGAGACCATGAACCCACGGGGAGTAACGAACAACAACTCTGGACGCGCTGTCTTTATGAGCTGTAACACTCACTGCCAAGGTCTGCAGCTTCACTCCTGAAGTCAGCGAGCCCAAGAACCCACCAGAAGGAAGAAACTCCGGACACATCTGAACATCTGAAGGAAGAAACTCCGGACATACCATCTTTAAGAACTGTAACACTCACCGTGAGGGTCCGTGGCTTCCTTCTTGAAGTCAGTGAGACCAAGAGCCCCTGGGGAGGAACCAATTCCAGACACACCAAGTAGCTGGGATTACAGGCATGCACCACTACGCCCAGCTAATTTTTGTATTTTTAGTGGAGATGGGGCTTCACCATGTTGGCCAGGCTAGTCTCCAACTCCTGACCTTGTTATCCACCAACATTGGCCTCTCAAAGTGCTGGGATTACAGGCGTGATCCACCATGCCCAGCCGGCATGACCATTTTAAACATTTTTAACACTGAGGAATGGAATGCACATGTAGAAAACGGAATAAAACAGCCAGGTGCTGTGGCTCACACCTGTAATCCCAGCACTCTGGGAGGCTGAGGTGGGTGGATCACCTGAGATCAGGAGTTCGAGACCAGCCTGGCCAACATGGTGTAACCCCATCTCTACTAAAAACAGAAAAAAATTGCTGGGCGTGGTGATGAACACCTGTACCAGCTACTCGGGAGGCTGAGGCAGGAGAATCTCTTGAACCTGGGGAGGTGGAGGTTGTAGTGAGTCAAGATCGTGCTGTCACACTCCAGCCTGGGCAACAAGAGCAAAACTCCATCTCAAAAAAAAAAAAAAGGCGGGGGGGGAATAAAACAATTTTGCCAGCTTGGGGTCCTTTGAGAAGCAGAGGCCAAGAAGGGGGTTAAATGTGCAAGGATTTTACTAAGAGAAATACCTTTGGGAAAGTAAATAGAGAGGGAATCGGAGAGGCTTTGGAGAAAAGCTAGGGCGGTCATTGTTCCCCTGCGAGTCTGACTCGGAGGGAGAGAGAGCGAGGTGGGTAGATTTGTCCTAGATTGACCTGAAGTCTAGGGAAGGTTTGGCAAAGCTGTTGGGGAGCCCCTCAGCTAAAGTTGGTGGTTGCAAGCCTCGTGTACCTCCCGGGATCTGTTCTGCCCTGCTCTACCTGTTAATCTCATTCATGAGTGGAACAGCCTCAGGACCAGCCTCATTGTTGTGGGGGTGGAGTTGGCCTTGCCCCAGTGCTGCAGTGGGGTTCTGCATGCATCTGGGCCTTCAGTCAAGTTATACTCCTTGTAATAGGAGGGCTGGGTGGTGCGTTCTCGTAGCCTCCACAGTGAATGTTCAGTACAGTAAATATTTATAAGGTAAACACTTATCTAATTATCAGCTGGATCAAGACAGGAAATTTCAGAATATCCCTGTTTCGAAACAACATCCGGCTCAAACCCCTCCTTTTCCATGGAGGCAACTACTAGTCTGCTTTTTATGAATGTTGGTCACTTTTGGTCACTTGCCATTCTTTGGTGTTTTGCCAATCACGCATGTATTCCTAAACAATAGTTTAGTTTTGCTTATTTTTGAACTTCATATAATGGAATTAGTATGTATGCTTTTGTGTCTTGCATTTTTGCATGATATTAATTTTAAGATTCATCTATAGTATCGTGCATGTCTCTAGTCTGTTTACTTTTATTGCTGTGTGTATTTCATTGTTTCAACGTCTCACAGTTTGTCTATTCCAATGTTTTTCCTGCATGGGCTATTGCAAAAAATATTGAGTATATAAGACCATTAGGATACATGTATGATGTCAAATATTTTTGTGAAAGAAAGGTCCAAAGGCAGCCAGTGTTCCCAAGAAGAACCCTGTGCTTGGTACAGGAGGTGCTGACCAGCTCACTAAGCACATTGCATGCAAGAGCTCAGAGCACACCAGACTGTCCCTGTTCCCTCTGTACTGAGCACAAGTAAACCTTTCTTAAAACTGCTTAACAGGCTGGGTGCGCTGGCTCACACCTGTAATCCCAGCACTTTTGGAGGCAGAGGAGGGTGGATCACCTGAGGTCAGGAATGGCAGACCAGCCTGGCCAACATGGTGAAACTGCGTTTCTACTAAAAATACAAAAATTAGCTGGGCATGGTGGTGGGTGCCTGTAATCCCAGCTACTTGGGAAGCAGAGTCAGGAGAATCACTCGAACCTGGGAGGCAGAGGTTGCAGTGAGCCAAGATCATGCTATTCCACTCCAGCCTGGGCGACAGGAACAAAACTCCATCTCAAAAACAAATGAAGAAACAAACAAACAAAAAAAAACAAATAAAAAACAGACTGTTTAGCCATGCATGTGTCAGGCATGCCCCCAGCTTTTTGTATTTCAGACCCCATGGGGCAAGAGTCTGGGCCTAGCTCACCACAGCCCAAAAAGGGCTGTATGTGACCATGCTGCCTGGATCGGATATGAAGTGCATCTGCTAGTTGTGGGGACTGATGTCTTGCAAGGGACTGGATTTTGTGTTCTCACTCGTCTTGCTGTAAATAGATACTTGACCCTGGTGTGCATGTTGTCTGTTCTCAGTGACCTTGACTCATGCTCTGGTCTCTTCCCTGGGTGGCACTTACCTGCTTCTCGACCTTGGCCACATTCATGTCATATTTTATCCTGTGGCACCACCTGACCACCTGGTAAAACAGTTCCTGTATAAATATCCTGGTGCATGCCGGGTGCAGTGGCTCATGCCTGTCTCCACAAGCCTGTAATCCCAGCTCTTTGGGAGGCTGAGGCAGGAGAATCGCTTGAACCCAGGAGGCAGAGGTGCAGTGAGCCAAGATCTCGCCACGGCACTCCAGCCTGGGTGACAGAGCAAGACTCAGTCTCCAAAAAAAAAAAAAAAAAAAAAAAGGAAACAATTAAAATATATGAATTTGCTGGGTACAGTGGTTCATGCCTGTAATCCCAGCATTTTAAGAGGCCCTGGCAGGCAGATCACTTGAGCTTAGGAGTTCAAGCCTGGACAACATAGTGAAACCTCGTCTGTACCAAAAAAATACAAAAATTAGCTGGGCTTGGTGGCATGTGCCTGTAGTCCCAGCTACTCAGGAGGCTGAGGTGGTAGGATGGCTTGAGCTCTAGATGTGGAAGTTGCAGTGAGCTGGGCAATAGAGTGACACCCTGTCACAAAAGACAAACAACAAAAATGAAAATGAATTGATATTGTTAAACCTAAATCTTCCTTAAAGTTAAATTTTATGAGTTTCAAGAAAGATTTCCATTTTTGTGATTTGATATTTGAATGGAAACAAGCCACAGTTAATTTTATTCAGTGTTAGGTACAGTAAGTTCCTCTTCAAAGAGTTGGCTTGTTCAGCTTCCTTGTTCTTTGTTCTCTATTTTCAAGCCTAACTTCTTCATTCTTTGTACCTCTTCTTGCCCCTAGTTATGGTAAATAACCTTCCAGCCAGCCCTAATCTGTAACTCACATCTATTTCCTTGATTACTTGCTCTGCAATTGTCCTTTCCATCAAAACTACCCCTCTGGCCTTTCCTGCGCCCTAACATGCCCGGACATACCTTGTGCTCTAACGAACATCCTCTCCCTTCCTGCCTAATTAGCCCTATTCAATTTTAAACAGTAGCCAATCAAGTCAGCTTAGATTGTGTGATTGGACTCCACCCAACGGGGAAAGGACACAGCTACAGGAACTGCTGCATTAGGGATAAAAACCCCTGCCCTACCCCACTCGGTGTGCTATCGCCATGGCCAGGAGTGCAAGCAGCACCCTTCTGCAGAAGCAAATTTGCCTTGCTGAGAAATCTTTTGTTCGAGTGCTGGTTTTCTTTATGACCCCGAGCTGTTATTTCTAACATTCAGTAACAACCGCTAAGCAATAACCTAATTGCCCTTTTCTGTTATCCCTAGTCTCTCACCTGAGGTCCCTTTAAGTAAAAAAATCTGAGGAGAAATAATTACCTGCCAAATATGAGTGACAAATGCAAACTGTAACTGGTAGGCACTGAGTCCTTAGCTCAGTGCCAGTTTGGGTCTGGATTTGTTGTTTCAGAAGCTGAAATCTTACAAGTTTTGGCCTCAAAGATTTGTGGTGCCAGCCTCCTGGTGCTCAGCACAGGATATGTTCTTAGCCCAACCAAATAGAAAGAGGAAGCTGAATTAACCTATCCCATATACATCTCAACCCAGGCCCTGGGACTCATCTGTATTGTCAATGGGGGGACATGGAGGGGGATTTTTAAAAAAAGGTCAGACATGGTGGCTCATGCCTGTAATCCCAGCACTTTGGGAGGCTGAGGCAGGTGGATCACCTGAGGTCAGGAGTTCAAGACCAGCCTGGCCAACATGGTGAAACCCTGTCGCTACTGAAAATACAAAAATATTAGGTGGGTGTGGTGGCACATGCCTATAATCCCAGCTCCTTGAGAGGCTGAGGCAGGAGAATCACTTGAACCTGGGAGGCAGAGGTTGCAGTGAGCCGAGATTGTGCCACTGCACTCCAACCTGGATGACAGAGCGAGACTCTGTCTCAAACAAAAAAAAATGATTGATGGCACCACTCACCGCCTGCAGTGGTTTGATCAGAAAGTACACCACTTGCATGCATAAGTTTAGATGCAATTTTTGAAGCCTATGTATTTATTGAGTAATTATGACAGATGGAGAAGAAATGACATGTTATTACTAGTAGTAAGTTAAATTCTTGTCTAAAATTGTTCAAAACATGTGAAGCACAATTAAATTATTCTGAAGCAATATTTTTTTAGAAAGCAGGATTTTCTTTCCGTGTGATTACACTCTGTTAATTACTCTCTTATTCTATGTTTAGAATGAAAAGGTGGGCGTCATTACCAAGTGCAGCTGGACTAACAATAACAGCCCGCCCACTAAAGAAGGGGAGGAATTGTCTTAGACCCTATTAGGATCACAAGGCCTTTGTAAGTATGCCAATCAGACTTCCTTGAACCTTGGAGACATCTCTGAGAAATAAATATTCTGTCACTCTGAAAACATTCCTGAGGTGGGTCAAGCATGACCTAATCATAACACAATGGATTTCTTTTATGACCAACAGGAGAAAACACTCCATGGTAAAATGAATGCCTTGCACTATCTACATTCATTTAAATTTGAAAGCCTGGGAAATTCACTACCGGGCATGGATGACTCACCCACTAACGAAAATAGCATGAAATACACATTGGTAACTGCCAGTGACTTCTTTCCATTCATTTTTAGGGAAGCTCCAAGAGACAGTTTCCTCTTGGGACTTTTTTTCTGTGTATCTGCTTAAAAATTGCTAAAAGAGATTTTCTGGAAATTGTATTTTGCTATTTGCTGCTGTCTTTCTCCTTTTCCTTCTCCTTCTTTTGCTCCTCCTTTCCTCCTCTTTATTCTCTTCTTTTCCTTCTCCTTGGGCATTTCCATTTAAATTTAGGTGCAACATTCTGTGCAATCTAGGACTGCTCTTGGTGTGGGAATTGAATTTGGGTCACAGGTGGAGCCTTTAGCCTTACGATGATGAAAAGAATATTGCAGTAGCATTTAGAAGAACTAGATTGGTTCTGTTTTAAGTAACAGCACTGGAATTGCAACTCAGGTTTTCTGATTTCAAACCTTGTACTCTTTTAAGCACACCATTATTTCTTCTGTTTATTTTTGTCCTGAGATCATTGTATCATTTGGATATCAAATTTTTAAAATTAATTTTTTTTTTGAGACTGAGTCTCTCTGTGTCACCCAGGCTGGAGTGCAGTGGCATGATCTTGGATCACTGCAACCTCCGCCTCCCAGGTTCAAGAAATTCTCCCGTCTCAACCTCCCAAGTAGCTGGGACTATAGGTACATGCTACCACACCCAGTTAATTTTTGTATTTTTAGTAGAGACGAGGTTTCACCATATTGGTCAGGCTGGTCTCAAACTCCTGACCTCAGATGATCCACCCACCTCAGCTTCCCAAAGTGCTGGGATTACAGGTGTAAGCCACTGCACCCAACCTGGACATCAAATTTAATAGGCAACTACTAAATATTGTGGGGATTACCACTTGGAGAAAGTAGATTAGGATAACAGGGTATACAATTTTCCTGGGACAGGTGGGTCTGGGTTGGGGTATACTCAGAATAGTTATTCCCTGAATCAGTTGTATTACTCAGAAATGCCTATTTTGGCTTCACCAGAAGGAAGGCAAAGGTGAAGTCTGGAGGGAAAGAGAAGAAAAAATATATTAGAATAAACAAAATGAAGGTGTGTGAGTTGAGTGTCCCCGAAAGAGATATGTTGAAGTCCTAACCTCTGGTAGCTATGACTGTGATCTTATTTGGAAATAGGATCTTTGCAGATGTGATCAAGATAAAATGAGGTTGTACTGGAGAAGGGTGGAATCTAATCCAATGACTGGTATTCTTATAAAAAGAAGGAAACTTAGACATGGAGAAAACGTCATGTGATGATGGAGGCTTGGGGTGACGCGTCTACAAGTCAGGGAATAGCAAACACGGAACTACCCAGGCTGGGTGCAGTGGCTCAGGCCTGTAATCCCAGCACTTTAGGAGGCCAAGGTAAGAGGTTAGCTTGAGGTCAGGAGTTGGAGAACAGCCAGGAAAACACAGTGAGACCATATCTCTAGAAAAAATAAAAATAAACTAACTGGATGTGGTGGCACACGCCTGCAGTCCTAGCTACTTGGGAGGCTGAGGTGGGAGGATCGCTTGAGCCCAGGTAGAGGCTGCAGTGAACCGTGATTGCACCACTGCACTCCAGCCTGAGTGACAGAGCATGACCCTGTCTCAAACAACAACAACAACAACAAAAACAAACAATAAACTATCAAAAACTAGTAACAGGTGAGGAAGGATGGAAGGATCGCAGGATCTCGCTTAGAGTCTTCAGGGAGAGTATGACTGGCTGACACTTTAATTTAAAACTTATAGTTTCCAGAACTGTAAGACAATGAGTTTCTGTTGTTTTAGGCTACCTAGTTTGTACTTTATTACAGTAGCTCTAGGAAATTAATAGAGAGAATTAGAAATGAAAGTTGAAAAAAAATCCATGGAATTGGTTGAATGAAGTGACTCAAGACTATGAAAGAATCATGCTGTGTTTATACTTAGATCTCTCAGAGGCATTTCTTTATCAACTTGCATTTTGCAATACTACAGGAAGAAAACACCTAGATTAGAGTTCTGAGGTTTTTTGATAGCAGGGAAATCTTCCTTCTCAGTAACTATCAGCAAACATAGGAAGAGAATCTTGTATCTAAGAAAACGGAATATGCAAACATTAATTTGTTTTTTTTTTTTTTTTTTTTTTTTTTTTTTTTTTTTTAATTTGAGACAGAGTCTTGCTCTGTTGCCCAGGCTGGAGTGTGCAGTGGTGCAATCTCGGCTCACTGCAAGCTCTGCCTCCCAGGTTCACGCCATTCTCCTGCCTCAGCCTCCCGAGTAGCTGGGACTACAGGCACCTGCCACCATGCTGGCTGATTTTTTTTTGTATTTTTAGTAGAGACGGGGTTTCACCATGTTAGCCAGGATGGTCTTGATCTCCTGATCTTGTGATCTGCTGGTCTCGGCCTCCCAAAGTGCTGGAATTGCAGGCGTGAGCCACCATGCCCAGCCTACTTTTTAAATATATATATATATTTTTGAGACAAGGTCTCACTCTGTTGCCCATGCTGGAGTGCAGTGGTATGATCATGGCTCACTGCAGTCTTAAATTCCTGTGTTCGGCCGGGCGCGGTGGCTCAAGCCTGTAATCCCAGCACTTTGGGAGGCCGAGACGGGCGGATCACGAGGTCAGGAGATCGAGACCATCCTGGCTAACACGGTGAAACCCCGTCTCTACTAAAAAATACAAAAAGCTAGCCGGGCGAGGTGGTGGGCGCCTGTAGTCCCAGCTACTCAGGAGGCTGAGGCAGGAGAATGGCGGAAACCCGGGAGGCGGAGCTTGCAGTGAGCTGAGATCCGGCCACTGCACTCCAGCCCGGGCGACAGAGCGAGACTCCGTCTCAAAAAATAAAAAATAAAATAAAATAAAATAAAATAAACTCCTGTGTTCAAGTGACCTCCTTGTCTCAGCCTCCCAAGTAGCTGGGACTACAGGCATGTGTCACTACTCAGCTATTTTAAATTTTTAAATTTTTTTGTAGAGATGGAGTCTCACTGTGTTGCCCAGGCTAGGCTTGAACTTCTGGCCCCAATTGATCCTTCCGCCTCAGTCTCCTAAAGCGTTGGGATTACAGGCATGAGCCACTGAGTTTGTCTAATGCTAGTTCTTGACTTCAATTTTAGCTATTATTTATTGTCATCCCCCTATTGTAGAAAAAGAGGCTTTGGCTCTTGTAACCATATGCCTTTGTCTTCTTTCTCTACTCCCAATACTATTATTTAGTTTCTAAACTCATTATCAGAAGTATAGATCTTTTCTCAGTACATTCATGCATACACACACACACATACACACACACACACACACACATACACACACATACACGCACACATACACACACACATACACACACGCACACATACACACACACATACACGCACACACATACACACACGCACACATACACACACGCACACATACACGCACACATACACACACATACACACACACGCGCACACACACACGCGCGCACACACACACACATAGAAATTGGTGAGAAAAAGTGACCTGATAGAATAAGAGTGGAGGACATGAAAAGACATTTCACAAGAAAGAAATACAAATGTTAAAACATTTATGAAAAGACGTTAAATCCAATTCATAATTAGATGAATGCAAATTAAACTGAATTGACCATTTTTCACTTCTCAGATGAGCAAAATCTAAAGTTTTACAATGCATTCTTGACAAAACTGTTGAGAAACAGGCTTTTTCATGCTTTGCTGTTGTGATTGTACATGTTATAATAGAATCTCTATGTAGGACAATTTGGTAATATCCCCCAAATTACAAATGCATTTATTCTGTGACCTGAAACTCCTACTGATGAGCATTTATCCTAGAGATATACTTATATAATGTCAGAATATATCAAATTATTTGTCACATTAAGGAACATTAAAAAGAAAATAGTAGGCCGGGTGTGGTGGCTCACACTTGTAATCCCAGCACTTTGGGAGGCTGAGGTCAGCGGATCATGAGGTCATGAGATCGAGACCATCCTGGCTAACATGGTGAAACCCTGTCTCTATTAAAAATACAAAAAATTAGCCAGGCATGGTGCAGGTGCCTGTAGACCCAGCTACTTGGGAGGCTGAGGCAGGAGAATGGCATGAACCCGGGTGACAGAGCTTGCAGTGAGCCGAGATCACGCCACTGCATTCCAGCCTGGGTGACAGAGCGGGACTCCGTCTCAAAAAACAAACAAACAAACAAAAAAGAAAATAGTAAATAATGATGTGTGTGTGGAAGATGGTGGTCAGGATGGATGGAGACATGGATGAAAACAGGTTTTTTATGTTATTAAAAACTATGTGAATATACCGCCTATTGTAATTCATACATAATACATTCTTATGCAAATGAAGAGCTTATCTGTTAAAATAAAAGTTGATAAATATCAATTAGTCTTCTCTCTCTCCATACCCATCCATCCATCCATCCATCCATCCATCCATCCATCCATCCAGTTTGAGACATTGCTGATATTTGTTCTGGATTTCTTGTCCTCCTTCCTCCCTCTGCATTCTGGATGACTTGTCTTCTAGTCTTGTTTCATAGTTGTTGTTTTAGAGAGCCTGCCCAGGTATAGTGTCTTATACCTGTAATCCTAGTGCTTTCAGAGTCCAAGGCAGGTGGATCACTTGAGGCCAGGAGTTCAAGTACAGCCTGAACAACATAGTGAGACCCTGTTTCTACAAAAAAAATTATAAA
>NC_045441.1:127292327-127304383 GCF_002776525.5 Piliocolobus tephrosceles | reverse complement strand
TAAAAATTAGCTGATGTGGTGTGTGCCTGCAATCCTAGCTACTCAGGAGGCTGAGGTGGGAAGATTGCTTAATCCCAGGAGTTTGAGGCTGCAGTGAGCTATGATCACACCGTTGCATTCCAGACTGCAGCCTGGGTGACAGAGAAAGGTCTCCTAACCATCATTTTCAGAATTTCCATTGTCTCTCCTCCATGCTAGACTCTGTTTATTAAACCCTATGTCTTATTCCTTAGTATTCTCCCTTGTTTGGGTAGAGGCTGTTTTCCAGTGCTTATAGGGATTTGGCATGTAAAGAAAAAAAGTTTTTATTCTGCCCTCACATTGGAGAGAGAGATATATATAGTCTCTAGGCTGCAAATGATTTCTGCTATGAATTCTGAAGTCATTGCTTCATCATTTTCTAGATTTCAGTGTTCCCACTGAAATCTGGTGCCAGTCTGATTCCTGATTCTTTGTACTTGATGTGTTTTTTTTTGTTTGTTTTTGTTTTGTAACCCTTCTCTGCAAGTTCTGAGGGTCTTCTTTTTGTCCCTCTGAAACGTATTCTGAAACGTCATTGCAATGAGGCTCGGTGTAGTTTCCCTCTCGTTTGTAGTGCTTGTTCCTAGGGGACTCCTTTTGATCTGGAAAGTGGCTTTCCTTAGTTGGAAACAATTGTTGCTGTTTCGTCTAGCATCACTTTCTCATGTTAAAACTTAGTTTCCTTTCTCTGGAACTCCTATTACTCAGCTTAAATCCTAAATTGATCTTTTATATATGTTACTTGTTCTGTGTTCATATCTTTGCCTTTTGCTCTACCATATGGGAGATTTCCATGGCATTACGTTTCAACCTTCCTATTGAAGTATTTACTTCCACTTCCATATTTTTAATTTCTAAGAGCTTTCTGAATGTTTCTTTTTATACCTTCTGGGAAGAAAAGGATTAGCAGCTGGTTTGTAACTTACTCTACTTGACTTGGAAATGCCAGGAAAAAAAAAAAAAAAAAAGAAAGGACCAAGTTAAATCTTCATGCAAACTAGCTAATGGGACAGCATCTACAAGCAGAAAGAGGTCTCATTTCTGGAATGCTTTTACCAGGATGTACCTGGTCTGGCCAGGTTGCTTTTGTTGTGCAAATCTGGAATCCATGCCATACATGGAGGCATGGCCTACTTGAAAATGTCAGTGTCTGCTATGTAATTGCCAGAGTATAAAAAGAAGATTTTTGTCAATAAAATAACTCTATTTGTGTAATGGATGTCTTATATATGCTACTTAGAACCTTACATGTTAACTCTGGACTAGAGAATGTTATAAAGTGGCAAGGAAGGACTGGGGATCTGCACTGGTCATTTCAGACTTTTCCAGGTTTTGCCTACATGTTGTGATCACCTGTATCCTTTGAATCATTAGGTTTTTTGTTTGTTTATTTGTTTGTTTTGAGACAGATCTGTTGCCCAGGCTTGAGTGTATGACACAAACATGGCCCATTACAGCCTCGACCTCCCTGGCTCAAGTGAACCTCCCACCTCAGCCTTCTGAGTTGCTGGGACCGTAGGCACATGCCACCACACCTGGCTAATTTATTTTTATTTTTTTGTAGAGATGAAATTTCACTATATTGCCCAGACTGGTCTTGAACTCCTGGGCTCAAGTGATCCTCCTACCTGGGCCTCCTAAAGTCATGGGGTTATAGGCATGAGCCACTGCACCTGGCCTAATTAGTCAGTGTTGATACTGGCTAAGATCTCTGATTCTTATGAGTTCAAGTTGATAATCTCATCCTTGAGGTTATCTTAGCATCCCATTTCATAGATTCAATATATTCTCTTTTCTCTTTGAGGATATCAGTTAGGGTTTTTATTTTTTATTTACTTTTTATTGTTTTAGAGGTGAGCCTTACTCTGTTTTCCAGGTTGGAGTCCAGTGACATGATCATAACTCACTGTAACTTCACACTCTCAGCCTCAGGCCATCCTCCCTTCTCAGCCTGCTGATTAGTTGGGGTAACAGGCATAAGTCACTACAGCTACTCTCAATTATGTTTTTAAAGTCATTTTTCACTAGCATTGTCTCTATTTCCATCCAATTCCTCTCTCTTTGTGTTTGTTGGGATCTCTTTGATGTCAAAAGCTTTTTCCAAGTGTCAACTGATCCTTAGCTGTTCATTTATATTTCAGACTTAGACACTGTGTGGATGAGTGTAGTTTTTAAAAAGGAGATTTCAGTATAGGATGATCAGGGAGGGCCATTGACTATTGTTCAGGAGACTCCAGGTGCCAATATTGGTCTATATGAATTTCCTGTGGACTGGTCAGTGTTGAAGGTGAGGAAACCTGCACTTTCTGGATTGGGGGCTGTGTAAGTTCTCTGTTGCTGCTGTAACAAATGACCATAAGTGTATGGCTCAACACAGTAGAAATGTATTATCCTACAGTCCTGGAGGTCAGAGGTTGGACAAGTCTCACTGGGGTAAAATCAAAGGGTTGCAGGACTGTGTTCCTCCCTGGAGACTCTAGGGAGCATCTGTTTTCTTGTCTTTTCCAGCTTCTAAAGGTTGCTCCACATTTCTTGGCTGTGGTCCCCTTCCATCTTCAAAGACAGCAATGGCCAGTGGAGTCTTTCTCATATCCTGATACTCCTTCCCTCCTTCTGTCACTTATTCGGACCTTTGTGATCACATTGGATCCGCCCAGATCATCCAGGGTTTATTAGCAACCTTAATTTCACCTTATGTAACATAACATGTTCACAGGTCCTGTGGATTAGGATGTTGACATCCTTGCCAGGCCATTATTCTGTCTACTGAAGGGGTATATTCCTGGTTACTATTATTCTGAAAGACAAGTAGGAGAAGGAGGCTTGGAGAGAGTACCAAGTATGTGGTATGTGGAATATTACTTAGTTCCCCGTATTCAGCTAGCATCTTCAACTATAGGCCTGCTGTCTGAGTTCAGAGTGCAAAGCAAGATCTTCAGAGAGTTAATTTTCAGTCTTCTTCAAGGGTAGGGGCAGCGTAGTGTCCTAACTTTCTCAGGATGGGAGGACATTTAGTGCTGTTTCATTTTCATTTAATTCAAAATTCTTCAAAATTTCTCTTAAGACTTTCTTTGATTCAGTTGTTATTTAGAAGTGTGTGCCTTAATATCCAAATATTTCAGGATTTTTCAGCGACCTTTCTGTTATTTTTTAAAGAGATGGAGTCTTGCTATATTGCCCAGGCTGGGCTTGAATCCTTGGGCTTGAGCAATACTCCCACCTCAGCCTCTATAATGGCTGGTACTACAGGTGCATATAACCATACCTAGCTTTATCTTTCCATTATTAATTTCTAGTTTAATTCCATTGTGGTCTCACAGCATACTCTGTATGTTTTCTTGTAAGTTTGTTGAGATCTGTTTTATAGCCCAGAATGTGGTCTATATTTGTGAATGTTCCATGTGAGCTTGAGAAAATGTGTTTTCTGTTGTTGATGGATGACATATTTCATACATTTCAATTAGATCCCGTTGATTGGTGGTGCTGTTCACTTCAGGTATCTCTTTGCTAATTTTCTGCCTGCTGGATTTGTCAGTTACTGATAAGGAGGTGTTGAAGTCTCCAATTGTAATAGTGGTGGATTTGTCTATTTCTCCTTGCAGTGCTATCAGATTTTGCTTCAAGGATATTGATTCTGTTGTTTGGTGCATACACATTGAGGATTATTATGTCTTCTTAAATAATTGACTCTTCCATTGTTAGGTAATATTTCTCTTTATCCTTGATAAATTTCTTATTCTGAAATATTTTATCTGAAATTAATGTAGTTACTCTACTTTTCTTTTGGTTAGTATTAGCATGGTATATCTTTCTCTTTTTACTCTCAATATATGTCTCTATTTTTAAAGTGAGTTTCTTGCACACAACATATAATTGGGTCTTATTTTTTGATCCACTCTATCTGTCTGTCTTTTCATTGGTATATTTAGACCATTCACAGTTAAAGTGATTGTTGAAATAGTTGGATTAATATCCACCATATTTATAACTGTTTCATACTTGTTGTAGTTTGTCTTTTTCTTTGTCTTCCCTCTTTTACTACCTGCTTGGTTTTAATGGAATATTTTATGTGATTCCATTTTCTATCCTCTCTTAGCATAATATTACACTTTTACATTTTTTTTCAGTGGTTGCCCTAGAATTTACACTATACATTTACAACTAATCTAAGTCCACTGTTAATTAATACTATGCCACTTCACAGGTAGTGCAGATGCATTATAACAAAGTATTCCTAGTTCCTTTCTTCCTTCCCTTAAAACATTGCTGTCACTCATTTCACTTATCTATACACTATAATCAAATTATTATCAAATTGCTATTATTATTTTGAACAATAATTATTAGATCAATAAGAGTATAAAAACTAAAATATTTTATCTTTCATTTATTCCTTCTCTGATGGCTTTTCCATTCTTTATGTGAACCTGAGTTTCTGGCCTAAATAATTTCCCTTGTCTCTGAAAAACTTTAAAAAAATATTTCGTATAAGATAGATCTACAGACATCAAATTATTTTATTGTTTAGCTAAGAAAGTATTTATTTCTCTTTCCATTTTTGCAGGGGTATGTTACTGGATACAGAATTTTAGATTATTGGTTTTGTGCTTTCACCATTTGATTTATTTTTAAATTTATATAGATATACTTTTTGTTTTTTTGAGATGGAGTCTTGCTCTGTTGCCCAGGCTGGAGTGCAATGGCATGATCTTGGCTCACTACAATCTCCACTTCCTGGGCTGAAGTGATTCTCCTGTCCCAGCCTCTCGAGTAGCTGAGACTACAGGTGTCCGCCACCATGCCTGGCTAATTTTTGAATTTTTAGTAGAGATGGGGTTTCACCACATTGGTCAGGATGGTCTTGAACTCCTGACTTCAGGTGATCCACCCACCTTGGCCTCCCAGAGTGCTGGGATTACAGCTGTGAGCCACTGTGCCCGTCCATGTTTTTAAAATTGTAAATGGACAAATTTTAGTGGTATCAACACTTTAAATATTTCCCTGCACTCTCTTCTTGCTTGTGTGGTCTCTTTCTTTCTTTCTTTCTTTTCTTCTTTTCTTCATTCTTTTTCATTTTTCTTTCTTCCTTTCTCTTCTTTCTCTTCTTTCTTTCTTTCCTTCCTTCCTTCTTTCTCTTCTTTCTCTTTCTTTTTCTTCCTTCCTCTTTCTTTCTTTCATTTCTTTCTTTCTTTTCTCTTCCTTCCTTCCTTTTTCTTTCTTTCTTTCCCTTTCTTTCTTCCTTTCTTCCTTTCTCTTCTTTCTTTCTTCTTTCTTTCTCTTTCTTTCTTTCTTTTTTCTTTCTTTCTTTCCTTTCTCTTTCTTTCTTTTTTCTTTCTTTCTCTTTCTTTCTTTCCTTTCTCTCTTTCTTTCCTTTCTCTTTTCCTTCCTTCCTTTCTTCTTCTTTCTTTCTTTTTTCCTTTCTCTCTTTGTTCTTTCTTTCTTCCTTCCTTCCTTCCTTCCCTTTCCTCTTCTATTTTCTTTCTCTCTTTCTTTCTTTTTCTGTGTCTTTCTTTGTCCCTGGCTTGTGACTTTGGGAAGACTTTTAGGTTTTTTCCCTCCATTTATATGAGGTAGGAAGCTAAAAGTGGCTTAATAGCTTATTGCCCTTCCACAAGATCAGATAAGGCTTTAACAAAGTACTTTCTTTTGAGAGAAGGTTTTTGTTATGGAGAACAGAAGTTTCTGGGCTTATTTCAAAGTGGTTACTTCTTCTCTCCAACTGTCCTACACATGAGGGGATTTTTCTGTGTTCTTCATTATAAGAACCTAATGGGACTTCTGGAGGAAAACTCATGAAAGCATCAGTGGGGTGGGGGGGTGCCTGAGATTGAGCCCATAATAGTTTTTAACTCGCAGGCTGATCCACACTCAACCTCCAGCACTTAGTTACAGTTTAAGCATTCCCATAGGCTTCATCTCTGTCAGCTTCTGCTCCTAGTAAGCTGTGATTCACCCGCCTCTCCAGCTTTTGATGTGGGAGTTTGCTCTGTGACCTAAGTTCTCTGATGGTTCTGAGAAGAACTGCTGAATTTTAGTCTACAACAGCATCTTTTCTTGTTGTAAGGATGGGAGTGATGACTTCCAAACTCTTCACACATTTGTTTGAAAAACTCAAATCATTTTTCCTCGCACCAGCACCACCACCACTACCACAACAGAGAAGACTTCTGCGACCAAATGTGCGTGGGTTTTCCCCCATGCCCTAAGAAATAGACACCAGCAGAGTGTCTTTGACTTCAAGTCACTTGTGGTGCTATCTTCCTGGAGATGGCTCTAGATCCCACCTGTTGAGGGCTTAGTCCCACAAGACTGTGTGCCCCCACCCTGACTTCCTTCATACACCAGTTGCAAGTTCAGGCCTCCAGAAACTTCTGACCAATCAGCCTCAAGTTGAGATTTCCACAGCCCCCTCTTCGGGTTCAGTTAATTTGCTAGAGCAGTTCACAGAACTCAGGGAAACATTTACAGGTACTGGTGTGTTATGGAGGTTCTTTCAAAGGGTGCAGATGGAGAGATGCATAGGTCAAGGCATGTGAGAAGGGGTGCAGAGCTTCCAGGCTTCCCTGGGTTCATCACCTTCCAGGAACCTCCATGTTTTCAGGTACCTGGAGGTTCTCCGAACCCAGTCCTCTTGGGCCTTTTATGAAGACTTCGTTGGATAGGCATGATTGATAGCCATGTAGAGATGTGATTGAATAACAGGGTATGATCCAAACCCAGTAAGGCCTGTCTGTTCAGATTCTTCTTGGCCTCTATGGGCAGTATTCCTTCCTCCAGGGTACAGGGCAGAACCCCTTCTGAAATGAGGGTCTCATGACTCATAGTCACATGAGAGTTCTGCCTTGGGCAAGTGCAAAGGGGTCAGGAGAAGGTCAGAGAGCAAGATTCTGTTCACTGAAACAAGGGCTATGGGAATTATGAGCCAGGGACTATAGGCAGAAACCTAATATCACAATATCAGAATGAAAATCTTACTTGCATATTTCTGATCATAATATCTTCCTATTGATTTCGTTCTGGGGTCACCCTATGGAGGACTCAGGCTCAGCAGAGGTCTAAGTGTGGCTTTCTAAGTTCTGCCATCTTCAGGTGACTCAGAATAGGAGTTTGGGGCTCTTTCCATCTCTGAGTCACTCTCTGCCAGGCAGCTCTGAGCCATGGCTGTGCAGCGGTTCCCATGCAGACCAGCTCTGCACACCGGAGTCATTGCTGTTTTGGCTCTGGCCTTCCTGCTTCATCCCACTACTTTACAAACAGACTCTAGCAATTCTCCTATTTTTTTGACCCATCTGTACCCCATCTGTGGGGTGTCCTGGGGCCTCAAATTCCTGGGATTTCTGAGCTTCAGCATTGGGAATCCATTGTCATTAACTCCCTCTTGCTTCCATATACCTACCTGGACTCCTTTTAGGCACTTTAATTTCAGAACTGTTAAAAGATAAACTGAGGCACATTACAATTTTATTTTATTTTATTTTAGGCAGAGTCTCACTCTGTCACCCAGGCTGGAGTGCGGTGGTGCCATCTTGACTCCCTGCAACCTCCTGGGTTCAAGTGATTCTCCTGCCTCAGCCTAGCTGGGATTACAGGCTTGCACCACCAGGCCCAGCTAATTTTTGTATTTTTAGTAGAGACGAGGTTTCACCATGTTGGCCAGGCTGGTCTCGAACTCCTGACTTCAGTTGATCTGTCCACCTTTGCTTCCCAAAGTGCTGGGATTACAGGCATGAGCCACTGCACCTGTCTGTCACATTAAAATTTTAAAGAGTTTACTTAAACAGACAGCAGTGCGTGAGTTGGACAGCTCCAGACCACAGCGCCGGACAGAAGATGCAGGAGTGAAAGGCTTTTGTAAGGTGAATGTGGAACCAGGGCAAGAAAATATTTAGTAGGTGAAAGTGGAGCAGTAGCCAAATTTGATCATTCCAGTGGAAAGTAGTTGGAGTTTGAGGTTAAATGGAAGTTTCAGAGTGGTTAAGCTTCAGTTTCATTTTCCTTTAAGCTAGTCACTTACAAAAGAGAGCCCAGAGCAGTGGCTTATGCCAGTACTCCTGGCTACTTGGGAGGCTGAACGGGGAGGATCGTTTGAGTCTAGGAGTTCAAGACCAGCTTGGGGAACATAGTGAGACTCTGTCTCTAAACAAACAGACAAACAAACACACAAACAGATGTATTTGAGTTAGGTTTTGGTTTGCTCATGTAGGAACCTAGGACTTCAGAGCCACCCCTGTCTAATTACCTCCTATTAAATTATTTTAACAGTGCTCTCCGGTCTGATACACCCTTTGCCAATCTTTCCTTTTCATTCCAGCTCCCAATTTTGCGTTGATGCCTTTTGTCCTCCGCGCTTCTATTCTCTTTGGCCTTTTGGGCTTATGAGTCATACTACTTTACTATTACTCTTAGTGAAATTTGTAGATGAGCAGCAGTGAACATATGTATTCAATTGGAAACATTTTTGTCTAACCTGTTTCTTTTTTAACGACGTGATTATCACCAGAAGGCAAATGTTCTCTAGCCGACTCTCACCTGCACTGAGAAAGAGAATGGCCAGGCCAGTATTTTGAATTTCATCAAGCTTCTTATTAAATACAACTGTAACTTACATGTCTATTGGTATTGTCAGCCTGATGAAATCAAAGCTAATACTTTCTGATTTCCACAGAATTGTGTCATTATCTGGTGTTTCCTGAAGCCTGAAGCTCTCCTTTTATAATGTGTTTGATGGCTGTGCTTGAGGGAGGCAGGATAGTTTTCAGGCAAAGGTGGCACAGTTATTAGGTGCTAGATGAAGGGGCTAAGAGAACCTCATAAATTCTTCAATAGAAAGCTGCTGGCTTATTCACATCTGCAGGGTCCCTGCTGCCTTTGTGTTTGGAATTTAAAACTATTCCCAAGGTATGTGTGAGCACTGTTCTTTGTTCACGTCCCCCTCCCCCACAGTATGGTGATCTTTTACAATCCGTTATCTGTTTTCTTTTGATAGGATTTCTTTTTGGCAGGGGTATGATAACTTTGATTTTGCTTCTGTTCCATTTGTTCTGATTTCCTTGGTAATGCTTGCTTTGCTTTCATCTTTGTCATCGCTTCATTTGATCTGTTTTATTTCAGTTGCAGTGAGTTTTGTCATATTATTTCTCTTAGGAAAGTCTATTCTGATTCAACAAAGAAAAGTAATGCTTTCCTTTACCTCACTGAGAATAAAGTGCATATATATTTTGCTACAAAAAAAAAAAATCTATGCTTTATGGAGAAACTCTATTAGGGGTGGGGTGGGGTGAGATTTTCGCTTGAGCCTTTACTACATTGCCCTTCTTTGGTTTGTAATAGGGAGTTAATTTTTTAAAATCCTATGTCTTGTTTGTTTATTTTTGTTAAAATTATCTGATTTTTTTTTGTTTTTAACTGGAGGAGAGGAGTGCTGGTTTTAAGGTTGGTGACTTAAAAGCTGTTTGATTGTAAAGAGAACTATCCAGAGACAATATTAAAATAAACTTGGCCCTGAAAATGTTGCTTTTGGGTTTCCATTTACTTTGGAGGTCTCCTGGAGTAGAGGAGAGATTACAGAATGGAGCACCTCCACAGAGTCTTCTGTGAGAGAATTAGTCATTCAATATTTCTTAGTTCCCTTTGTAGATGCAGATTATCAGTTCACATCATCTAAGCAAAGGAGAAAAAAAAGACCTCTGCAAGTCTAATCTGAGAAGAAAATCTCCTCGGGAGTAAAGTCTCAGTTCAGAGAACAAAGGAAGAATAGACCAAAGCTTATTTACCTTTGACTGCTTCAGGCGATTCCGAGGCCACCAAGCATACAGATGCAAAAGAAAGCTTAGGGCTAGACATTCCTTTCTCTACTCTTTCTTTCTTCTTCTTTTGTGCAACGCAATAGACAGACCTGCCCAGAGGCAAGGGAGCTAAGGAGTTTCTAAACTTGAGGTCGGGGGCAATGCAGTGGTAGTATTATAAAAGCCTTTGTTACTGATTAAGGTCAACAGGGTGAGAAAATACAGAAGCTAGAGAGAAAACCGTATGGGAATGCAGTCTAAGAGTGCTACATTTGGGAAGATGACTAGTAGTTTTTCCTCCTAGGAGAAAGAACAGGAGAGGACTTTTGGTTTAGAAGATTCTGATAAGTCAAAAAATAAGCCAAACTGAGAGAGGCAGCTTTCCCAACATCCAGCCTCCCCATGGGAATCACAGACTGTGTTGAGAAGAGGGTGTTTGTTACTCATAATGGCCGAGGCTAAGACAAAAGTGGATTTGGGCTCCCCTAGTAATCCCCAGGCCTTAATCAAATGGTTTTTTTTTTTTTTTTTTTTTTTTTTTGAGACGGAGTCTCACTCTGTCACCCAGACTGCAGTGCAGTGGCATGATCTTGGCTCACTGCAACCTCCACCTCCCAGATTCAAGCGATTCCCCTGCCTCAGCCTGCAGAGTAGCTGGGATTACAGGCATGCATCACCACACCTGGCTGATTGTTACATTTTTAGTAAAGATGGGGTTTCACAATGTTGGCCAAGCTGTTCTTGAACTCCCAACTGTCTTGTTTTTCTAAGACCACCAGAGCAAGCACAAAAGAACCAGCAAGTAGGCAAAGGTCAGGCGCAAAACTGCAAGTTTATTTTAGTAACCTAAGGTGCGGGCGAGAAGTCTGTCGGCCTCCTCCGGTGAAGGAGGCCGGCAGAGTCCCCCCGTGGGGCTCTCGGACGGACTTCCCACAGTCCCGACATCCCGACAGGGGCTGTGAGAGGGCCGCCGGCAGAGTTCCCCTCCCCCAAGCTCTGGGACGGAGTTCCGACATCCCGACAGGACTGGGAAGCTGGGAAGTCCGCCGGGCTGTGAGAAGGCCGCAGGGGCTGTGAGAAGGCCGCGTGGCTCAATGGCGGAGAGCGGCTTTTCTAGGAGTGGGAGGGCAATAGGTGGGGCATGGGCGTGTCAGGGGCATTCCGCAGGTGCGACCAGGTAAATCTTGGTCTCTTTGGATTGACGTCACCTGGCGCATGCCCAGTTGGTCTGCACCTTCCCTGGCGCCGGCTGCATTTTGGCGTGCGCGGGAAGAGTTGGGGGGGGGGATGAAGAACCCGGAAGTGCACCATCTTGCCTCCGTTCGTCCAAACACCAACCTCAGGCGATCAATCTGCCCTGGCCTCCCAAAGCTTTGGGATTACAGGTGTGAGCCACTGTGCCCAGCCTCAAATGTTCCTCTTAAAGTCAAGTAGTAAGTCTTGCCTTTTATAATTACAGAAATACAGAAATACACAAGTCAGACAGGGAAATACAAAACAATATCCCAGAGAAATCACCATGAGAAAAATGAAGGTGTCTGTACGTTACATTATCTTTACGTTTACTTTAAAATGCTTCAGCATGGATAGTGTGGTATGATGTGTTCTAGTTACTTTCATTCTTTACTTAGGAATAGTTAGTTGGGCATTTGAAGAGCCCTGACTGAAACTGGCTTTGCGAAAGTATGACAGAGAAATTGAACGTGGCTGACTCCATCTTGCTTCTAGACCTCACAGCCTGGCTGTCTTCGCTCATTCGTTGCTGTGGGCCAAGATAACTTTGGGAGACACTTAGTTTATAGTTTAAATGATAATAGCCCTTCCCCCAAACTAAACAGTCCTTGTAAAACCAATGAAAGCCCACCAAGTTAGGAGGATGAGAGGGGCTTGAATTCTAAATAATTACCAGCCCTTATTCTGGAGGGCAGAAGATTTGCAACTTCCCCAATCACTCCTGCAGATAACATCACTATTGTAGAACCTAAGACTGGCTTTTGAGATGTCTTTTCAGGTTTTTGCATTTCAACAAGGGATGGCCCCACCTGTACCTGCCAACCAGTCCTGTGGCCCCATCTCAGGAACTGACCCAGCATAAGAGGGCAGCTTTGATTCCCTATTGTTGTGCCTGAAGTCGCGAGAACCCAGTAAGCGACCACCAGAGTCCAGAGTCAAAGCCAAATAGCCGGGGTCGCTTTATTTCAAGTTCGAATCCGGACCTCTCCGCACCTAACAATGGCAGGTAAAAGAGAG
>NC_045441.1:127246270-127292317 GCF_002776525.5 Piliocolobus tephrosceles | reverse complement strand
ACATTCTTGTATGTTTAGAAATTTTTCCTTAGGGGCTTTCTATCTCACTATGATTTCATCTCAGACCCAATCAATCATTATACCCCTACCCTAGGCCCCTGCTCATCAAAAGATCTTGGAAAAAACTCTAACCTTTCAGCCTTTGGGGAGATTGAATTGAGTGATAACAGTCTCCTGTGTGGTGTGGCCAGCCTTGTGTCAATCAGACTCGTTCTTTACCGCAATGGCATGGTCTCAGTGAGGTGATTTTGTGTGTTCAGCAGGCAGGAAGAACCGATCAGGGGGTTACATAATTGGGATATATGGGTGAAGGAATTCCTTTCCCCTGTTCTGAAGATTTGAGACTGAAAGTTTGGTGAAATACGCTGGCAATACAGATTAAAAGGAGAAAATATATATATATATATATATATATGTACATTTTATTGACATGCAGAAGGGCATCACGTGGAAGATAAGAAACTACCCAATAACTCAATGAGACCTAAAAGCTTTTATATTCCCTTCATAGGAGAGAGGGAAGGGGAGTATGTAGGCAACCTAGGGATAGTAAATGATTATGAAAAATACGAATCAGCCTTCCGAAGAATAGGTTATATTCTGTCTGTAGGAGGTGCTAACCTCCGGCTTTTTCTAGGTTTGACTTCTGTTGTGTGTTAATCTTCACAGATAGATAAAAATCCCCAGGAAGCATTTTCATGACAATTGGCTTCCTTCTGGAGAATCTGCACTTAGTCAGATAAGGGAAATTCAAGAACAGTCCGTCTGTGCATTTGCCATTTCCCAAAAGACTTCAGTTTAAAGTAATCAACATACCAGTGCTGCATATTTTGGAGTGATATTTCTGAACTCCCTCAGGAAAAATATACTCCAGCGATGGTAGGTTAATATTTGAAATTGTCATTTCAGGCCAGGCATGGTGACTCACGCAGGTAATCCCAGTACTTTGCGAGGCCAAGGCAGGGGGGTCACTTGAAGTCAGGAGTTCAAGACCAGCCTGGCCAACAAGGCAAAACCCCATCTCTACTAAAAATTCAAAAACAAAATTAGCTGGGCATTGTGGTGCACGTCTGTAATCTCAGCTACTTGGGGGGCTGAAGCAGGAGAATCGCTTGAAACCAGGAGGCAGAGGTTGCAGTGAGCCAGGATCGTGCCACTGCACTCCAGCCTCAGCAACAAAGTGAGGCTTCATCTCACAAAAAAAAAAAAAAAAAAAAAAGAAATTCTCAATTCAGAAGCCACATTCCAGAAGGATTAGTTTATGTTTGCAGCCATCTTTAGCTCACATCAATCCCAGGGGGTTTGTTAATTAGCATAAGGGATGTTAGAAATGATTTTTTTACTGGTAAAATGAATTCAATTTTATGTGGATTGTATAAAAATGTTTTATGGATACTCTTGCCTTTGCATAAATGAGGTGTAAAAGTTCAGCTAGCCTGTCTATTCACTTTGAATTATGTCTCCAGGCTTGAAATTCTAGACTGTTTGAATTATCTCTCCAGGCTTGAAATTCTAGACTGTACTGAGAGAATTTTTCACCTGACTCTCACTTGAGAGTTAGTTCATCCTGCCCCAAAGCTGGAACGTGGTCCTCCTGTCTCTGATGTGCATAAGGTTCTGTGGGAACACTGAAAGGTCAGAGAGCTAAGACTTCATCAAGCTTACAAAATGGGTTGTATGACTATTTGGAGGGCCTGATTGCTAATACATATTTATACCCGTGGCTGAATGAGGTCTGAAATTTGGTTTCATTTTAACATACCATCTGGAATTGAAGTCTCTATGGTTACCACCAGCTTCTAACTATTGGAAGCTTTGGATATCTATCATAAAGCAAGTAATAAGTGTGTATGACCAAATTGGCTTACGTACCTTGAAAACAGCATTGCAGCTACTTCTTTTTTGTTTTGTTTTGGTGAGGGGGGTGTGGCGGGGATGGAGTTTTGCTCTTTCGCCCAGGCTGGAGTAAAGTGGCACGATCTCCGCTCACTGCAACCTCCATCCCCCCAAGGTTCAAGCAGTTCTCCTCAGCCTCCCAAGTAGCTGGGATTATAGGCATCCACCACCATGCCCAGCTAATGTTTGTATTTTTAGTAAAGACAGGGTTTCACCATGTTGGCCAGGCTGGTCTTGATCTCTGTACCTCTGGTTATCCACCTGCCTTGGCCTCCCAAAGTGCTAGGATTTCAGGCATAAGCTACCGCACCTGGCTGCAGCTACTTCTTTTTATAATTCTTGGCTTTTGGCCACAAATGCATGCAAGTAACTAGATGAATATGTCTATTATTTGCTTGTGTATTACAATTATTTCTTCTTTTTCAAATTATTCCTTCTTTGCACCAGCTAGAATTTAAATATATCTACGTGATTCAAAGCATTTGGCAGAGATATTAGAGATGGAACAAGATCCACAGAGGGTCTAATAAAATAATAATTGTGGTGGCACACACCTGCAGTCCCAGCTACTTGGGAAGCTGAGTTGCGAGGATCACTTGAACCTGGGAGGCAGAGGTTGCAGTGAGCCCAGATTGCACCACTACACTCTAGCCTGGGTGACACAGTGAGACCCTGTCTCAAAATAATAATAATAACAATAATAATAATAATAATAATAATAATTTAGAAAAGAAAAAGAAAAAACATAATAATTATAATTATAGTAAAAGTTAGCAAGTAGCTTTTCCCTTTTTGCAAAATTAATTCTAAATTTCAGCATGTACAAAAGTACATTCTGGAAAGATTAAAGAAATAGGTGTAAACACTATAAAAATCATGGAAGAAACAGATAATATTTTAATCTTGGGGATAAGAAAGTAATCTCAAGCAAGATACACTTGAGAAAAAAATACTTTTTGCTCACTAATCTCTAGGTTCATGGCTGAGGGCCCTATAACAAAATACAGATTCACAAGAGAAAATCATACACATTTATTTACTACAAGTTATACGTGGTATGGAAGCCTTCATAAGGAAAGGAAGACCTCCCCCAAATGCATAAATTTGTATATTCTTTATGCTAGATTTGATGAAGAAATATGATTGAACAAAGGGAGAATGATGTCATTGAGAAAGGAGGAAGGAAGAAACCAGTCAGGCAGGCAGTTACGGCGGGTCCTCGGTTGAATCCTTTCAAACAAAAGAACAGCCAGAAAAATCAGGCTGCAGGCACAGATAAGGCAACTTGCACAGCAGGGCTTGCCTAAGACATGCCCAGAGCCACACAGATAAGAAAGGCTACACAGGTGACTTGCCCAGACATGCCTGCAATGGAAAATTCCATCCCCTGACACATGTGCAGTAAGGGCAACAAAGCAATATGGAGTAACTCAAGCTAAGGGCCGACATGCACATTAGGAGGATGGGGTGGAGCTACCAGAAACTCACATCTCATGCAAATGAGATGCCCAACTCTAACTGGTTTCTTATAAAAGCCTTTGCATTCAACTGTAAAAATGGCAACCTTTTTTGGGCCCCCTCTCTGTGGTGGAGAACTTTTTTCATTTGCTTATTAAACTTCCACTTCAACCTCACCCTTGGTAATCATGTTCCTTAATTGTCATGGTTGTGAGACAAAGAACTCAGGGTGATACCTCAAACAAGGAGAGACTGCTACATTGTGGTGCGTTGGTGAGACTGTAACATAATGGTAATAAACTGGGGAGAACTTAGGAAGCCCTGTTTGTTCAAACTCTTCTCTTTGTCCCTGTACCTTCAGAAATGAGGATGTTCCTATCTTCGGGGTGTAGGGAGGGCACCTCCCACATGAGGGTCATAAGACCCACTTGAGGGGATGGTCAGGAAATCCTTCCTAGGTTTTATGATCTGTTTCAGGGGAGTGGGGCATTGTTGGGGAGATAGTGAGAGTGACCTTCCTGCTTCTGCTGTCTTCTCAAATGCCAAAGTTTCACATTTTGGGGTAGCATGTCCTGAATTCCTTCAACACAAAACCCAGAGTTAGAAAAAGAAAAGATTGAGTGACTTAATTAGATAAAAGCAAAATATTAAGCAATGACAAAAGATACCATTCAAAATGTTGTTAAAAAGAGAAAAAAAAAAAAAGAGAGAGAGAGAGGGAAAAAAAGAAAACAAGCAAAATGTTGTTAAAAAGCCACAATTTGGCTGGGTGCAGTGGCTTGCACCTGTAATCCCAGTACTTTGAGAAGCCAAGGTGGGAGGATCTCCTGAGTCCAGGAGCTCAAGACCAGGCTGGGCAACACAGTGAGACCCCATCTCTACAACTCCCCTATCCCACTTCCCAATGCACACAAACAACAATTTGGCAGAAAATATTTGCAATGTGTAAGAAAAAATCAGAAAATACTTACACTTGAACTAATTAATTGATGACAGAGATGATGGTTCTTAATCATTGAGAACCTCATTGAGGGTTTGACTGTCACATATCTCAATATCATAATTTTTCTCACACATAATGACATAATTTGAACATGTTTTCATATTATTAAGTATGTTTCTAGAACATAATTCTTAATAGCCCTACAGAAATTCACTATGCTGAGTGTGGTGTTGAATGCTGCGGTCACCAGAGTGGAGCTGGCCTGGAGGAGAGTGAGTAGGGTGCTTTCATCAGTGACTCACCTCCGTCTTCTCCAGTCAGTGACACAGGCTCTTGTCAATCAACAATGAACAATCATTTATAAAGTGTCCCAAATGATTAGCTTGCGTGGGTTACCTGTGTCTGCTCTTCCAGAACTGATTCAATTTCCTCAAATCCTTTTCTCCTCCTCCTCCTTCTCCTCTTCCTCCTCCTCGTCCTCTTCTTTCCCTTTTTTAAGCTAAAGATGGAAAAGAGAGGCAGGAGGAAAACATGTGGTAGTATGAAACCAGTAAATGTGTGAAAACTCCATTTTCTCAAATTATAAGCAGCTTTCTCAATGAATATATATCTGTATCTATATCTATATATATAGATAAAGATATAAAATCCCTCGTGTTAATAGATATTTTTATAAAATAACCAGAAACTGGATTTGACTTGAAGTTAAATGTAATAATTCCTTTCTGATACCCTTAAATAATACTTTAATTCACAGGGAATATCAAATAAAAACTGTTTTAATAGTAGTTTCTTATTTATAGATTTTGAAAAAGTTTTCTTCCTATTAGAGCAAGCATATTGCAATTTATTTAACAATTAAAATGAATTAAAATATTTTGTTTGAGAAGTTCATGATTTCAAATGATTCCTTCAAATAAAACGCTAAAGTTTTACATTTGTAACATGATAAGTGGAAAGCAATGAAATTGCTATAGGAAATGTAATTCCAAAATGTATTCTAAAATACAATATTTCAATGTTTTCATAAGTTTATGACGTAGTAATAAGTTCTGAGTAAGAAGCAGAAAGCCTGTAAATGTGGAAAGAAGAAAAAAAATCCATTCAAAGCCTCATGGTTTTTAATATTCATTGTATTTCTTTTCAGTCATTTTTCCAAGCAGAAGTTCTTCTCTTTCATCCTTCATTATTATTATGTTACATATACAATGTGAATTTTTCATTTTTCATTCGATATAATATAATGGGTTTTTAACAGAACTGTCATTCTATGAGAAGGATCTTTCATCCAAAGAATGCACATTTATGATATAGTCCCTGTAACAGCGAGAAAAACACCAGGCTTAAATAGATGTGTTTATAAATGAGTCCTGCTTCAAGTCCAGAGCCTTTTTGGAATTTAGGGAAGTTTGGATAACATTATTCATTTTAGCTTTCTTCCCAGTAGCAAAGAAAATGGCTTTTGGCAGCTGGGTGTGTGATATAATGCCAATCACCAGGGGCAATGCCTGACAATTAATTTAGAAAATCTCATCACTTTTGACTGATAAAAATGGAAATGGCTAGTTTCCAATTTATAAATGTTTGGTTTATTATTGCACGGCAGACACAAAACAAATTTTGTGAGAAGGTACTATTTATGTCAACTAGATCCTCCCAGTGGGTTGGTGAACAGATGTCTTCTGTCTATAGATCAGTGATATTTCTAGCAGACATCCCTTAGGGTATGGGCAAATCTCAGGGTTATTGTACCTACAACCAATTCAAGCACTGAGCTGGGCACTCATATTTGTTCTTAACCTTGGTCAGGAGAGGACTTATTCACTCCGTCATTCATTTCTCTTCAGTGAAGTCTAGCCTCCCTAGAGAAAGCCTGCTGTGAAAAGTGTGGCCCTCTCAAGTATCAGTTTGCAGATGACTTTATGTAGACACAATAAATAATGCACAGAAAATAAAATGAATGCTACTGATCTGAAGTATTTATCTATCTCTGACACCTGAATTCCCTACCCAGAAGTAGGAACCCTGACTGTATGAAGAATGAACAGCACACCGCACCACCATTTCAAAGCAAAACCCCCAGCGTGCACAGAACACTGCTTTGGATAAAAGATGGCAGCTGCAGAGCTGGAAGGGTAGCTGGTTGCCATGGTTACCGAGGCTCTGATTCAGCCACCATATGCCACCTGGTGTTCTCAGCCTGAAAAAGCAGGTCTCAGTGTCCTAGATTGGCGATAGAGCTATGGCCATAGTTCTTCCGAATCAGTACTGGATTTGAATGTGTAGCAATGTTTGCGTTGTTTTATTCGTTTATAGAAGATTTTGGGGTTTACACCCTCATGACTTAATGTAGAGGTTCTTCTGGAGGAAAGGAAAGAGAAACACCTTTAAAATAATCATTCTAAATTCTCCCATGGATACACTGCTATATGGGTATTCATTTTCAAAGATCCATCTTTTGTTCTCTTTTCAGGACAAATTTGTTATCCAAATCTGATAGGTCATACAATAGTGCAACAGCAACTAACTCAAAATGCTGGGCACGATGATTGCAGAACATGATATACCAATTATCAGCCACCTATGATCTTCAGAACGTTTATCTTCTTCTAAAAGTGCTGTATGGCAAATAACAGTGCTATGACCTTATTTTAAGGTTGAATTGTATCCAATTTTTTTGCTTATATATAAATAATATGTAAATTTATATATATTTAAATAAATATATATATGACATTCTATAACGTTGCTAAATGGAAAGAAATCTGTTATAATAAGGCAGAGACTGGATACCCATTTGAGACTCCTTGAGAGAATTCCACAGTGAATGGGTAGTTGTTACACGGTAGTGGCTAAATATACAATATGCTATGTTACGATAATATGATATAAGAATTTTGACCCTTTTTGTATGTTTTGCCAACTTCATGTTTGATTTTTACATTTATGATAAAAATACCAAGTAGGGTTGGATATTGCTGGTGATTCAACTTTGAGATAAACATTCCGGTTATCCTTTGCTCCAATCTCTACAGCTGTTAAAAAGCTGATTACTGATTTATTTATACATTTTTTTGAGATGTAGTCTTGCTCTGTTGCCAGGCTGGAGTGCAGTGGCATGATCTCATCTTAGCTCACTGCAACCTCCACCTCCCAGGTTGAAGCAATTCTCCTGCCTCAGCCTCCCGAGTAGCTGGGACTACAGGTGTGCGCCACCACACCCAGCTAATTTTTGTATTTTTAGTAGAGACAGGGCTTCACCATGTTGGCCAGCGTGGTCTCCATCTCTTCATCTGGTGTTCCACCCATCTCAGCCTCCCAAAGTGCTGGGATTACAGGTGTGAGCCACCACACCCTGCCTGATTACTGATTTTATATTAATGATCTGAGCTTGCAAAATTGTTATTTTGATGTCATTTTTACCACTGCTGGGGATACAATTGTCAATGTAATAAATAAATCAAATGGTTTTAAATATAAGAAAAAAATAGCTTTTACTCTTTACAACTGTTCTTGAATATTGTGAGAATTTTTAGTACTGTACAATTAAAAAAACAAAAAAGAAAAAATTTGCCAGGCATGGTGGCATGCACTTGTAGTCCCAGCTACTTGGGGCCTGAAGTAAGAGGGTTAATTGAGCCCAGGAAGTCAAGGCTGCAGTAAGCCAAGATCGTGCCACTGCACTCCAGCCTAGGTGACAGAACAAGACTCTGTCTCTAAAAAATAAAAGTTTTTTTTAAAAAAAGGCTGGGTGTGGTGACTCACACCCGTAATCCCAGCACTTTGAGAGGCCAATGTGGGCTGACCACCTGAGGTCAGAAGTTTGAGACCAGCCTGGCCAACATGGTGAAACCCCATCTCTACTAATAACACAAAACTTAGCCGAGCGAGGTGGTTGGTGCCTGTAATCCCAGCTACTCAGGAGGCTGAGGCAGGAGACTCATTTGAACCTGAGAGGCGGAGGTTGCAGTGAGCCGAGATCACACCATTGTACTCCAGCCTGGGTGACAAGAGCGAAACTCCATCTCAAAAAAAAATATGTAAAATAAATAAAAATAAATAAATAAATAAATTTGCTCTAGAGATTGCTATCACATTCAGTATCATTTTTAATTTTGGTGGTCATTAGAACAGCCTCATTATTCTAATTAACTGACTTTATAAGTTGTAAATATTATAAATTTGAATTTAAAATATGCATTATGTCAATTGAGAATTGTTTTTTTCTTTATTATTGGGGTCCCAAATACAATTCTTTTTCCTTCAAAATGGATTCTGTTGCTATAAAGTCTGAAAATCACTAGACTTGATAATGTCAGGGACATAATCAAATAATTTTTTAATTTTTATCTTTTATCAAGACAAGGTCTCTCTATGTTGCCCAGGGTGGTCTCAAAGTCCTGTGCTCAAGACATCCACCTGCCCTGGCCTCCCGAAGTGCTGGGATTATAGGCATGCGCCACTGCACCTGGCCTCAAATACCTTTTTGAAGATAATTGACCCAGTCTCAGTAGACAAATCAGTGCAGGGAATGTCAGGGACTCGGGCCTCCCTCTGTCCAGGTGGAAATACCATGAGGTACCAATACAGATATATGGAATTCACAGAATATGCAGGAGATAGAATGAACTGGCATATGTAAAGAAACTTTGTCCTACAAGAACAAAATCCTGTGATAGGCCAGGATCCGTTTAGGTCTTGAGATGAGGACACTGACTGGCAAGAGAAATCATGTGTGCTGGTGGAAGCAGCCTCAGGTGCAGCTTCGTTCTCCTGGAGAAAGCTCTGCTTTGCTTCTTGCACACTTGCCTATTTTTTCTGTTTCTTCATTCCTGAATGCATCCTGGGGACCATGACCTCCTCTGTCTTACTTTTTATATTTGTTTTGTTTGCTTGGTGATCTCCTGAATACACTCCTAGTTTTGTGCAACTGACCTAACCACTTGATATTTGGCCCTTGGCTCTTTAATGATTAACTCACCTGTGATTACCAAAAATCCTATTAGTCCTACTACCTGAACCACAGCTGCTCCTCTTCTCACATCTCTACCATTTATTGAGCCTCTACTATGAGGGAGGTGCTTTGTTGGCTGCTTTGCTCTAACTTTCGCAAGTTTTACAGAAACTCTTTGAGGTAGATATTATTCCCATTTTACCAGGGGGAAAGCTGAGGCTCAGAGACAGAGAGGTAAATTAAGTAGAGCAAAAGGTCACATGGTTGGTGAATTTTAGAACAGATTCAAATCCAAGTTGGCCTGTGTGAAAGACTCCAAATTCTTTTTCTTGTTTCTTTTTTTTTCATATTTATTTATTTATTTATTTATTCATTTTAAGTTAGTTCCTGCAAGCAGAATTTTGTTTTCTCTTTCTGCCTGCCGGACTTGTTCTGCATAGGTGCCAGCTACATTCTGACACAGGTTGCTTCCAGAATCTACCCAAGCTCTAAATGCCATCCTGTTTTAAGATGGAGTGTTTTTAGCCTGAAAATGACCAGAGACTCTGATATAAAATTTGTATTTACAGCTTTTAAATAGAATGACTCGCTCGCTCTCTCTCTGTGTGTGTGTGTGTATGTGTATGTATGTTTATATGTATGTATAATCAATGTCAAGTGGAATTTCAATATGTATAGGATAACTCTTTATAGCATAGTTTCAAATCATTTCATCTGGGGAGATGAGAAAGAAAGAGGGAGTGCCTAGTATATTTAGGAACTGCAGGTCCTGTGATGACAGAGCAAGCATAACAAGATTAAACTGTATTCCAGGGAACACTTTAGAATTTGTTGTATAGTTACAATGTTGCACTCAACTTCTTTCACTTAACATTATACTATATGCATCTTTTCCATGTTTTAATCTTTATAGTTTGTTTGTTTGTTTGTTTGTTTGTTTTTTGAGATAGGGTCTAACTGTTGCCCAGGCTGGAGTGCAGTGGCACAATCTTTGCTCACTGCAGCCTCCACCTCCTGGGCTCAAACAATCCTCCCACCCCAGCCTCCTGAGTAGCTGGGACTACAAGTGTGCACTACCACACCTGGCAAATTTTTAGTAGAGATGGGGTTTTGCCATGTTGGCCAGGCTGGTCTCTAACTCCTGGCCTCAAGTGATCCAGCCACCTCGGTCTCCCAAAGTGCTGGGATTACAGTCATGAACCACTGTACCTGGCCTTAATCTTCATAGTTATAATTTCTAATTGTAATCATAGGATTTCTGTGTTTCACTGAGATGGTTTATCATAATTAATTATTGTTTTTCTTGAGCATTGAATAACTTCCTAAGGTGTTATCTGCCTTCCCGCCCATGAACATTTAAACTAAATGGGAAATAAGATTTTTTAAATGCCAGCTTTATCAAGATATAATTCATATGCTATGTAAGTCACCCATTTAAGGTGTACAATTCAATGATTTTTAGTTGCACAGAGTTGTGTGGCCATCATAATTATACGTTTTAGAACATTTTAATCACTTCCCAAACTCATACTAATGAGCAGTCACTCCCCATTTCCCTGAATCTCTCCACACTAGGCTACCACTAATCTACTTGCTGTCTTTATGGATTTGCCTATTCTGAATATTTCATGTTAATGGAATCATACAATGGATAGTCTTTGTGACCTGTGCCTTAGCATAATGTTTTCAAGGTTCCTCCATATTGTGGTATGTACCCAACTTCATTCCTTTTTATGGCTAATTAATATTTTATTGTATGATTATACCATATTTTGTTTATCCATTTATCCATCTAGGGACACTTGGGTTGTGTTATGGTCACTGTGCACCTGTTCTTCCATTTACACACAGGCAGCAAAGCATGTAGCTGTGTTGCTTCTTTGTCTCCTGGTGATAAACCCACACAACATTCCACAAAAGTGAACAATTGAAATAGGGACTTGGTCAGTAAAGATGAATGCAGAATAAAAAAAAGAAAACAAAAACAATGAATGATAATGCTAGACATGAAATTTGAGTCCAACATCAATGGAGCTATAGATGAACTTGTTGACAGAATGCACAGGCAGTCAGAGGCATTTGGTGAAGGTGACTTTATTGACATATATGAAGAAAAATATTTGTGAGAAAAAGGATGAAGATCTTCCAGAGGAAGTGACAGCAGCAAAAAAATTTTTCATTAAAGGAATTCTCAGAGATATTTTATGACATTGAAAGCACGAAGGATAAAATGTTGGTATCTGATTCAGACTTAGAAAAGAATATGACAGTTCTCCAAAGCATAGAAAAGATGTTCGTATTGTACCATAAATTATATGACAAAAAGGCAAAAACTTTTCAGACTACTCTTGATATGTTTTTTATAAGGAAATAAAACAGTTTAATTCTTAATGTTTCTAAAATTTTATAGTATACTGAATAAATATTAGTTGTACGTTTTTTCCCATTTCACTATACATTTATAATCAAGAGAAGGAAAATTTTCAATGCAATGTTCCAACAAAACTTTAAACATCACAGACAGTTGTAACTCTCCCCATTGATTATCATAACTATTTTGCATGGTTTTAGCTTGCACAGTCTTTTTTTTTTTAATTTTTTTTTTATTATTATACTTTAAGTTCTAGGGTACATGTGCATAACGTGCATGTTTGTTACATATGTATACTTGAGCTTGCACAGTCTTTTTTTGCAGTCTCACACTATCATGCAAAGGGATGATTGCCTGTAGCTGATATAATGTCGCTTATTGGTATAAATTTATGTACATTTATCTTATTTAACACAATTTTTTTTTTTTTTTTTTTTTTTTTTTGTAGAGGTGGGGTCTCACTATGTTGTCAGAGCTGGTCTCAAACTCTCAACCTCAAGAGATCCTTCTGCCTCGGCCTCCCAAAGTGCTGGGATTATAAGCATGAGCCACTGTGCCTAGTCAATTTAAAATGATTAACCCTTTTCTTATCAAACTTTAAGCTCCTATGGTGTGCCTGGCCCATAGAACCTGCTTAGTTTTGTATATATATAAATTTTTCCCTGAATACCTCCTTTCATTATGTTTATATTTGCTTCTGGATACAGCCTTGACCTTATACATCAGTAAAGTAAACTTTTAACATTTTTCCATGTTTTAAGCAATACTGTAAACATTCTCCTCACTCTGTGTGTGTAAAATAAAATAAAAATAGTTTGAATCTAAATTTCCTGTTTTCCCCTGATACTCTTGTCAATTAAAGAAAAATCAGACTTTTAAAGAATTAAAATCATAGTTTTATTTAGAGTTACTGAGCATCGCAACCTGGGAGAGTCTTGCAGAGTTTCTGCTAGGCTGCTCAAAGCCATATTTCAGTCCACAGCTTATATATCAAGTGGTAGAGGTTCTACATGTGCTCACTAGTGAAGTCAAATGTGCTCAGAAGTTACATTAGAGCAACATCTCAGCAAAGTTTGGGTGCAAGAGTATATCTGTTATAGATGACAGAGGCATAATCATTAATCCCGTCAGATGTTATCGTACGTACAAGCAAGTGCTAGGATTATTGAACTTATCTTTTTTTTAAAAATGCAGTGATTCAGGCAAGAGACGTGGGAACCTGTGCTCTGTCCTGCTTATCATCTCCAAGGTATTCTTCTGGAGGGCTGCACACAGTCACGGAGTCAGGGGTTTATGAAATGTTGCAGACAGGCAGGATGAGCAAACATGGGCTGACCTCCCAGCAAGGGCTGACTATGTGACTGGCCAGAGGCACACATTTCCTTGATTAGTTCTAATTGTTTGGCCTTTTGTTTTTAAATTTAGACCTTTAATTCATCTGAAAATGTTTTTGCATCTGCTGTACAATATAGTCAAAACTTTATTTTTAATTTAATTTAATTTAATTTTACTTTATTTATTTTGAGACAGAGTCTTGCTGTGTTGCCCAGGCTGGAGTGCAGTGGCATGATCTCGGCTCACTGCAACCTTCACCTCCCAGGTTCAAGTCATCCATGCCTAAGCCTCCCGAGTAGCTGGGACAGGTGCGCACCACCATGCCAGGCTATTATTTTTGTATTTTTAGTAGATACAGGGTTTCACCATTGAAGTTGCCGAGGCTGGTCTCAAACTCCTGACCTCAGGTGATCCACCCGCCGTGGCCTCCCAAAGTGCTGGGATTACAGGCGCCACTGCACCCAGCCTACTTTATATATTTTTTAAAATGGAGATCCAGTTGTCCCAATGCCATTTTCATTCAAGGAGCCATCCTTTCCTCTGACTGCAAGTGCCCCAATTATCATACATTTGTCTCCCATTTGTACATGGGTCTATTTCCAACTAGGGGAGGACTCTGGAAGGAAAACAATGACCAATCACCTATGATTGTCTCATAATTGAAAATTCAAGATACTCAGATTTAAAAAAAACGATTTCATATAAAAAGGCAATTTAGAATGATCTCTAGCTGCAAGGTGAATAGTAAAAGATCAATAGCTTTTCTTTATAATAGTATCCCCGTTAGAAATAGAAATTTAAAAAATTTACAGCAGCAACAAATCTATAAATTACCCAAGGCTAAATTAAGCAAGAAAGGCAGAACACTTATGTGAAAAAAGCTTTGCAATTTTACTGAAGGACATAAAACAAGAGCGGAACACAGATACATACCATGTTTCTAGATGGAAAGATTTACTATAAAAAAGCTGTTAACATTTCTCAAAATAATGTATACATTTTATGCAATTCCAAAGAGAATCCCCAGGCAGCATTTGGGAGGGGATCTTCAAAAGTTTCCATTTTCATCTGAAGGAAAAAAAAAGTGGTAATTATACCACCAATGTTTTGCAAAAAGAATAATAGTGAGGGAGGACCTAACAGATACTAAACTATATTCTAAAGCAACACTAATTAGTATTTTTAGTAGGGGAATGTGTCAAATATGTCAGAGGTATCAAAAGAAGCCAGAAATAGACCTATGTACAAATGGGAGTGAAATGTATGATAAGTGGCCCATTTACAGTTAGTGAGGAAAGGATGGCTCTGTGAGTAAAAATGGTATTGGGGCCGGGCACGTGGCTCATGCCTGTAATCCCAGCACTTTGGGAGGGCGAGGTGGGTGGATCACCTGAGGTCAGGAGTTTGAGTCCAGCCTGGCCAACATGGTGACACCGTGTCTCTACTAAAAATACAAAAATCAGCTGAGCATGGTGGTGCGTGCCTGTAATCCCAGCTACTCAGGAGGCTGAGGCAAGAGAATCACTTGAACCCGGGAGGTGGAGGTTGCAGTGAGCTGAGATCACGCCACTGTACTCCAGCCTGGACAACAAGAGCAAAACTCTGTCTCAAAAGGAAAAAAAAAAAAAGGTATGGGGACAGCTGGATCTCCATTTTAAAAATACAGTTATGACTATATTGCATAGCAGATGCAAAAATATTTTCAGATGAATTAAGGGTCTAAATTTAAAAACAAAAAGCCAAACAATTAGAACTAATCAGAAAAAATAGAGGCCATATATATAATTTTAGAATAGCATAGAAAAACCAGAATGTCTAAAAAAAAAAGCCTCTGACAGATCTGACTAGATAATATTCTATTATGTATATATATTTCTTAGTTGGACTTCATGTACAGAGGGCTGAGTTAATCATATGCTTTAGTTTATTCACATTATTATTATTATTTTGATACTTTTGGCATTTTAATTTTATTTTTAGAGACAGTGTCTCATCCCATTACCCAGGCTGGAGTGCAGTGGTGCAATCGTATCTCACTGAAGCCTTGAACTCCTGGGCTCAAGGGATCCTCCTACCTCAGCCTCCTGAGTAGCTGGGACTACAGGTGTGTGCCAGCACACCCAACTAACTTAAAAATTTTTTGTTGTTGTTGAGATGAGGTCTCACTAGCTGGTCTTGAGTTCCTGGCCTCAAGTGATCCTCCTGCCTCAGCCTCCCAAAAGTGCGGGGATTACAAGTGGGATTACTTTTGGGTTAAGTAAATATTTTTGTGATCCCATGTATCTCCACTATTGACTTATTAGCTATACTTGTTATTTGAAAAAAATGACTGTGGTTAGGTACAATGGCTCACGCCTGTAATCTCAGCTCTTTGGGAGCCAAAGCAGGAGGATTGTCTGAGCCCAGGAGTTTGAGAGTAGCCTGGGAAACATAGTGAGACCTCATGTCTACCAAAAAATATATATATATATTTGCTGGGTGTGGTGGAACGTGCCTGTAGTCCCAGCTACTCAGGAGATGAGGTGGGAGGATTGTTTGAACCCGGAGCTCAAGGCCGCAGTGAGATGTGGTCATTCCACTGCACTAAAAGATTGCTCCAGAGTTTCCCCTGTGCATATTTAACTTAAAACAGGCTATCATCAAACAACTTCACATTCCATGTTAAAAATCGTATTACAATATACTTCTACTTCTCCATTTGGAAAGCTAGTTGGCAGCTAGTAGAGGGGTCGGCCTGGACATTCTGTCCTTGAGAAGGCTGGCCTGCAGTCAGAATTTCATTAGTTTGTGGCTTTTCCAGATGGCTTTGGGAATTTTACTCATGGTGTGCATGCCATGCCGTCTCTAGTATAAGGTCTGTCAGGTTCTTCTGTGAGCACCTCTCCCTCAGCTGGGCCAGGGCTGTGCCACTTTCCTCATAGGAATTTCTCCACTACTCCATTTTGGTCAAACAAACTCCAAGTGGAACAGGTTTGGCCATGAGGGGTCAGTCTCTTCCTTTTTTTTTTTTTTTTTTTTTTTTTGGAGACAGCATCTTGCTCTGTCTCCCAGGTTGGAGTGCAGTGGCATTATCTTGGCTCACTGCAAGCAACATCTCCCAAGTTCAAGTGATTCTCCTGCCTCAGCCTTCTGACTAACTGGGACTACAGGCACCTGCCAGCATGCCCGGCTAATTTTTGTATTCTTAGTTGAGACGGGTTTTCACCATGTTGGCCAGGCTGGTCTCAAACTCCTGACCTCAAGTGATCTGCCCGCCTTGGCCTCCCAAAGTGCTGAGATTACAGGTGTGAGCCACTGCACACAGCCTAGTCTCTTCTTGACACAGTCTTGACACAGTTTTATCAATCGTCAATTTTATCAATTGTCAGTGGTGCGTGTAGCAACATGTTAGCTCTTAGGCAATGGACGAAGGAACAAATATTATGAGAAACATTGGGAACTTATGGCTTAACAAAGAGGGTAGTTTCCCCAAGTTTAATTCAATAAGCTGCTGTGTGTGTGTGTCTTGATTATTTGAACTGTTATTTGGTTGATCAGAGGAAAATTATGGGTCATACATTCCGGTTTTGAAACATCTCGCCAGAGTAGAATCTTTGTTAGAAAACCGTGAAATCCAGTATCTTAGCTCCCTTTTGATAACCTTTGATACCAGGCTTTATTTTAAATACTTCAAAAGTCTAGAAAACAAATTCGACAGTTGGGAATGGATAGTGGTTCAGATACCAGAAGGATTAGCATGAAAGGAAAAATGGAAAATAAAAAAAAAGAAGATGCAATAAATAGTAAGACCTGAGTTGAAGTGTAAATCCCTTATCCTGATCATAAATCTCGACTCAAAGACCTTGGCAGGACTTCGTCTGTACTAGATGGCATCTTGAGTCACAGGATCTTAAATCACAGAATTCACAGGAGGTTGTCTGCATCAGCAGTGGTCTGTTTCTGGGGCTTTTAAGTGGGTTCCAGGGTCAGATTTCCAGCAAGTTTGTATGTCAAAGTTACAGAATTTTTTTCTTTTTATTATTTTTCTTCCAGACTAACCTCTTGGTAGATACAAAGTTGTAGAATCTTAAGTTCTTCTCCTCTTCCTCCTCCCCGCCTTCCTCTCCCTCCTTCTTCTCTTCTTCTTATAAAATATATATAACATGAAATTTATTGTTTTTTGTTTGTTTGTTTTGTTTTGTTTTGAGACGAAGTCTTAGCTCTGTCACCAGGCTGGAGTGCAGTGGTGCGATCTCAGCTCACCACAACCTCCACCTCCCAGATTCGAGCTATTTTCCTGCCTCAGCCTCCTGAGTAGCTGGGACTACAGGTGCATGCCACCGTGCCCAGCTAATTTTTGTATTTTTAGTAGAGACAGAGTTTCACCAAGTTGGCCAGGATGGTCTTGATCTCTTCACCTTGTAATCCCCCTGCCTCAGCCTCTGAAAATGCTGAGATTACAGGCATGAGCCACCACACCCGGCCGAAATTTATTGTTTTAACCTTTTTTCAGCATAAGTTCAGTGGCATTAAGTACATTCACATTGTTGTGCAACCATATCACCATTCATTTCTAGAAGATTTTTATCTTCCCCAACTGAAACATCATACCCATTGAACAATAGCTCTCATTCCTTCTTCCCTCCAGTCCTCGGCAACCAACATTCTACTTCCTGTTTCTAGGAATTTGACTGCCCCAGGAACCTCCAATCAGTAGAATCCTACACTGTTTGCCTTTTTGGGACTGGTTTATTTCACTTATTGTAATGTCTTTAAGGTTCATCCAGATTGAAGTCTTCTCATATATCATTAAGTATATATGAGATAAATAATATGATAACCAATGAGGTCAGAATGTACAAGGCAGAATCTGTCAGTACGAGTCTCAAGCCAAATCTTCAGGGAATTTTAGTAATAATTTCATACAGGGAGGATGTATAGAGAGAAGGTAAAGATCTCCTTATTATTCAGGCTGGTGGTAACACTTTAAGGCAAGGAAAAGCTCCTTTAGAGGCTGGCAGTATTGACTTTAAAATATCATTAGCTTACCTTTTTCTTAGAGCTTTAAGGATAATATGGACAAAATGTTTCAAATTAATGTGAATACTTTGCATACATTAAAAAAATTTCTGCTGGTAAAGTGAGCTTTCATTATTATTGATGATTTAAGATATTTCCAGACAGGAAAATAAAATCTGTGTGTTTTTGTATCAGCCTGTTAGTCTTTGGCGAGGGGTTGTTTCAATTTGGTCAGACTATTTTTTAAAATAAATAATTATTAAGGCTGGGAGTGGTGACTCATGCCTGTAATCCCAGCACTTTCAGAGACAGAGGTGGGAGGATCTCTTGAGGACACGAGTTTGAGACCAGCCTGGCCAACATGGCAAAACTCCATCTCTACTAAAAATACAGAAATTAGCCAGGCATAGGGGCACACACCTGTAGTCCCAGCTACTTGGAAGGCCGAGGTGGGAGAATCGCTTGAACCTGGGAAGTGGAGGTTGCAGTGAGCCAAGACAGTGCCAATGTACTCCAACCTGGGTGACAAAGTAAGTCTGTCTAAAATAAACAACAACAAAACGCCAATAGCAAATACATATTGAGGGCTTACACGTGTCAACTCAGTCCTCTCAAGAGCCCTATGAAGTATTAGACACTACACCTGGCCCATTCTGTAATTTTTGTAAAAATATGAGACAAATATAAATTAAAATGATGTTTAGTGACCAACGTTTTATATCTTTATCTTACTTAAAAATTTTCCAGGGGCCGGGCGCAGTGGCTCATGCCTGTAATCCCAGTATTTTGGGAGGCCAAGGGGGAATGGATCACTTGAGGCCAGGAGTTCAAGACCAGCCTGGCCAACATGGCAAAAACCCGTCTCTACTAAAATACAAAAATTAGCTGGGTGTGGTGGTGCAGGTCTATAGTCCCAGCTACTCGGGAGGCTGAGGCAGGAGAATCGCTTGAACCCAGGAGGCAGAGGCTGCAGTGAGCTGAGATCATGATGCTGCACTCCAGTCGGGGCAACAACAAGACTCTGTATGAAAAAAAAAAAATTCAGGTATATGAAGATAATTCACAGTTAACTCAATTTAATATCAGCTTAAGGTCTTAAAACTAAGGATGTGGAAATTACAATCTGTGTTGACACATTAAATCTGTATGATTTAAAGCCTTGTAATAATCCCTTTTATAAAGAATTATGTATTATAATTTAACTTAGTTTGACACATAATTTTAATATTTTATAATCTCATCTGAATTAGCTTATTTGACGAGTAAGATCAGTAGAGGAAATTCATAAAACTCAAATTAATTATCCTTTATATTAGGAAATAAACCCAAGACTTGTCAAAATAAGAAATTATGGTAAATAATTTTATACTGGTAAAATCTGAGAAAAGACAGCTATTTCTAAGCTAAAAGTATTAAACCAGTTTAATTTACTAAGGAATCCTCTTGATTAGGATTATTATATAAAACTTTTCCCATTATAACTATATATTCGTTATTACAATTTTTAAGTTGTTTAAAGACATTGGCTCATGCCTGTAATCCCAGCATTTTGGGAGCCTGAAGCAGGATAATTTCTTGAGGTCGGGAGTTTGAGGCCAGCCTGGACAACATAGTGAGAACTCATTTCTATTAAAAAAAAATTGTTGCTGTTATCACATTTCCTAGTAGGCCATTGGTTAAACTCACAGCTAAACTTTTTAAAAACATATTTTTTTCTGTTACCACCTTACCAAGGTTTTTTTTTCTTAGAGATACCTTTAAAGCACAAAAAGAAAGAAAAAAACTCTAGAAATCTTTGAGTTCCTCTTCATATTTATATTAACATTTGATATATTAACACCATGTCTTGGATAATTGGAATAAGAACTGGCTTCATTAAATTAAAAAAAATCTTACAATCTGGTTTGTTAATTTTCTTAGAGGTAGATAAGGTATATATGTTTGCTTAAAAAACTATAAAATGGAACATTTTACCAACTCTTGTACAAGCTGGGATTGCAATGGCGATGAAGCAGAGACTAACATGGAAGCAGAGATGTCAGGATCTATGAGGAATATTGATCAGTTAAAGTAGGGGTCCCCAGCCCTGGGGCCGCAGACCGGTATTGGTTAGGAACTGGGCTGCACAGGAGTGAAGCGTCATCTGTATTCACAGCTGTTCTCTATCGCTCCCATTACCGCCTGAACTCCGCCTCTTGTCAGATCAGCCGTAGCATTAGATTCTCACAGGAGCACGAACCCTGTTGTGAACTGCACATTCAAGGGATCTCTGCTGCATGCTCCTTATGAGAATCTAATGCCTGAGGATCTATCACTGCCTCCCATCGCCCCCAGGATGAAACGGTCTAGTTGCAGGAACACAAGCTCAGGGCTCCCACTGATTCTACATTATGGTGAGTTGTGTAATTATTTCTTTATATAGTACAATGTAATAATAATAGAAATAAAGTGCACAATCAAGGTAATGTGCTTGGATCATCCCGAAACCATCTTCCACGCCTCCCTCCACCAGCCCCCGCTTCACCCCGTCCATGGAAACATTGCCTTCTAGGAAACCAGTCCCTGGTGCCAGAAAGGTTGCGGACCACCGAATTAAACAAACAGAGATGGCCGGCGCGGTCGCTCACACCTGTAATCCCAGCACTTTGGGAGACTGAGGCGGCCGGATCACCTGAGTTCTAGAGCAGCCTTGCCAACATGGCGAAACCTCGTCTCTACTAAAAATACAAAAATTAGTTGGGCATGGTGGTAGGTGCCTGTAATTCCAGTTACTCGGGAGGCTGAGGCAGGACAATCATTTGAACCTGGGAGGCAGAGTTGCAAGGAGTCAAAATCTCGCCACTGCACTCCAGCCTGGGAGGCAGAGTGACACTCCATCTCCAAGAAAGAAAGAAAGAAAGAGAGAAAGAGAGAAAGAGAGAAAGAAAGAGAGAGAGAGAGAGGGAGGGAGGGAGGGAGGGAGGGAGGGAGAGAAAGAAAAAGACTGAATTATTACCACTAGGACCCTTGGGGGAATCATTATTAAAATCTAAGTAATTTTATTATTTCCTTCTAAATATAGCAGCATAATCTCTGTTTCTCTCTCTTTTTCAGTTTCCATGTCTCTTATAATAAGACAGTCTCCTATGTTTAGTCCCTTGGGTAGGGCAACACTAAAAGAAAACGGCCCAGATGATTGCAACGTGAATAATGGTATGCTCTGTTGCTGGGGAACTACTGCTATGCTACTGCTTAACCATGTTACAGCTCCGCAGCTGTTACCCCATTAGGTAACAGACGACTCAAACCTCATGAGAAACTGGGAGGAATGAGAAATTGCCTCATTACAACCTCCTTGGCAGATAGAAAAGTGAGTGAGAATGGCCCCAAGCATCTCCTCAAAAGCCTCCCACGTGCTCAAGTTTCAGAATGATACAGGATGTTTGGCCAAGGCTCAGATTAGCTGCAGTTCAAGCTTGGCTTATGTGGTCTATGGATATATGCAAGGTCACCACGAGCCAACAAGGAGCCATTATTTTACATTATGTCGTAAAAGTCTGTCTTCAGGAGCTTACCCCAAAGGATATATTTGAGGCATTCCAAAGGTGTCTAACACCAGTCTCCAGTTCAAAGAGCCTAGAAATACAGGTGGAAATTGATGGTGCTGATTATCAGGTACAGCTTTGACTGGTGACACCTGTGTGTAAGGGTTATCCGTTCATGCCACACATCTGTGAAGAATGCGCCTAGAATTTTTTTGGTTATGATCAGTGCTTTTTTTTTTTTTTTTTTGAAATGGAGTCTTGCTCTGTTGCCCAGGCTGGAGTGCATTGGTGTGATCGTGGCTCACTGCAACCTCTGCCTCCCAGGTTCAGTGATTCTCCTGCCTCAGCCTCCCAAGTCGCTAGGATTACAGGCTTGTACCACCACATCTGGCTAAGTTTTGTATTTTTAGTAGAGACAGGGTTTCACTGTGTTGGCCAGGCTGGTCTCGAACTCCTGACCTCAGGTGGCGTCCTTCCTCCACCACAACTTGACCTCCCAGTGCTGGGATTACAGGTGTGAGCCAGCGCAATGATCAGTGTATTTGGAGCCTTGTCATTTTCTGGTTCCACCTTTTGGACTCTTAGTTGCCCAAGGCCATTTTAGGCAAAACTCTGTTGTGATCTTCTTCGCAGCTGGCTGGTGTAATCTATGTGCTGCAGTTGTTTCTCAGCTTTCCACAGTTGACTCTGGTGTTTAACATTTCCTTTCAGAGCCTCCTTTCCCAGAAGGCAGGTGGACTTAGCAAGAGGACATAACTAGTTTTAGGGTTCCCAGGACAATTGTTGGGCCATTCATGTCATTGGCTTTTTTGCCTTCCTCAGGGAGAGGTTAGGAGGTAATATTTATACATAACATAATCATAATGTATCTGACCTTACATAACCCAAGAGATCCTTTTAATACAGATATGCCTTCCTGTTTCCTCCTTCCATTGTTGCATCTCTCCCCCATCCCCAGCTTTATCCTGGAAGTAAATGCCAGAATCAGCCTCACTCTTTCCTTTTTACCTCCTGCCTTTTGTGTGATTCTTATTTATTTATTTATTTATTTATTGGAGACAGAGTCTGACTCTGTCACCCAGGCTGGAAGTGCAGTGGCACGACCACAGCTCCCTGAAGCCTCAAACTCCTCTGCTCAAGTGATCCTACTGCCTCGGCCTTCCAAAGCACTGGGATTATAGGCATGTGCCATTGAGCCTGGCTTGTGTGGTTCTTTGAAGTCACCCCAGGCAGTTTTTTGCTTCTCTTTCTAGTCTCAATACTTGTGTTACCTGCCCTTTTCAGGTACAGTATTCACTGATTAGAAAGAAGTGGATTCCAACCAGAAGAACAAATGTGGCTATTAGTAGACCGTTGGAACTCTGTGTGTATAGCAAGGAATAGCGCTGGTGGAATGTGAGGTCATTGGTGTAACTTTTTGAAGTGCAGGTCTTTAATGAATTATCTGCTGATTCCCTAAAAGCTTCTGCTTTTAAATTTTTAATTGACTCCAAGGTTGGAACATGTCTAAAATTGCTCTTGTCTTTGCAGAAGCTGTTTACTGCAAGTGCTTTGGGTTATCGTTTATTCTTATTTTGTTGCCAACCAAATCTCTTGTGCTTTCTGTTTTTGAGAGTTTTAAGTTCACTGATAGTACGCTTTCTTTATTCTAAAGGTGGTATGAATTTGGTCTTTTAAACTGGCTTTCTGCATAGTTATTTTAAAAAATTGGGAACAGGAAGGAAAGTAGATGACCAGCTTAATCTGATGTCTTATTGCTTCCATCTTAATAGCAGTCTGTTATTTATCAGAGCAATTTTCTCTTGGCTTATACTGAAGGCATAATTTATAATTTGTAATTTCTGTTTCCTGCATGAACTCATTTTCATTCAGACTCATTTGTCCATGTGCTTCAAATGCAAACATTGAAAGCATGAAATCTGTTATCATTTTAATAATCTGAGAACAGATAAAATGCATAAAAATAGGTGAATTATAATGGATGGGCTGTTTACTTCAAGCACTATAGAAATGAACCTAAAAGGATTAGTTTTCAGTTGTATGCAATGAGCTGAAAGCATGGTATTAGGAACCAGTACCCTTTAGCATCTATCAAGAAAGACTCTCGTGTTAACAGGTTTCCTCAGCCCCAGTTCTATTGACATTTGAGGCCAGATAATTCTTTGCTGTGGGAAGTTATCCTGTGCATTGCAGGAGGTTTAATAGTATCCCTGTCCTTTACTTATTAGATGCTAATGCCACCTCTGTGTCCCCCACCCTAGTTGTGACAACCAAAAATATCTGTAGACATTGTCAAATGTCCCCTGAGGGAACGTGGGACAAAATTAACCACAGTTAAAAATCTGGCCAGGCACAGTGGCTCACGCCTGTAATCCCAGCACTTTGGGAGGCCGAGGCGGGCAGGTGACCTGAGGTCAGGAGTTTGAGACCAGCCTGGCCAACATGGTGAAACTCTATCTCTACTAAAAATATAAAAATTAGCCGGGCATGGTGGTGCATGCCTGTAATCCCAGCTACTCGGGAGGCTGAGGCAGGAGAATCACTTGAACCAGGGAGGTGGAGGTTGCAGTGAGCTAAGATCGCGCCACTGCACTCCAGCCTGGGTGACAGAGCAAGATTCTGTCAAAAAAAAAAAAAAAAAAAAAGACTCACTGTGGTAAAGGAATGAAACCACTCACTCAAAACAGCTTTTCCAATATTAGATGACAAAAATTTATAACACATCACTGTGTGTCCATTACATCTAACCCAGTACTTTGGAATAAACTTGTCACAATCTCATGAAATATTAAAAACATTGATTGCTGATATTATCTGAGCTCAGCATGATTAAAAGTAAAATGTACAAGATAGAAGATAAAGCTCTACATCAGAAATTAAAATAAATAAGAACTCTTGTGAACAACTGTTAATCAAAGAAAAAACCAAAATGAAATTTCAGAATATCTAGAAAATAACAAAATTGAAAACATTACATTTATAAGGTCTTAACCAAAACAGTACTCAGAGAAACATTTATTGTATTCAATGTTTATATTACTAAATGAAAAGAAAAACAAACCAATAAAAGAATGAAATAGGTATATAACCTAAGAAGTTAGAAATTTATCGACAAGCTAAGAAAAACCAACAAAATATATCAGTAAAAGAAGACAGGAGGCCGGGCGCGGTGGCTCAAACCTGTAATCCCAGCACTTTGGGAGGCCGAGACGGGCAGATCACGAGGTCAGGAGATCGAGACCATCCTGGCTAACATGGTGAAACCCCGTCTCTACTAAAAACTACAAAAAACTAGCCGGGCGAGGTGGCGGGCGCCTGTAGTCCCAGCTATTCGGGAGGCTGAGGCAGGAGAAGGGTGTGAACCCGGGAGGCGGAGCTTGCAGTGAGCTGAGATCTGGCCACAGCATTCCAGCCTGGGTGACAGAGCGAGACTCCATCTCAAAAAAAAAAAGAAGACAGAAAACAAAAAACAGCAGAACAGATCAATACATTTCCTTTTCCTTCGGGAAATTTGCTCTAAATAAAATCCAGAAAAGAAGCAAAACTAACTTGATACAAAACTAATTGATTAGTAGGAAAAGGAACAAAACCACAAATACATGTATCACTCATCTGCCACTTATATCTTCAACACAAAGTTTAAAATTAAAAATAACTATAGGCCGGGCGCAGTGGCTCAAGCTTGTAATCCCAGCACTTTGGGAGGCCGAGACGGGCGGATCACGAGGTCAGGAGATCAAGACCATCCTGGCTAACACGTTGAAACCCCGTCTCTACTAAAAATACAAAAAAACTAGCCGGGTGAGGTGGCGGGCGCCTGTAGTCCCAGCTAATGTAGTCCCAGCTACTTGGGAGGCTGAGGCAGGAGAGTGGTATAAACCCGGGAGGCAGAGTTTGCAGTGAGCTGAGATCTGGCCACTGCACTCCAGCCTGGGTGACAGAGCGAGACTCCGTCTCAAAACAAAAACAAACAAACAAAAAGAACTATAATGCTGAGCATGGTGGCTCACCCCTGTGATCCCAGAGCTTTGGGAGGCTGAGGCAGAAGGATCTCTTGAGGCCAGGAGTTCTAGCTTACGGTGAGCTATGATTGAACCACTGCAGTCCAGCCTGAATGACAGCAAGACCCTGTCTCTAAAAAAATAAAAAATAAACAAAACAAAAAAACTGTAAATACAATAACTTGTTAATGGATTCACAATATAAAAAGATGTATCAAGGCCGGGTACAGTGGCTCACGCCTGTAATCCTAGCACTTTGGGAGGCCGAGGTGGGCCGATTGCTTGAGCTCAGGAGTTCGAGACCAGCCTGGGAAACATGGCGGAATACTGTCTCTACAAAAATTAGCTGGGCATAGTGGTGGGTGCCAGTAGTCCCAGCTCCTCAGGAGGCTGAGGTAGGAAGATGGCTTAAGCTCAGGGGGCAAAGGTTGCAGTGAGCTGAGGTCGCACCACTGCGCTCCAGACTAGGCGACAGAACCAGATCCTGTCTTGAAAAAAAAAAAAAGATGTATCAAAACATCATGTCATACACTATAAATATATACAATTTTTGTCAATTAAAAATAAATTTTAAAAATTACAGACATATGTATTTATTTTTCATTTGTTCAGGCATTCCACAACCAGGTATTACATTTCTACTCTGTTTAAGTAAGTGTTGCTGAAAAAAAAACACAGAATCTCTGTTTTTACAAGTGAAAAACTGATACATTACTTGCCCTTCCTATTGTATAATGTGATCAAAAGGGCTCTGTGAAACATGGCCATACATAATGTGGATTTTTAAAATGGATAAATAGGTATGTTCCGGGTATGGTGGCTCACCCCTGTAATCTCAGCACTTTGAGAGGCCAAAACATGAGGATCCCTTGAGACCAGGAGTTTGAGACCACCCTGGTCAATAAAGTGAGACTCTATCTTTACAAAAAATTTAAAAATTAGCCAGATATTGGCTGGGCACGGTGGCTCACACCTATAATCCCAGCACTTTCAGAGGCCGAGACGGGCAGATCGCCTGAGGTCAGGAGTTCGAGACCAGCCTGGCCAATATGGTGAAACCCTGTCTCTACTAAAAAATACAAAAATTAGCCAGGCATGGTAGCAGGCACCTGTAATCCCAGCCATTTGGGAGGTCAGCTATTTGGGAGGAGAGTTAAAGGAGAATCGCTTGAACCCGGGAGGCGGAGCTTGCAGTGAGCTGAGATCATGCCATTGCACTCCAGCCAAGGCAATAAGAGTGAGACTTCATTCCCGCCCCCCTCAAAAAAAAATTAGCCAGATATTGTGGTGTGTAACTGAAGTCCTGCTGTTTGGGATGCTGAGGCAGGAGGATTGCATAAGCCCAGGAGTTCAAGGCTACAGTGAGCTATAATTGTGCCACTGCACTCCAGCTTGGATGACATTGTGAGACCCCTTCTCTAAAATAAATAAATAACCAAAATTTTATATGGATTATTTTAGTTCAGAAGATGAAAAGTGTTGCAAATTGTGTGTATATCTGCACCTCTGTGTTCCATATCTTGAATTTATTAGAATGATTAAGGTTGATTATTAGTGTCTTGATATCTATATACAGATTACATAAATTGAAGAAATCCATCCTCTGTCTCGTATTTTAATACTTCCCTTGTTTATTGTAAATCGCAGGCATTTATGTAATACAAGAAAGCTCTGTTAGTATGTACTTTTGATGACTTTGCACCAAGAAAAATGCATTTAATATACATAAACCTGTGCAAAATGTATTCCTTAGAGTTAGAACTCAAAATGAGTTTAAGATGTTGTATTGGCTGTTCTAGTATTATTCCTTTGTCTAAATTGCTTCAATAACTTTCTATGTCCTTCTAAGAAAAATAAGACCAAAGTTCTGTCACATCCTATTTACCTATCTAGGCTTATCTCAAGCCACCACTTATCTGAGTCAGTTCTTAGCATAGACGAATATGCAAACTGTGATATCAAAAATACAGAGTGTGACCAGATGTGGTGGTTCACACCTGTAATCCCAGCACACTGGGAGGCCAACGCAGTCAGGTCATTTGAGGCCAGGAGTTCGAGACCAGCCTGGCCAACATGGTGACACCCCATCTCTACTAAAAATACAAAAATGACCAGAGCGTGGTTGCATGCACCTGTAATCCCAGCTACTTAAGAGGCTGAGGTTGGAGAGCTGCTTGAACCCAGGAGGTGGACACTGTAGTGAGTCAAGATCATGCCATTACACTCCAGCCTGGGTAACAGAGTAAGACTTTGTGTGTATGTGTATATATATATATATATTATATATTTATTTTTTTCAAGTTTCTCCAAATGTCATTTTACATATATATATATATATATATAAAAATATTGGGGAAGGGATCAAATTTAAATTACTATAAGCTTAAAATAGCATGTTATAACTATAAGGTATTATATGTAAGCCTCATGGTAATCACAAAGAAAAGACCTATCATAGATACATAAAAGATAAAGAGAAAGGAATAAAAGCATATCTAGTTATAGTTTAAATATGGTTTGTCTACATTAAACCTCATGTTGAATTTTTTTAAAAGTTTTAAATTTCAATAGCTTCAGGGGTACTAGTGTTTTTTGGTTACATGGATGAACTGGATAGTGGTGAAGTCCAGGATTTTAGTGCATCTGTCACCTGAGTAGTGTACATTGTACCCAATAGGTAGTTTTTCATCCCTCAGCCCCCTCCCACCCTCTTCCTTCTCAGTCTCCAATGCCCGTTATACCACTCTGTATACCTTTGTGTGCCCATAGCTTAGCTCCCACTTATAAATGAGAACATGCGGTATTTGGACTCATGTTGAAATCTGATTTTCAATGTTTGAGGTGGGGCGTAATGTGAGATGTTTGGATTATGGGGGCAGATCTCTCATAAATAAGTTAATGCCCTGCATTGGGGGTGACTGTCTTCTCACTCTGTTAGTTCTAATGAACGCCAATTGTTAACCACAGCCTGGCTCCTCCCCCTCTGGCTTCCTCTCTTGCCATGAGATCTCTGCATATTCCAGCTTCCCTTCACCTCCTACCATCAATGGAAGCCCTTACCAGATGCCCAATCTTGAACTTTTCCAAACATCAGAATTGTAGCCAAAGAAATCTTTTTTCTTTATAAATTACTCAGCCTCGGGTATCCCTTCACAGCAATACAAAACAGATTAATACCATTACAGAAAATCGTCATATCACAAAGAAAGACAGCAAGAGAGGAAGAAAGAAACAAAGGATCTACCAAACAGCCAAAAAACAATGAACAAAATGGAAGTAGTCAGTCCTTACTTTCAGTAATTACTTTACATTAAATAAATTAAACTCACTGATCAAAAGACATGCAGTGGCTGAAAGGATAGAAGAAAGACTCAACTATATGCTGCTTACAAAAGACTCACTTCAGCTTCAAGAATAGACATGAACTGAAAGTGAAGAGATGTAAAAAGACATCCCATACAAAAGGAAACCAAAAGAGAAGAGGAGTAGCCATACCTTATGTCAGACAAATAGACTTTAAGTCAAAAACTGTGAAAAGAGACATACAGTGCCATTATATAGTGATAAAGAGGTCCCTTCATCAAGATGATAGAACAATATGTAATATGGAACAATATATAATACACACACACACACACACACACAATTCTGTACCCAACATTGGAGAACATAAACACATAAAGAAAATATTAATAGATGTGAAGGGAGAATTAGACAGCAAGACAATAATAGTAGGAGACTTCAACATCGCACTTTCAGCAATGGATAGGTCTTCCGGACAGAAAATCAATACGGACACATTGGACTTGAACTATACTTTAGACTAAATGGACCTAACAGACACATACAGAACATTCCATCCAACAGCAGCAGCAGGATACACATTCTTCTGAAGCACACATAAAACATTCTCTAAGATCATATATTAGGCCACAAAACAAGTCTTAACAAATTTCAAAAATTGAAACAATGTGGTCAGGAGTGGTGGCTCCTGTCTGTAATTCTAGAGCTTTGGGAGGCTGAGATGGGAGGATCACATGAAGCCAGTAGTTTGACACCAGCCTGGTCAACGTATCAAGACTCTATTTATGTATTTTTATATATTTATGTATACTTATTATAAAAATCTATTATATGTATCTATGTATATTTTTGTATATTTTATAAAAATAAAAAAATTGAAAGTATGTCAACTATCTTTTTCAACAACCATAGTATGAAACTAGAAATAAATAACAGAAGGAAAACTGGAAACTCACAAATATATGGAAATTAAACATCATACTCCTGAACAACCAATGGGTCAAACAAGAAATTGAAGGAGAAATTGAAAAAATATATCGAGACAAACAAAAATGGAAACCTTACATAACAAAATGTGTGGAATACAGTAAAAACAGTTCCAAGAAGGAAGTTTATAGCAATAAATACCTACATTAAAAAAGAAGAAGGATCAGGCCAGGCGCGGTGGCTCAAGCCTGTAATCCCAGCATTTTGGGAGGCCGAGACGGGCGGATCACGAGGTCAGGAGATCGAGACCATCCTGGCTAACACGGTGAAACCCCGTCTCTACTAAAAAATACAAAAAAAAACTAGCCAGGTGAGGTGGCGGCGCCTGTAGTCCCAGCTACCCGGGAGGCTGAGGCAGGAGAATGGCGTGAACCTGGGAGGTGGAGCTTGCAGTGAGCTGAGATCCGGCCACAGCACTCCAGCCTGGGTGACAGAGCGAGACTCCATCTCAAAAAAAAAAAAAAAAAAAAAAAAAAAAAGAAGAAGGATCTCAAACAAGTAACCTAACATTATTCCGTAAGGAACTCAAAAAAGAAGAACAAACTAAGCCCAATGTTAGTAGAATAAACGAAATAATACAGATCAGAACAGGAAAAAAAAAAAAAAAGAGACTGGGAAAACAATAGAAAAGATCAACAAAACTTTTTTGAAGACATAAACAAAATTGACAAACCTTTAGCTAGACTAAGAACAAAAGAGAGATGACTCAAATCAAACTAGAAACCAAAGAAGAGCCATTACAGCAGGTAACACAGAAATACAAAGGATTGGCTGGGCACAGTGGCCCAGGCCGAGGTGGGTGGATCACTTAAGGTCAGGAGTTCGAGATCAGCCTCTCCAACATGACGATACCCCATCTCTGCTAAAAATACAAAAATTATCTGGGCATAGTGGTGTGCGCCTGTTGTCCCAGCTACTCAGGAGGCTAATGCGCGAGAATAATCTGAAACTAAGAGGTGGAGGGTGCAGTGAGCTGAGATCACACCACTGCATTCCAGCCTGGGCAACAGGGTGAGACTCTGTCAAAAAAAAAAAAAAAAAAAAGAAAGAAAGAAAGAAAGAAATACAAGGATCTTAGGAGACTACTATGAATAATTATATATCAACAAGTTGGATAAACTAGAATAAACAGATAAATTCCTAGAAATATACAACCTAACAAGACTGAATCATGAAGAAACAGAAAATTTGGACAGTTAAGTAAGGAGATTAAATATTAAATCACTAATAAGCCAATGTGGTGGCTCAAGCCTGTAATCTCAGCACTTTGGGAGATTGAGGTGGGCCAATCACAAGGTCAGGAGTTCGAGACCAGCCTGACCAACATGATGAAACCCCATCTCTACTAAAAATACAAAAATTAGCCAGGTGTGGTGGTGGGTGCCTGTAATCCTAGCTACTTGGGAGGCTGAGGCAGAAGAATTACTTGAAACTGGAAGGCAGAGGTTGCAGTGAGCCGGAGCTCGCACCACTGCACTCCTGCCTGGGCGAAAGAGTGAAACTCCATCTCAAAAAAAAAAAAAAAAATTAACCACTAATAAAACTCTGCCATCAAAAAAAAAAAAAAAAGAAAGAAAGAAAGAAAAAAGAAAAAAAGCCTAAGACCTGATGGCCTCACTGCTGAATTCTACCAACATTTAAGGAAGCATTAGTACTAGTACTTCTCAAACTTCTCAAAAAATTAAAGAGGAAGGAACACTTTCCAACTCAATTTGTGAGGCCAACATTATCCCGACATGAAAGCCTGGCAAAAGCACTACCAAAAAAAAAAAAAAAAAAATTACAGCCCAATATTCCTGAGGAACATAGGTGCAAAAATCTTCAACAATAGACTCACAAACCAAATTCAATTGCATATTAAAAAGATCATTCACCATGATCAACTTGGATTTATGCCTGGGATGCAAGGATGGCTCAACATATGCAAGTCAATAAATGTTACACATTGTATTAACAAAGTGAAGGACAAAAATCATCTCATCTCAATAGATGCATAAAAAGCATTTGACAAAATTCAGCATTCTTTAATGATTAAAACTCTGAACAAATTAGGTATAAAAGGAATGTTCCTCAGCACAATAAAGGCCATATATTACCAGCCCACAGCTAACATCATATGCAGTGGTGAAAAGATGAAAACCTTTTCTCTAAGATTGGGAAGAAGACAAAGATGTCCACTGTTAAGAGATGGGAAACACCAAATGTTTTTCCTAATCTCACGTACCCCTCAGCACAACACTTCTAATTCTAAATGTGTAGGGGCTCTTCACCAGACTCCCAAGTCATCCTCCAGCAGACACCAACTGCGTGTCCTACAACTTAACTCAATTCTCATACCATCTACCTAGAGATAGAGTCAGATCCCACAGATTAAGGACTCAGCCCCTTGAGACTGCCCCCATTTTGGATGTCAATGGTAAGCCTCAGGTTGTGACATGTGCTTCTGACCAATCAGCTTTAAATTGGGGTTGTCAAGACCCCCTCCCTGGGATCTATTAATTTGCTAGAGTGGCTCACAAAACTCAGGGAAATACTTTATTTACATCTACCTATTTATTACAAAGGATATTTTTAAAAATACAAATGAACAGCCAGATGAAGAGATACATAGGGTGGAGTCTGAAAGGGTCCTGAGCATAGGAGCTTTCATCCCTATGGAGTTGGGGTACACTACCCTTCCAGTACATAAATGTGTTCACCAACCAGAAAACTCTCCAAAACCTGTCTTTTTAGACAGTTTTTTTTTTTTTTTTTTTTTTTTTTTTTTTCAATTGAGAGACTTCCTTCTCTGTTGCCCAGGCTGGAGTGCAGCGGTGTGATCTCAGCTCACTGCAACCTATGCCTCCTGGGTTCAAGTGAGTGTCCTGACTCAGCTTCCCAAGTAGCTAGGACTACAGGAACACACCACAATGCCCAGCTAATTTTTGTATTTTGAGTAGAGATGGGGTTTCACCATGTTGGCCAGGCTGGTCTTAAACTCCTGACCTTAGATGATCTGCCCACCTCAGCCTCCCAAAGTGCTGGAATTACAGGCATGAACCACTGCACCCAGCCATCTTTAGGTTTTTAATGGAGACTTCATTAGGTAGGTATGATTGGCCTTTGATGACCAAATCAACCTTCAACCCCTCTCCCCTCCCTAGAGGTAGGGGTGGGGCTGAAAGTTTCAACCCTCCAATCACACGGTTGGCACCCCTGGCAACTATCCTGAGGTGATCGAGGAGTACTCAGTGATCAGCCATCTCGTTAGCATACAAAAAGACATATCGCTTTGTAGATTTCAAGGATTTTAGCAGCTGTGTGCCAGGAACCTGGGACAGAGAATAAGTATATATTTTTTATTATATCACAATACTACACTCACTCTCACCACTTTTTTTTTTTTTCAACATAGTACTGAAGTCCTAGCCAAAGGAATTGGGCAAGGTAAAGAAATAAAAGTCATCCAAATCAGAAAAGAAGTTAAAATGTCTCTGTTTGCTGATTACATGATTTTATATATAGAACAACCTAAAGATTCTATCCAAAAGTGTTAGAATTAATAAATGAATTCAGCAAAGTTTAGGACACAGCATCTACATTTAAAAATCACTTGTGTTTCTATATTTTAGCAATAAATTATCTGAACAAGAAATTTTTTAAAAAATCACATTTATAATAGCATCAATAGGAACAAAATAATTAGGAATAAATTTAACCAAAAAGGTGAAATATCTATATACTGAAAACTATGAAACATTAATGAATTAATGAAAAAAATTGAAGAAAATACAAATAAATAGATATTTCATGTTTATGGATCAGAAGAATCAATATTGGAAACTTGTCTATATTACTGAAAGTGATCTATAGATTTAATGCAATTCCTATGAAAATGCCAATGTCATTTTTCATGGAAATAGAAAAAAAATCATAACATTTATATGGCACCTCAAGAGACCCTGAATAGATAAAGCAATCTTGATCAAGAAGAACAAAGCTGGAGGCTTTGTGTTCTGATTTCAAATTTCATTACAAAGTGATAGTAACCAAAGCAATATGATACTAGCATAAAAACAAACACATAAACCAATGGGATGTAATAGGAAACCAATAAATAAACTAATACATATATGATCAAGTAATGTTCAACAAAGATGCCAAGAATATACAGTGCAGAGAGAATAGTCTCTTCAGTGAATGATGTTGGGAAAATTGGATATCCACATTCAAAAACAAACAAAAAAATGAAATTGGATTCTTATCTTACACCATGCACAAAAATCAACTCAAACTTAATTAAAGATTTAAACGTTAAGACCTAAAACTATAAAATTCCTAAAAGAAAATATAGAGGAAAAGCTTTGTGACAGAGACCTTGTCAATGATGCCAAAAGCACAAGCAACAAAAGCAAAAATAAGCAGGCAGGATTATATCAAAGTAAAGTTTCTGCAAAGCAAAAGAAACAATCAGCAAAATGAAAAGTTAGCCCACAGAATGAGACATAATATAATATGCACAAACCATAAAACCCAAAAGGAGTTTATATCCAAACTATGTAAGGAACTCTTACAACTCAGTAGTAGAAAAACAACCTGATTTTAAAATGAGCAAATAACCTGAACAGACATTTTTCCATGGAAGATATACAAATACTCAACAGAAAAAAGCAATGAATGGCAATTATCAAAACCATGAAAGATATCAAGTATTGGTAAGAATATGGAGAAACTGGAACTCTTGTACACTATTGGTGGGAATGTGAAATGGTGCAGCCACTATGGGAAACAGTATAAAGGGTGCTCAAAAAATTAGAAATAAAACTACCACATGATGCAGCAATCCCACTTTTGGGTATATCCAAAAGAACCAAAATTAGGATCTTGAAAAGGTGGATATCTGGACTCATTCATTGCAGCAGCATTATTCACAATAGCCAAGATGCAGAAACAATCTAAATGTCTGTTAGTGGGTGAATGGACAAGGAAATTATATATATATATATATATACATATATACACACACACACACACATACTTCATTAGGTAGGTATGATTGGTCTTTGATGACCAAATCAACCTTCAACCCCTCTCCCCTTCCTAGAGGTGGGGGTGGGGCTGAAAGTTTCAACCCTCCAATCACACAGTTGGCACCCCTGGCAACTATCCTGTGGTTATCTAGGAGTACTTAGTGATCAGCCATCTCATTAGCATACAAAAAGACATATCACTTTGTAGATTCCAAGGATTTTAGCAACTGTGTGCCAGGAACCAGGGACAGAGACCAAATATATATTTATACTTGATATATATATCAAGTATACATACACACACATACTATAACAAACTATTACTCAGCCTTAACAGAGAAAGAAATCCTGCCTCTTGCAACAACATGGATGAATCCAGAGGAGATTTTGCTAATTAAATGTCAGCTATAAGAAGATGAGTACTTACATGTGGAATCTGAAATAGTTGAACCCATAGAAACAAAGAATAGAAGGGTAGTAACAGGGTTGGGATAGGAGAGAAATGAGGAGATGTTGGCCAAGGGATACAACCTTGCAGTTAGAAGATGAATAAGTTCTGGAGACCTAATGTATGGCATGGTGACTATGGTTAATAATACTGTACTGTATACTTGAAATTTGCTAAGATAGATCTTAAGTATTCTCACCACACACACACACACACAAATCAAAGGGAAAGTAACTATGTGAGATGATGGATATGTTAATTAGCTTAATTGTGCAAATCATTTCACAATGTATAGGTATATCAAAATATCACATTATATACCTTGAACATATATAATTTTTATATGTCAATTATACCTGAAGAAAGCTAAAAAATAGGGGAAAAAGCTACATATGGATTCTAAGCCATACATGAATAATTCTAGGCAGAGATTTCTGAAACAGAGAAAATCTCCAATAAGAATAACTGAAGAAAAAAAAGGAAAATATTTAAACAATTATTTGAGATATAAGCCAAGTTTAGTGATAAAATCAAGGTTAAATTAAGTAACAAAAAGATTACATAACTGTACCTAGGGGATTGTGTGTCTATAGTTTCCAGTCTTAGTTTATTATTTAATAAACATAGTAATTAAAAAGTTTGTGTCTAAATCTTTAGTAAATAAGCTTTTAGAAAAAAGGCAGCAAAGAAACAAAACATCCAAACAAAGTCTCAGATTCTTCTTCTTTTGTGTAGGTGAGATCTCACAATGTTGTGCTGGTCTTGAACTCCTGGCCTCAAGTGGTTCTCCTGCCTCAGCCTCCCAAAGTGCTGGGATTACAGGCATGCACATCATGTCTGGCCCTTTTCTTCTGATATATATGAGAAAAATAAAACAAAAATACATTACTTGTATAAAAGCATGACTAAGCTCAAATTATTTTTGCATAAAGAAGTCTACAAATGACAGAATCTAGCCCTCATATCGCTTTCCAATAATCTTCAGGATATGCAACTTTGCAATCACTGGGAACTAAACAAAGCTGAAGTTTATTTGCTAAGAAAGTTAGTAAATGCCACAAATAAGAGAAGTCATAATACTGGTTTCTCTGGAAGGAGGATATGAATTGAGAAGCGGGTGAGAACCTCCTGGAGTGCTGGAAATATTTTATCTCTTGATCTGGGTGTCAGTGGCATGGGTGTTGATATGGTTTGGATCTGTGTCCCCCCCTCAAATCTCATGTCTAATTGTAATCCCCAGTGTTGGAGGTGGGGCCTGGTGGGAGGTGATTGGGGCATTGGGGTGGATCCTTCATGAATGGTTTAGCATCATCCCCTTGGTGCTATTCTCTTGATAGGAGTTCTAAAGAAATCTGTTTGCTTAGAAGTGTGTGGCACCTCCCCAACCCCCACTGCACTCCCTTGCTCCTGCTTGGGCCATGTGAGATGAGCCTGCTTCTCCTTCACCTCCCACCATGATTATAAGATTCCTGAGGGCTCCCCAGAAGCTGAGCCGATGGCCAGCATCATGCTTCCTGTACAGCCTGTGGAACTGTGAGCCAATTAAACCTCTTTTCTCTATGAATTACCCCATCTCAGGTATTTCTTTACAGCAATGCAAGAATGGAATAATACAGGTGTGTATATATGTAAAAAATATCACTGAGCTATACATATCAAATTAGTGTACTTTATGTACTTTACTGTGATTGTATGTATTTATATATACTCATATATATGCATAACAACAAATAAATTACAAATAGTTTAATATGAAGGCAAAATTCTTTATCAAGGGATGTGAATTCAGTATTGCTCAGTGTGCACAGTCATCTGTTTTCTGTGGGCATCAGGGTGATTCATGTAGTTTTCAATATACTTTGTTACCACAAATTTGTAGAGTAGGTAAAGGCCTATCATGACATTAAAGCTCTTATTGCATTCCTGCCGCAACTCATTAAAGTACAAAACTTTGTATTTTCTCTAAGATACATTAAGAAAAACTATCTAAAATTTGAAAGTGGATAGAAAAATCAGTGTCCACTTTCAGTGTTGTTGTGGGGATTGTCTAGCAGGCTTCCTCAAGGACTGATTCCCCCCGCGGGAAACTTTGTAACTTTTTTTGATTTGCTGTTAATTATTTGTGGTATGAGGTTCCTAGGACCACCCTCAGGTTCAATAATTTGCTAGAAGGAACCACAGAACTCAGAAAAGCTGTTCTACTCATAGTTATGGTTTATTACAGAAAAAGAATTTAGATTTATTATCCAAGGTAAAAGGAGAATATGGTAGAGTCCAAGAGAGAGACCAGGCACAAATTTCTACTTGTTCTCTCTCAGTGGAGTTGTATGGATAGTGCTTAATTTTTCCAGCAGTGATGTGTGACAACACATAAGCAGTATTGTCAACCAGGGAAACTTATCTAAACTTTGAGATCCAGGTTTTTTTTTTTTTAAATTTTGAGATGGAGTCTTGCTCTGTTGCCCAGGCTGGAGTGCAGTGGCGTGATTTCGGCTCACTGCAAGCTCTGCCTCCTGGGTTCACGCCGTTCTTCTGCCTCAGCCTCCTGAGTAGCTGGGACTACAGGTGCCTGCCACTACGCCCGGCTTGTTTTTTGTATATTTAGTAGAGACAGGGTTTCAGTGTGTTGGCCAGGATGGTCTCGATCTTCTGACCTTGTGATCTGCCCGCCTCAGCCTCCCAAAGTGCTGGGATTACAGGCATGAGCCACCGCACCCGGCCCTAGATCCAGGGTTTTTATTGGGGGTCAGTCATATAGGCTTGGAGTGCCCACATAGCTGACCTTAGTTACTCAGTCTCCAGCCGTTTGGAGTCAAACTGACATCATGTAGCCACTTCCCTCCCCTACTCCTTAATAAATCACATTGTTAGCATAAACTGTCTAGTGTGGCCCAAAGCCCCAGATAAGCAAAGACATTCTTCTCAAGAATGACATTCCAAAGGCTTAGAGGTTATCCTCAATAAGTGGTTAATGGCCAGACCTTTCTTTGGAAGGTGCAGGGTTTGGATTTCCCAGATCAGCTGAGTGAATCATTTAATAGGGTAATTTACAATTTTGTAAGAGTAGTTGTTAACTAATAGAAACCTGGTAGTGATGAAAATGATTTTTGTCCAATAACAATGCAAACGGATCTTTTATTGTAGAGTTGTAAATTATTAAATCTAGTAGAAAAGATAAACTCAAAGGTTATATAGTTGTATTGCCTTTCAGAAGGCTAAACTGGTTTGGATCTAAATAAGCAATTTGATCCAAGCATCCTTTCAGGTGCTGAAAATATTTTCCTTTCTCCAATTCTCTTGGTAGTTCTCTTACCATTTTTCTGTTTCCATCATTAATGAGATAATTAAATCACTGGTATGTACTCATTTTGTATTTACATAAGAATCATGTTTTTAATATTTATTTATTTATTTATTTTGAGACAGAGCTTTGTGCTTGTTGCCCAGGCTGGAGTGCAATGGCGCAATCTCGGCTCACCACAACCTCCGCCTCCCGGGTTCAAGTGATTCTCCTGCCTCAGCCGTCCTGAGTAGCTGGGATTATAGGCATGCGCCACCACACCCAGCTAATTTTGTATTTTTAGTAGAAATGGGGTTTCTCGACATTGGTCAGGCTGGTCTTGAACTCCTAACCTCAGGTGATCTGCCCACCTTGGCCTCCCAAAGTGCTGGGATTACAGGCGTGAGCCGCTGTGCCTGGCCTGATTTTTAAAAAATTATACTTTGACAGTTTCTTCTCATTTACACCCTCTGATAGGCAGCAACCTTCTTAATTTTCAGTGCGGACAGAGGTAGCTACTGTATCATTTTTGTGGGAATCTGAAGTGAGGGAAGCAGGAAGCTCAAACCTAGTACTCCAAAACTCCTGTCAATCTAAAACAATCAAAAAGGTCCAGAATCTAATTTAAAGAGAGTTTATTCAAGCTCAAAGAATGAGGATGGACCACCCAGAAACACCAACTCTAAAGGAATGGAGTCAGAATTTTGAATTAGGGAATTTAAGATTTCATTTATATAGACAGAGACAGATACTTTAGTGGGATTACAACACTATTTACACAAAGTTGGTGCATAGTTACAGCAATTTGATTGGTTATAGGCAGTGTTTCCTTTTGGGAAGGGGACATTCAACACTTTTTACAGAGGGTGTAATACTTATGCGTTTTTTGTCATCCGGTCTGAGCAAAGTGAGGCAGCAAAGGGGAAGTCAATCTATGACCAGGGCCATTAATGAAGAAGGCAGGAGGCATTTATCTGTGGTGCAGTTGAATTCTCTCTAGTCATTGTGCAGAACAAGAAAAATAAGAAAGTGAGTTAATGTATCTGAGAACAGAAGTTGTAACCATGTGTGACTCAGATCATAGCCACATCTCACTCAGGGCTTAATGTGTTTTGGGGGGTTCCAATAGCTTTTAAATTTTATTTATCTCCCCGCCCTGAAAGTCCCTGTTGCAGACATCTCTTATTTTGTCTGCTTCTTGGGGTAACCTATTTCTGGTGATTCAGGCAAGATTGTAGTTCCTTATGATTCCTTTCTCCTCAGTGCTCCTCTCGTTCCACCCGCTCCTACCCTCTTGCCTTTCCTTTCCCCTCCCGCTGTCTCCCTCATCCCTCTCTTTCTTCTTCTCTGCACAGGGATGAGTTTATGTCTCAGGCCTTTCTATTCAGTCTGCACCAGGCCATCACCATTGGTTCCAGCATGATGCATGCCGGCCAATCAGAGTTCTTCCCAGGATTACTTCCTTGACGGAGCTATTCCCGAAGGCTCTCACTCTCTTCTAGGTTCCTAATCTGGTTGAAGGAGAGTGTTTCTGAGAGCTATCATGCCTGCTGTCTGGAGACGGCTAGTCCAAGCGCGGGAAAAACAGTCACAAATTGTAAACACACGGTTTGAGCCTGAGTTCTAGCTGCTTACAGCCACTTTACCCCTGCACTTCTTTGTTTCCAGTTCTGTGATAAATTGAATTCACTATTTCTGCTTAAAGTAGTCTGAATTGCATTTCTGTTACTAGGAACTAATACCATTCTGATGGAAAAATCGCTCTGCGGAAGTGGGGCATAACAAGTGAACACTCCTGAAAGTTAGAGTGGACTGAGTTACTTTGGGTGAAGTGGAATGGGGAACAGGGTCCTCGCTGGGAATCTGGATGTCTTTACCACTATTTTATAACAACTCATACTTTTTCCAAATATGAGCAAGTATTTTAAACATGAAGAGAAAAAAACAGACTTTTAAAAGTATGCAGACAAGGATAATTAACATTAGATCCCTTGTAAAAATGGAACCCCAGGAAGTCTAACAAAAATGCACCTTTGGCTAACTTTTGCTTTTTAAAATTCCTTGTGTGACTTCCCCTCCCAGTGCACAGGAAATGATAGCTTCTGGGAGATGTGTGGAGTTGCAGGAGTCCCCAGGAACATCAAAGGGTTCAGGGGTTGTATTCTAGCAGTTTCTTTCTTTCTTTTCTTTCTTTTTTTTTTTTTTTTTTGAGATGGAGTTTCACTCTTGTTCCCAAACTGGAGTGCAATGGCATGATCTCGGCTCATTGCAACCTCCACCTCCTGGGTTCAAGTGATTCTCCTGCCTCAGTCTCCCGATTAGCTGGGATTATAGGCATGCGCCACCATGCCTGACTATTTTTTTGTATTTTTAGTAGAAACGGGATTTCACCATGTTAGCCAGGCTGGTCTCAAACTCCTGACCTCAGATGATCCGCCCACCTCGGTCTCCCAAACTGTTGGGATTACAGGTGAGCCACCACACCCGGCTCTAGCAGTTTCTTGATCTTCTCTTTCCTGGTCTCAATTTCATCTCGCACTATCATGAAGGAGTGTGAGTAGCCATTGGAGACCTGCTTTGAAAAGATGCCATCCAGAGTCTTCACCTCTTGGGCTGCAGTGGAAGACTTGGGCTCATGCTCCCTGTATCCCAATTACCTAAAGGTTCGTTACAGCCCCCAGCTGATGGTGCTGTCATTGGCCGCTACAAAGATGCTGCTCTTCCCACAAGCCAGGCTCCGGATTCTGCAGCCACAGAGGTCCTGCACTGCTTTCAGGTACTTGGAAGATTCACGGGAGATATTGGGCTCCCCAACAGCAAAGGAGCAAGTGAAACCAACGTGGATCTGGGATGACCCACACCCAAGAAAGTCAAACTCCAACTTCACCAAGCGGGGACCATCTCATCCTTCTGCTCTGAGTGGCCCAGCCAACCATAGCAACCAAAGCCCCAGGAGAAGACTCATTTCTTGGAGTCCAGAATCAATGTGTGGTTAGCATCACAGGCTGCGACTTGCACAACTGTTACTGGCTGGTGGGTTCTTGACCCTTAGTAAATAGAAATAGACCAAGAATCTGAGATGGACTTGAGCAAGGCAGTTTATTGGAGCTCTCAGCTTGAGCAGAAGGGGAGGTAGCAACAGGAAGAGACCTGCAGCTAGCTCCCTGGCAGCAGGTTAGTTTGGGGTTTCATTTGCTTTGGAGCTCCTCCATGTGACATCATTGCATGTTTGGGGTAGTCTGGCAGTTGTACCTAGGCAGTCTCTGGACATGCTTCCTCATGTGATGCATGTCTCATTAGCATCTTGAATCTCCACCCAGGGGTGTGATTTTTACTACTGAAATGAAGCAAAGGCCAGGTTAGGACAGGCTAGGACAGTACTGGGCAAGTGCATTGGGAAGCATCTTTTGCAAAGTGCCCACTGGTAGCCAAGATGCTTGTGCTCAGAGTACTCTGTCTCAGATTTGATTGGTCTATTTTTGTGAAAGGAAACGTTTGTGGTTGCGTGGCCGCAAGGCTGAATGTAGCTTCAGTCAGCACAGCATGTAAGGAAAATGGGGAGGGGTCCCTGCCCTGTTCTGGGGGTCTCAAAACCACCTATGGTACAGGCAGAACCTGCCCATCTTTCATTCTCAGTGAAGGTGGGCCACTCATCGTGGCACCGGCACCAGCTCGCAGCCTTACACTCATCACTGTGCCTGGGTCCCAGCTGACCATATTGAGGGCACACGAAGGAATAGAGGTCTCCTTTGCGGCCCATTATACAGAATTCATTTCCACTGGCCATTCTAGTAATGGGCTGCCCGTCGTCCATGATCTGTGCGGGGCTGGGGATGCTCCTGTGTGGTTGCTGAGGCTCAGTTGCCCCATCTTGTTCTCCCCAAACGCAAACGCAGAGCCCGTTTCTGGCAAGGCCAAGGTGAAGTTCCGCCCACAGGCCGCCTACACACTCACTTCCTGGCAGAGACCCTCAGCGAGTCTGGGGGCTTCCATTCTCTTGGTGTCGCAGGTCCCAGCTGCCCCTTCTCATTTTGACCCCATCTCCGCAGCTTCCATTGTGTGGTGATGAGGATACTGTGCGCAGCACACAAACCCGAGAGTGCTGTCGGTGCCAGGACCCTGCCAGGCACCCACATCTATGGGGCCCCTACAAATTCTGACCGAGACTGCGGTAAGCAGCTTGGTGTTTAGGCACTTCTTTTCCACCCATCGAGTCCCAGTTGGTTGCCCCTGAAATCAAAAGCTTCCGCCTTGCACTTCAACCCTTGAAGTCTGATGCCCTCCTTGATGTGCTCAGGCTCCGCGACGACCGTGGCCCCGCCGCACACCTTGTTCACATGTGCAGCCAGCCACGCTGTGCCCTTGCCTCCGCCAGGGCCCCATGGAGCTGCCACAGCGCTCAGCCGCTTGAGCTTCCTGCCCGCAGGCTGGGACCTTTGCGCTTCCCGGGCCGCCTGGGGCCCGTTTGGTTACCGAAGCCCGGTTCCTCCCAGGCTACTGCCCAGTCTTCATCCCGGGCTGGTCTCTCCTAGTTGGAGTAATGAGAAACCAGAGAGAAAAAGGAAGAGGAGTAACTGTTAAAAAAAGGCGGATAGGAGGGCTTCCCCCTACACCCCTGTCCCTTCCTCTCCTCCACAGCAAACCCCCGCACTCCCCACCATACCAAGGCTCCAGCCCATTCACCAGATTCACTTAAAGTGTAACTTACATTTTGGAACTTGGACCATGTGTCTGCCAAGGCTCAGGCTTTGGTGCTGGGTTAGAAGATTGTGCTGGATGCTTCCTGTGGCCTTCAGTGAAGTCCTTCATAAAGGAACCAAGTTTTGGTTCAAGTTTGGAGTGCAGAAGGCAAAGAGAGAAGAGAATGTGGCCTTATTAAGAAAGTCTGATCTGCTTTAAGCTGAATCAGGCAAGCACTTGATGTGCAAAAGGAGAATTTTGCCCCAAGGCAGTTAGTACATCCAGGGAGGGTAGCCTGAGCTCAAGCTGAGATCCTGAAGAATCCTACCAGGGAAGTCAGGGGGATAGCTCCTGCCAGAGGAGATATGATCCACCAGAAAAGTCTTTTACCAAAATGCCCCTTGGATGAGAGAGTAAGCCTATTAGTCCTGTTTCTCATGAGTGGGAGGCAGAGACTAGGGTGGAAGAAGCTAAAGTGAGAATTTGGGGATTTCTTGTATAGATACAGAAACATTAAGGTTGCTATTCGGATTCAGGGAGGATTCTGATTCAAGAAGCAGACATTGAAGTTATCAGCAGAAGCCTGACATTTTGAGAGTTCTGAGAAATACCAAGTCTTGGAAATATGAGTTTGTTCATCTTTGTCAGTCCCTATGACTGTGACCTTGGAATGCACACACCTCAAAGTGTTGAAGGCTGAAGACATGGGATCATTGCCTATGCCCCTCTAATGGCCTCTCCTGGTGCTGTGTCATTACTGTGGAAGGAATGACAGTGCCTGAGGGAGGCCCTCTTGGAGAACTGGAGAACTGTCAGGGATAAGAAACATTTTTTTCATGTCGTATGGGTAATGTGCTGATGTTATAACAAGGTTTAAGGGTGGCACGTCTCATACATGCACATGAACACTTAGTTATCACACTTATGAACTACAAAAAGATCAAGAAACATACCTTTTTTTTTTGAGATGGAGTTTCACTGTGTTGCCCAGGCTGGAGTGCAGTGGCACAATCTTGGCTCCCTGCAAGCTCCCAGGTCCAAGTGATTCTCCTGCCTCAGCCTCCCAAGTAACTGGGATTACAGGGATGTGCCACCATGCCCGGCTAATTTTTTTTTTTTTTTGTACTTAGTAGAGACAGGGTTTCATCATGTTTGTCAGGCTGGTCTTGAACCCCTGACCTCACATGATCCACCAGCTTCGGCCTCCCAAAGTGCTGGGATTAAAGGCGTGAGCCATCGCACCCGGCCAAGAAACATTCTTATCCAGAAACACTGCAGATCCAGAAACATTCTGTGTACTGGGGCAGGATGTCTTTGCCGCTCCAGCCCGCTATGTTTCTGTGGACCAGTGGGCATGGCATGCCATGGGTCTCCTCTCCTTTTTCAGGCAGGTTGCATCACTATTGATGGATCTTTCTACATAGCTGATCAGAGGCCATTGATAAGAAAAATTGATTTGGGTTAACAAACACCTCTTTGGGGTTGCAAAAGTCTCCAAAAGATCAAGATTATTGGTTGTCAATACTTGGGCTCAGCAAAGCATTGATTTGGCAAGGACATTTTTACAGCTGATGTTAACTGGAGAGACAGAAAATCTTTACTGAGGGATGGTGTGTTTGTTTGTAAAGCTGCTGTAACTAAGTACCACAAACTGGGTGGCTTAAAGAACAAAACTGTAGTGTTTCACAATCCTGAAGGCTAGACATCTGAGATCAAGGTGTTGGCAATGTTGATTCCCTCTGAGGGCTGAAGTGAAATCTGTTCCATGCCTTTTGCCTAGTTTCTTGTAGTTGTTGGCAATCTTTGTCATTTCTTACCTCGTAGAAGCATCACCCTGATCTCTGTTTTCATCTTCACATGACATTCACCCTGTGTGTTGTCTGTGTCCAAATTTCCTTTTTTATGAGGACACAGTCTTATTGGTTTAGGGTTCGCCTTACTCCACCCTACCCTAGTATGATCTCATCTTAATTAATTACATATGCAATGACCCTATTTTATTTATTTTTAAGAGATGAGGTCTTGCTTTGTTATCCAAGCTAGAGTATAGTGGCATGATCATAGCTCACTTCAGCCTCAAACTCCTGGGCTCACACAGTCCTCCTGCCTCAGCCACCCAAGTAGCTGGGTGCTATGTGTCTGCACAACCAGCCATGTGTGCACAACCATATCCAGCTAATTTTTAAATTTTTGTAGACATAAGGTCCCCCTCTGTTGACCAGGGTGGTCTCGAACTCCTGGCCTCAAGTGATCCTTCCACCTTAGCCTCTCAAATAGCTGAGATTACAGGCATGAGTCACCACACCTGGCCCTATTTTTATATAAGATCACATTCTGAGGTACTGGGGGCTGGGCTTTAACATATGAATTTTGAGAGGACACAGTTCAACCCATAACAGATGGGAAGCTTGAGAGGGATGACAGTGGAGGGAGAAGGAACATGCAGAAGCTTCCATCAGGCTGTTGTTCTTTCCTGAGTTTCCTACTTTCTGTCTCGAGATCTTTTCTCCTCCATCTCTGTTATGACTAAGAGAGGATTCCTGTCCTCCAATTTTTAGAAATACCTTTCCACTGATAAATGATGGGACTCTTTTCCAATGCCTGTCTTTAAAAAATGCTTTGATAGGTGTTGTTTCCATTCTCACCTCTACACTAATATCCTTAAAGTATTTTGAAGGGCTTTGACAACAGGACTCAAGTTTCTGCTCTTTCATAATGGTACCCCCTTTTTTCTCTCCTTCCTTCCTTCTTTTCCTTCCTTCCCTCCTTCCTTCTTTTCCTTCCTTCCTTTTCCCCCCTTCCTTCCTTCCTTCCTTCCTTCCTTCCTTCCTTCCTTCCTTCCTTCCTTCCTTCCTTCCTT
>NC_045441.1:127232193-127246260 GCF_002776525.5 Piliocolobus tephrosceles | reverse complement strand
CTTCCTTCCTTCCTTCCTTCCTTCCTTCCTTCCTTCCTTCCTTCCTTTTTTTTGAGACAGAATCTCACTCTGTCACCCAGGCTCAAGTGCAGTGGCACAATCTTGGATCACTGCAACCTCTGCCCCCCAACCCAAGTGATCCTCCCACATCAGCCTCCTGAATAGCTGGGACTACAGGTGTGTGCCACCATTCCTGGCTTTTTTTTTTTTTTTTTGGTAGAGATGGGATTTCACCATGTTGTTCCAGGCTGGTCTTGAACTCCTGGGCTCACGCCATCCACCTGCCTTGGCCTCTCAAATTGCTGGGATTATAGGCATGAGTCACCATGCCTGGTGGCACCCCCTTTTCTTTCCTCTCTTTCCAATGCTAAATGTACAGCAGGAATTAAATCAAAGGCCTTTTAATTTAACTGGCTTCAGATGATTCTTCCCCTGCCCCAACCTTAGAAACAGAATGGAGATTCATGTGATGCAACAAATCATTATACTTTATTATTTCTTGTGAACAAAATATTTTCCAGAGGTCACCATTGTAAGCAATCATATTGGAATCAGTGAAAACAATCAATATAGACCAAATTTTTAAAAATGATAATTTCTCAGAAATAGATCTCTTGAGGTCATTGAACATTATCTATAAGCAACTGATCTTGGGAAAACATAATTTTTGAAGAACTCTCTCATCCTATGACAGTGACCTAATGTGAATGAATAAAGTATACTTCTGTAGTTGAACTGAAAATAGATAGATCTCTATGGCTGAATTCCAATAATCTTATTCACTCTTTAAATTGTACATACAGTAAAATTACCAGAGTTCTTTTGAACTTGCTACTTTCTCAAAATTCATATAAGCTATCCAAGTAACACTGTTAAAGTCTTAAATACAATAATGTTATAAAGCACCTTATTTCAATATATCTCCCAAAGTTTCCTTTTTAAATCCCTCTTTTAAAATAGCATCTCAGAACTATTTTACAAGGCAGGGTTTTATTTGTGTATGTTGGTTGTTTCAAGCCTTTTCACATAGTAGTGGTTCTATAATCAATGTAGGCAAGATTGATGGTAAGATGTGTGAGTATGGATCAGCAGCCATGTTGAGACTCAGGCCCTTTAAGGATGCAAGAGAGATCCAGTTAAGTTTTCATCCTTCAAGTTGGATTAAAAACTAAACAAACATACATTGGATGGAAACAAACAACAGCATCATGATGGCTTTGTTGACCACTGTGGTGTTTAGCTCTATTTTAAGACTTTTCTACATGTAGCCCTCTCAACTCAAGGTGCAGCAAATCACTTCCTTGTTAAATAATGCATGTGTGGATCTTATCTTGACTGTGTCTGTTTTATAACCAATGGTCCAAAGCCTCAAGGCCACTGCCAGCACACTGCCACATGCACTTTGTTGTCCTGTTAACCCTTAAAGAACTCAGATTGCCAACGCTACTACCCAGATTCATGACCTTCTTGTCATATGTTGCCTTTGATGTCTCTTCCGAAGTCTACTTTTTTTCTGTCTGGAACGTAGAAGATATTGATCTGAAAAAATTAGTTGATAATTTCCTAAGAGTTATTTAAACAGATTTTAATATTTTTACTTCAGTGTGACTCAGTCAAAGTCACTTACACCACACAAACATCAAACACGTTTCCATCAGTATTTCTTCTCAGGATGGTAAAACCCTTTTCATTTTCACATCCAGGGGACTACCCATTGCACCGTCTTGGCACTCATGGGAGTGAAAAATCTGTTCAGGAACTCCCTGCAGTCAGTATTCATCATGAAACGGGTATTCAGGATGATCGCGCCACCTGCCAAAACAATTCCCCCACAGAAAAAAGTTCACTCAAAAATTGCACAGCTGTATGTTTCACTAGCATCCTTTGAGAATTTCACTGACACTACCCCTCTCTCCTATTCATTCCTCTGCTGTTTCTTACCTGCTTTCCTCTTTTGTTTTCCCTCAAGCCAGCACCTTTTCCTGAAGCTCTGGACAGCCTCCTGAATGTGAGTGTGTTGAGGGAAGGTTAGTGGCCACCTTATCAGCATTTTACTCAGAACAGAATCCCCAGAGGTGAGTCATATCTTAGGCACGTCATATGTGCACACCTCTTCCCTACTCCTTCCCCCTTTCTGTTCCCTTGACGCTGGCTGCCTCCTTCTCCAATCCACTACATGGGCATTTCTCTTCAAAACTCTTATTACCAGTGTCACCCTCTGCTGATGAGCACTTTTTTCTTTTCTTTTTTTTTTTTTTTTACAGATGGAATCTCGCTCTGTCACTCAGGTCAGAGTGCAGTGGCATGATCATAGCTCATTGCAACCTCAAACTTCTGGGCTCCCAAGCAAGCCTCCTGCCTCAGCCTCCCAAGTAGCTGGGATTATAGGTATGTGCCACCACGGTTGCCCAAGCTGAATTCCTGGGCTGAAGCAGTCCCCCTGTCTCAGCTGCCCAAAGTGCTGGGACTACAGGTATGAGCCACCACACCCAGTCTCATTAGCATTTTTACTTGCCCCTCTCACTAGACCTCCTGCCTGTTGAGAGTTTGAGATCTAGAAAGGTGATGAGTAGCAAAATAAGTTTCCTTGATGATTATGACAATGATGATGGCAGTGAATTTAGCTCTTAAATAACAATGATGAAATGGTCTGTGAAATGCCTGGAATGTGTGTGTTCCTGATTTAGTTTTCTGTAGGTACTGTAAAGTAAAATGGAAAATATTAAGACTTTCAAATGTTAAAAATCAACTTGATAAAAGCTGAAAAACATCATGGTCCAGTATCTCTAAATGATACAGTATGTGTGATTAATGAGGTCTAATTCTTGTTTCACCTTGCTGATAAGAGTTATTTTTTCCCCTAAGTTGCTATAATGACTTTTAAATATGTCAAATGTCAAGATGAATAATGTCACCAACTGTCTGTAAAACAATTAGTACATTGGTGGATTTATTATACTGGTTTTGTTTGTTTTTTGTATTTTTTTGAGACAGGGCGTCACTCTGTCTACCAGGATGGAGTGTAGTCATAGCTCACTCAAAGTCTTGGGTTCAAGTGATCCTCCCACCTCAGCCTCTTGAGTAGCTAGTACTACAGGTGCTTGCCACCATGATGGCTTATTTTTAAATTTTTTGTAGAGATGGGGTCTTGCTATGTTGTCCAGGCTGGTGTTGAACTCCAGGCCTCAAGTGATTCCCCTATCTTAGCCTCCCAGAGTGCTGGAATTACAGGTGTGAGAGACTGCACCTGGCTTCTCTTCTAAACTTAATGATATAATATCAATTCAATAGAAATCATTTATCTTCAAGAGCTATTAATTAACCTATAACTGTTAGTTCTGGGAAAGTGTTATTTATGTGTTTATGTTTACTCTTTTGTTCTTGAGGCTGGGTGGTGGTGCCTTTTGATGTCAAACAATTTTCCCCCAGAAAAATTTCCATTAGGAAGCTGTTTTATTAATTCAGAAATTCAATATTAATCCAGTCAGTGTACTTTCTGGCCCATGAAAAACAGTGGGATCAATAAAGTAAGTGTCTAAACTATATGAATCATCTTAGCATTTTCTGAATGTTCACTTAAAGATTCAAGATGAAGATGACTATTCAGGTGATTTGAAGAAGTGAAAGATTAATAGAAAATGATTAAGAAGAAAAAAATGCATGGGTGTGTATATGAGTATATATACGTATATGTGTGTGTATATCTATACACACATATATAGAAACTATATTCTTTTTTTTCTTTTTGAGATGGAGTTTTGCTCTTGTTGCCCAGGCTGGAATGCAATGGCATGATCTCGGCTCACTGCAACCCCTGCCTCCTGGGTTCAAGCGATTCTCCTGCCTCAGCCTCCTGAGTAGCTGGGATTACAGGCATGTGCCACCACACCCAGCTAATTTTTGTATTTTTAGCAGAGACGGGGTTTCTCCGTGTTGGCCAGGGTGGTCTCTAACTCCCAACCTCAGGCAATCCACCCACCTCGGCCTCCCAAAGTGTTGGGATTACAGGCGTGAGCCACCACACCTGGCCCAAACTATTTTTTTTAAAGGGCCTGTAATATTTAGAGAATAAAGAGCTACTTCAGTTGGTTGGCTGAACTTGACATTTTGAAGGAGTATACCGAGTTTTGCTTGTGGGAAGTCAGCTAATAGGTAGAGCTAGAAACTAAAATCTTATCGGCAAGAAAGTATTTATCTAAAAGTCTAAGTTCTTGTTTTTCAATCTAGTGCTCTTTCTGCAACATTATCGTGCCTCTCAGAATTTTTTTTTTTTTTTATAATTTCGCCCTAATTTGTGCATCACTTTGATTTTTAGGAATAAATAAATAAGTTGTTTCAACATTTGTGCTGCTGTTGTTTTAGCATATGTACATGATAAATTAATTCTCCTCAGGCTCCTTAGTCTGCATGCCTTCACCTAAGTCACGGAATGTCACAGATGCCAGGACTTTCCTTTTCAGTGAGAGTGTAGGCTTGTGGAAGGCCCTGTAGTGGATGTATTTCCCTCAGGCATGTTAACATTTGGAATATGCGGCCCACCATGCTTTGCCCTGGTGCTGTGGACATAGGTCAGGGTTCATATAAGCCTTGTTGCTTGACACATGACCATTCAATACCACTGGCCGGTACCCATTAAAGATCCCCGGAACTTACATGAGCAATGGCACAAAGCGGACATTTTTATTCAAGGCTTCAATGTCCTTCATTTCTTCTTCAGTGAGAGAAAAGTCAAAGATCTGAAATAACAGAAATAATAGAATATTTTTGAAGGTCAAGCTTGGGATCAGAAAGTGGGACCACCAGTGAAAGCCTCTGAAAGATGTATGAATATCTCTGCAAATGTCTAAGAGGAGTCAGGCTGGTGTTGGGGAGCTACCCACTGAGGTGGAGCTGGATACTCTGATCTGCTCTTTGTTTTTGAGACAGTCCTTTCTGGGGACATTGTACAAGAAATTCCAAATGCTCTGAAACCACAAATATTAATGAAATCCCCTAAAATTTCAAATGTGAACAACTCTTATTTCTGTATGAAATGCTGGGCTTTTGATTCTGAACTACTGTCTTACACTTAAAAAAGTCTGAGTCTCTAAATATGCTTTTTTTTTTTTTTTTTTTTTCTTTTTTGAGACAGGGTCTCACTCTGTCACCCAGGCCGGAGTGCTGTGGCACCATCTTGGTTCACTGCAACCTCCGCCTCCTGGGTTCAAGCTATTCTCATGCCTCAGTTTCCCAAGTAGCTGGGACTACAGACACGTTTCACCACGTCTGGCTAATTTTTGCATTTTTCGTAGAGATGGGGTTTCACCATGCTGCCCAGGCTGGTCTCAAATGCCTGAATTCAAGTGATCCTCCCACCTCGGCCTCCCAAAGTGCTGCAATTACAGGCATGAGCCTCACTACACCCGGCCTAAATTTGCTTTTTAAAAAAACTTTTAATTTGCTTTGTTTTTAACTTTTAATTCACTATGTTGAAATCCTTTCTCTCAACATCTTTGATGTCTCTTCTACCTTTTTATTCTAATTATATTTTCATTGTTTTATTTTTCTTAGCTTTTATACTTTATTTGTATTCTGGTTTTATAATTTTCCCTTATTAACATTTATATATTTTATTTTCACTTCCTTTTGTTTTTAACATTTGGGTTATCTGTATATAAACTATCTTCTCTTTATTATTTTATCTTTCTATCCTTTAACTTTTATTTTAATATATTTAATGATTAATAGATTTTAATTATATAAGTAGTACATAAATATATGCTCTTTGCAAAGAAATGAAACACTGTAGAAATACATAGACCTATACGGAATAAACAATGAAAATCTTGTCGCTCATCACCCCATTCTTATTTCCCTTCCCAGATATTTCTCCCAAATACTACACACATTAAGAGGAAAATGCAGTAATTAGACCATACCTTTATGATTCTGCAACTTTCCTTTATTCACTTAATATCTTAGTGACCCCAGTGATAGCTCTATCACATATGCAACCTGACTTTATTCTTTTAGCCACGGTATTTGTTGTGTAGATGGAACATGATTTACTTAATTTTCCCTCCATGGATTCTTTCCAAGTACTCTTTTCAGGGAACCATTTTCTTTTATGATTTATTATCCAATTATTGGTGTTTATGAGATTATATAAGGAATCAAAAATTCACACAATATAAAAATGAATGAATCGCCTATAAAATGAATCCTTGCCCAGACTTCTTTTTTGCTAAACATTAGTCCTATCCTTTAAGTCTTGGTGGGCCAGCCTCTTATCCAGTAAATATATGGCATAACCTAATGGCAAAGTGAGGTTGCAAATCTTGCAAAGATGTGGGATTTTACGAAATCAAAGAAAGTGATCTTGGAGATTTGTTCTAATTATAGGTATGATGTTTTTCAAAGAAGAATCCTGCACAGTTAAAAATCTCCTTTGATAGATATGTCAAAAGACTGTGACTTGAAAAAAAACTAAAGAGTTACAAATCCCCTTCAGATAAAGCCCTCCACAATTTTTGTGAGAATTATTCTCTTTATGAACATTCTGCAAAACTTCTGTGAAATAGAGGATGTCATGTTGTGTTATGTAATTTTGTCAGGCATATTTTGAAAAGATCAACACTGATTCACTGTTTCTTCTGAGTTAATAAACATGCAATTGTAACCTACATTGTGTTGAGAATAAAAGTAAACTTACTTTCATAAACTTTGGTTTCGATCTTAATAGAAGCTTTCAAATTCACCTTCTCTACATTATTTCTATGTCATGTTTTTTCTTGTTGTATGTGGATTGATTTTCAGTGGTGGTCTTTTTTTTTCTCCCATGGCACAAATTATCCTAAGTGAATGAGGATCTCATATTACAAAACTGAGCTCCTGATAGTTCCTCTCAAACTGCTTCTCCTACAGTTTTCCATTTCAGTAAGTGTTTGAAGAAGGAGAGATTGTTAACTGTATCAGATGTGGCTGAAAGACCAAGTGGGACAAGGACTGAGAATTACTGGATCTAGCAATGTGGAGGTCACTAGTAACTTTGACAAGGGCTGTTCCAGTGGGATGGTCAGGGTAAACATTTGGTTTGAATGGACTCAAGAGATAGTGGGGGAAGGGAATGAGAAGCAGTGAGAACAACTTCTCTTTCAAGATGTTTGAAACAGAAAGAGAGAAGTGGATAATACTTGGAGACGAAAGTGAGTCTAGATTGGATTTTATTTTTTAAGATAGGAGGTTACTACATATGCAAATGTTGGTGGGAGTTACACAGTAGAGAGGAACAATTGCTAGTGTAGGAAAGAGAGGGGGATGTTTGAAATTGAGGCTATGGAGGATTTATTAGGAAGTTGTCATTGTAATTTCCAAGGGAGAGCCATGGGAATTAGTGGCTGAAATATATAGGACAAGATTCTTATGGGAGAGGAAGTCACAGAGCTGTCAGGTAAGGGTGGAGAACGACTGGTGTGGATGTTGAATTCACTAAGAATTATGAGAGGGAGAGTGTTGGAGAAAGTGAAAGTGAGCCCAGAGATAACATCTTCAAAGAATGGAGTCCAATGGATGATGGCAACAAAGCCGGACCACACCTGGTATAATTTCATATTTTTTAAAAATTTTAACTTTTAAAATATCCTGGCTCCATATTAGTTTTCTTCATTTTTACCTTTAATTTTATCTAGTTTTTAAACTCATGGTTTTTTGTTTGTTTTGAGACAAAGTTTCGCTCTTGTCATCCAGGCTGGAGTGCTATGGTGCGATCTCAGCTCACTGCAACCTCTGCCTGCCTAGTTCAAGTGATTCTCCTGCCTCAGCCTCCTGAGTAGCTGGGGTTACAGGTGCCCACAACCACACCCGGCTGATTTTTGTATTTTTAGTAGAGACTGGGTTTTGCCATCTTGGCCAGGCTGGTCTCAAACTCCAGACCTCAGGTGATCCACCTGCCTCAGCCTCCCAAGGTGCTGGGATTACAGGAGTGAGCCACCATGCCCGGCCTAAACTGATGGTTTAACTTAACTTTTTTTATTTTAAAGCAATGGGATCTCGCTTTGCTGCCCAGGCTGCTCTCAAACTCCTGGCCTCAAGCAATTTTCCTGCCTTGGCCTCCCAAAGTGCTGGGATTACAGGTGTGAACCACTGTGCCCAGTCTTAACTTTTTGTTACATAATTTTTATTATCTTTTGCTTTTCTTTTATCATCAAAATATTTATTTTTTCCTTTATTCTTTATGTTTTATTGATCTTTGCCATTCTTTTAAAATATTTCTAACAGTTTATTTTACCTTCATTCTAAGAGAGCATAATTTTTTATTTTGTTGCTTCTTGCTTTCATACCCAGCAAAATTCATGGTTATTGGGTGAGTCTATTCCCTAAAGAGTGAGAACTGGCTGCGATTTTCATTCTCATTTTCCTTCTAAATCTGTATCCCTTTTATATTTTCTTGGAATATGTGACCTCTGAGTTCCATTCTTTTATTATCAAGGCTATGGAAACATATGGAATATAACATAATTAGTTACTATGAAAAATTTCAAGGAGAGTGGCATTTTCTCTGGTACAAAATTGCGATTTGCTAGATGCCATGAAGTCCAAATGCCTTCCATTGCAAAGGTCACTTGTAACACTCTCATATAATTTTTGAACAGCAAAATTTTCAGTCCTCGAAAAGTCCATCAAAATGTGTTTTAATCTTCAGTGAACCGACAGATTAGTCATGCAGTTGATCTCTTTCTAAGACTGTGGAAAAGAGTGTCAACTACTTTTTAGCATGAGGCATTTTGGCAAATGTTAAAGTATTGTCAGGAGTTGATGTAACTATTTAGCATCTTTTCTCCTTTTTTCTTTTTATGAACTCCCCCCCCCACCCCCACTTCTAGTGAAGCTATTAACTTCTTCAGCACAGGAATAGGCATATAGCCCTGGGGGCCAATCAGGGTATCCTACTCTGTGGCCACAGTGGGTAATATGAGGGTGACCTACAAGAGCTAATCAGGGATTGATAGAGACCCTGATAGAAGCCTTTGTTTCTGATCATCTTCACTCTTCACTGAGTAGAGTAATTGATTATCCTGGAGCTGTTAGGAATTGTCTGTGTCACCATGTGGGTGGAGAGAAAGGAGGGAGAGAGGGAGAGAGAGAGAGAACTAAATCTTTTTGTAAATCATTTGAGTACGTGTGTCTAGCCATTTCTGATCTATTCATGGACTTTCCGGTTATGCGAGCCAATAAATTATCTTTTTTTCTTTGCTAAAGTTTGAGTTGCATTCTATCATATAGCAAAAAAGCTCTGAAGATGTAATTGTCTAATATTGTGGATATCTTCCTATATCAGTACTTTTTTTTTAACTGGCTATATGATATTTCAATGTACAAATATGCATTGCTTGTTTTATAAAATCTTGTGGAAGATTATTTTGAGTTTTTAAAAAATTACAAATAATTCTATAATAAACATCTGTCTGTGTGTGTGCATCCATGTATATATGTGCAAATACATCTATAGGATAAAATTGCTGAGTGAATGGATATGTGTGTTTGGATTTATTTAATTTGACAGATAACATTGTATGTTTTTATCATATACAACATGATGTTTCTACATACATATAAATTGTGGAGTGGCTAAATCTAGCTAATTAACAAATGCATTACCTCATATAGTTATCATTTTTGTGATAAGAGCACATAAGATGCACTCCCTTTATGTTTTTCAAGAATACACTATATCATCACAACTATAGACACCTTTTTGTACAATAGATCTCTTGACACTTATTCCTTCTCATTGTAATTATGCATTTTTTGACCAACATCTCTTCATAGCACCCTCCCTTCAGTAATCTTAGCCTCCGGTAACCACTATTCTACTCCCTACTTTTATGTGATTAACTTTTGTAGATTCCATATATAAATAAATCATGTAACATGCGCATTTGAATTTTGATAGACATGAAATAATTTAACCTGGTCTTCCATATCTCATACAAATTAATGTTTCTAACAATAGTGTGTGAAAGCACCTGTTTCCCCAAATATTACCAAGTATTTTGATTATTTTCTGATATGAAGGGACAACTACTATCCTATTTTTTATTTATCTTTAATTATGAGTAGGGCTAAACAGGCAATTTACTTTTGAAATGTAAATTAACTAATGGGTAATTAATTAATTTTATATGGCACTTTTCTATGGTTGTATTTACCTAGCAGTTTAGTCGTTAGTAGTAGCGGAATCAATGAATTACCCCATTTGTCTAGTTCTTTCTTCACCTGGAAGTTACAATGTAAGTCATAGATTACTTATTGAGGGAGGTAAAGGCAATTAGCATTCATGAAGTCTAAAAGGTCCTCGTCAGTACTTTTCAAATTTGTCCTCAACTTTTACCAGAGCCATTAACAAGGTGGAAAGTTGACTATTATGAATTCCAAATTGTATTCACTCAATTTCTGTTGTGCTGGTAGAGAAGTGAGTAGGTAGTGTCAAGAGTCAATAGATAAGAGAAGAGGCTGGGTACAGTGGCTCACGCCTGAATCCCAGAACTTTGAGAGGTCAAGGTGGAAGGATCTCTTGAAGACAGGAGTTCCAGGCTAGCCTGGGCAACATAGCAAGACCCTGTCTCTAAAAAAAAAAAAAAAAAAAAAAAAAAAAAAATTTTTTTTAAAAGAAACAAAAAATAGATAAGGAAAGAGAAAATATAAGGGCTCTGGATAGTGAACAAGTAGCAAAACAATCTCTGAAGTACTAGCAATTATCTCAAATTCAGTGAAAATGAAACCTAGATATGGGCTACACAGGTCAAGGAGCTGGTATAAAATAAAATATGAGAGTGTTACAAGTTTCCTATTAAGCTGAACACATTCTATAAAAGCAAAAACAGCAAACATACCCATCTTTTCACATTTCCAAAAGCAATTCTCTTACCTGAAAATTTTCTTTGATCCTTTCAAGATTGAAGCTTTTAGGAATGACAACCACCCCTCGCTGGATGTTGAAACGCAAAACAATTTGAGCTGCTGTCTTATTGTACCTTTTCCCCAATGAGTTTAGAAGCGCATCCTTTAACAAAGGTGGAGAAGAAACATTCACCCTTAAAAATATCAAAACATGCATCATAATTAGTTTGTGTAATGAGAACCAAAGGTTAATAAACCATCTTCCTCCTCTGTCTTCCCACTCACCCAGTCACCTACCAGGACACTGCAGGTCACCTGTAACCAGTTTCTCTGAGTGCAGAGTATGCATTGAAGGGAGAGGTACTCTTAGTATGGGAAGATCAAGCAAGGCAAGTTTATGGAGCTGCCTCCTTCAGAGGGTAAATAATATTTTTTGATGAGTCTTACAGAGAGAGTCGGCATATAGGGAAAGGCAGGAAGACTGAAGTGGAAGAAATAGAGATGCAACTTTTGCAATCATCTTAAAGTAGAAAAGTTTCTACTTACATTTATGGAACACATCATAGTAAAAGTATCAGTATTGAATATAGGATCAAAAAATTCAAAATTTGCAAAACATGGCCATAGAAACTCCTTTGTCAAATAATAATTAAACTAACATTTACTGAGCATTCCTATATATTGGGCACCAATAGGCAATTTCATATCTATAATGTAATCAATTTCACAACAGCTCAGTGAGGAAAGTATGAAAAGTTCTAATTCATATATACAGATAATGACTTGAAGAGGTGGCACAGGCAAACCAAAAGGCATTCCAATCAAGTACAGTAGTTCGTATGAGCCTCACACTCTACCCCAAAGGAAATACTTTCTAAAGTTTTACTTACCAGATTGGATTCCTACTGGTTCCCAAAGGGCTATATGCAATAATGACAATGTCATGTTGTTGGCAAAATTTCAAGAGTTTTGGCTGCGTGAAATACGGATGGCACTCAACCTATGTGGTTGCATCGGAGAGCAGAGCACAAAATCAAGGCCATGTTGTTGAATGCAATTTTATAGTTAAAAAAAATTCTTCAATAAAATCCATTTTATTAATAGAATCACCTTCATACTGTATACATTTTGTGTCCTAGTCTGTCCCTTCATATCTTGTTCATTTTGCTTCCTTAAAATGGATTTGAGAACATCTTTTGTTAAGATTTCACATAATATGAACGTCTTGTAACTTATTTAATCATTCCCTTAATTTTTTTTTGGTTCCACTTTTTTCTATTATAAACAATGTTATAGTAAACACACATCAGTCTACCTAGGCATTCTGATATTTTTTATTAGGGTAGATTACTAGAAATAGAAGACTGTGAACATTTTTAAAGGGCCTTGATACATATTGACAAATTGTTTTTTTAGTAAAGCTAAACCAATTTGCACTCACTAGCATTTAATCACTTGCCTACATTGGGGCATTATATTTAAAAATATTAATAAGACAAAAACTTTGCTAATTTGATGTGCAATAGAAAAACCACACTACAATTTAAGTTTCTCTAATTAATAGTGAGTTTAACATTTTTCATGTTTACCAGTCTTGCAATTTGTCTTTTGTGAATTTCTGTTCATTTCTTTTAGTCCTTTTTCTGTTGAACCTTACTGTTTTTTCTCATTGTTTTTGTCATTGATTTTTATTAGATTCTTTTTTTTTTTTGTTAGACAGAGTCTCTCTCTGGAGTACAGTGGTGTGATCTCGGCTCGCTACAACCTCTGCCTCCTGGGTTCAAGCAATTCTCCTGCCTCAGCCTCTGAGTAGCTAGGATTACAGGCATGTGCCACCATGCCTAGCTAATTTTTGTATTTTTAGTAGAGATGGGGTTTCACCATGTTGGTCAGGCTGTTCTTGAACTCCCGATTTCATGATCGCTCGTCTCGGCCTCCCAAAGTGCTGAGATTACTGGTGTAAGCCACTGCGCCCAGCCCCAACTCCGTTTTTTTAAGTGACACCAATAGAAAGAAGTCTAAAGACTTGCATAGGGGCCCATGATGAGACTCAGGTGGAGCAATCATGAGCCTTCCCGATTCCCAGTTGAGGCTTTTTTGTGTCATGTAAATCCTGCCCCCACTCCCCACACCCCAGTGGAAGCTATTAGGCTGTACCTGGTTGCTGACCGGCTTGTATTTGAGTCCCGGCTTGTTCAGGATGAGCTCCAGCTGCCTGCGGTTAAAATTGGACACTCCCAGAGATTTCACCAAGCCAGCATCTTTGCAAGCTTCCATAGCCTGTAGAGTAAATGTCAAGAGGTCAATAAACAAGCCTCACAAGAAGCAAGAATGAATGCTTATAAGGGTGACGGTGAATTCTTTAAAAAGGAAAGTTCCTGGGTATGTTAATAAGCATCCCGCAAAAAAAAAAAAAAATAAAAGAAGGATGGTGGGAAAAGGCAGGAATTCTATGATCGAGTTTGGAAAATATGTGTATGCCATATTTTCCCCTTGTATTTTCTCAAGCTATTTAGCACACTTCAGTGATCCCAGGTAGGGTGCGATGGCTCACACCTGTCATCCCAGCACTTTGGGAGGCTGAGGCAGGAGGATCACTCGAGGTCAGGAGTCCAAGACCAGCCTGGTCAACAGAGTGAGACTTCATCTCTAATAAAAATCAAGAATTAACTAGGGATGGTGGTGCATGCCTGTAGTCCCAGTTACTTAGGAGGCTGAAGTGCAAGGATCCACTTGAGCTGGGGAAATTGAGGCTGCAGTGAGTTATAACTGTGTCACTGCACTCCAGCCTGAGCAACAGAGTGATACCCTGTCTCAATTAAAAACATTTTTAAAAAATGATCCTACTTCTTGAAATTTTTGGATACTTTCTTTATGGCATAGTACCTGGGTGCTTTTTTTTTTTTTTTTTTTTTTTTTTTTTTGAGATGGAGTTTCACCTTTGCTGCCCAGGCTAGAGTGCAATGGTGTGTGATCTCGGCTCACTGCAACTTCCACCTCCCGGGTTCACGCCTCCTGAGTAGCTGGGATTACAGGCATGCACCACCACGCCCGGCTAATTTTGTATTTTTAGTAGAGATGGGGGTTTCCCCGCATTGGTCAGGCTGGTCTCGAACTCCTGACCTCGTGATCCGCTCGTCTCGGCTTCCCAAAGTTTTTTTTTCTTTTTTGTAGAGATGGTGTCTCACT
>NC_045441.1:127212534-127222193 GCF_002776525.5 Piliocolobus tephrosceles | reverse complement strand
TTCCTTTCTTTCTTTCTTTCTTTCTTTCTTTCTTTCTTTCTTTCTTTCTTTCTTTCTTTCTTTCTTTCTTTCTTTCTTTCTTTCAAAACAGGGTCTCAACTCACTGCACCCTCCACCACCCCAGCTCAACCGATCCTCCCACCTTAGTCTCCCAAGTAGCTGAGACCACAGGCACATGCCACCAAGCTTGGCTGATTTTTGTATTTTTTGTAGAGATGTGGTTTTGCTATGTTGCCCAGGCTTGTCTCAAACTCCTGGACTCAAGTGATCTGCCAGCCTTAGCCTCCCAAAGTACTGGGACTACAGGTGTGAGCCACCATGCTCAGCTGACCCTACCGTAAGCAAACAAACAAATAAACACCAAAAAACATGTCCTATTTTAGCTTCAAGTATCAATTTCCCAATTATACGTTCAGTTGGGAGGTAATGTCACTATATTGTGTCATTTCTCACTGTTAAAATTTTACCTCTGTGCCCTTGAACCCATCAAAAGTAAAAATAGAAATAATCTATTGTCTCCAAAAAGATTTAAATGTCATTAGTTAGTCTCAGAGAAGTAAATTTTATTTTCTCACTTTTAGATAGAGTCATGTGCTGCATAATGACATTTTGGTCAATAACGGACTGCATGTATGATGGTGACCCATAAGATTAAAATAGAATTTAAAACTCCTATCACCTAGTGACATCATGTTTGTGGTGTTGCTGGAGTAAGCAAAGCAACTGTGCTGCCAGGTATATAAAAGTAGAGCACACATAATCATGTACAGTATATCATACTCGATAATGATAATAAACAATTTCTGTTTTTACTATGGATACAACTGATGTATTTGCTCTACTGTACTTTATGATAATTTTAGCATGTTCTCCTTCTCCTTTTAAAAAATGTTAACTGTAAAAAAGCCCCAGGCAGGTCTTTCAGGAGGGATTCCAGAAGACACTGTTGTCACAGGAGGTGGCAGCTCCATGTGTGTTACTGCTCTGGAAGAACCTCCAGTGGAACAAGATGTGGAGGTGAAAGACAGTGATATTGATGATGCTGACCCTGTGTAGGCCTAGACTAATGTGTGTGCTTGTGTCTTAGTTTTTAACAAAAAAGTTAAAAAAAATGTTTAATAGACAAGAGCTTATACAATAAGAATACAAAGAAAAAATATTTTTATACAGCTGTACAACATATTTGTGTTTTATTCATGTTATTAAAAAAGTAATTAATTGCAGCACTTTGGGAGGCCAAGGTGGGTGGATCACGAGGTCAGGAGATCGAGACCATCCTGGCCAACATGGTGAAACCCCGTCTCTACTAAAAATACAAAAATTAGCCTGGCGTGATGGCGCTTGTTTGTATTCCCAGCTACTCGGGGGGCTGAGGCAGGAGAATCACTTGAACCCGGGAGGCGGAGGTTGCAGTGAGCCGAGATCGTGCCACTGCACTCCAGCGTGGCAACAGAGCAAGACTCCGTCTCAAAAAAAAAAAAAGTAATCAGTATTAGTGTTATTATTAAGTATTATTACAAAGAATCAAAAAGTTAAAAGAATTAGAACATTTATAAGGTAAAAACAGTTACAATAAGCTAATGTTAATTTATTGTTGAAGAAAAACTATTATTTGATTAATTGTGTACCCTAAGTGTGCGGTGTTTATAAAGTCTCCAGTCATGTACAGTAATGACCTAGGCCTTCACATTTACTCACTACTCACTCACTCACCCAATTTTTATCCTGCAAGCTCCATTCATGGTAAGTGCCAGGTGTAGGTGTATCTTATCTTTTATGCCATATTTTTACTGTACCTTTTCTGTGTTATCTTTATATACACAAATATTTGCCATTATGTTAACATTGTCTACAGTATTCAGAATAGTAACATGCCGTGCAGATTTGTAACCTAGGAGCAATCAGCTGGGCTATCTAGCCTAAGTCTGCCATAGGCTATACTATCTAGGCACAACATGTTTGTGCTTTATTCATGTTATTACAAAAGTAATGCCATCTACCATGGTAAGTAAAACCTTACTACCTAGATTTGTATAAGTACACTCTATATGATGTTTGCAGAACAACAAAGTCGCCTCGTGACACATTTCTCAGAATGTATCCCATCGCTAAGCAACACATACATGTACACTGGGTCTTTCCAAATTTTTAAGACTTAGGTTAGAAATCTGACATTTGAACAAGAATCAACATGAACAAAGTGAGGATGAGGGCTGAGATTATGACTGTGTGAGTGGGAAGAAGGGTGTGCGTCTCAATGCTGGGCTACAGTCAGGGGATTACATGTTGGTTTGATGCAGAGAGCTTAAATTATGGTTGTAAAAACATAGTATAATAGAAATTGCATTGAACTAAAAAATCAAGAAACTTGGAAACCAAGCCTGAGTCTGCTAACATAATCTTCTTGGGTATTTGTCAGGCTAGGTCAGTACTCTATGATCTATGGTAACAAAACACCACAATATTCAGTGGTGCTAAGTAATAAGGTAGCTTCACACACATAGCTATTAGCTCATGGTTGTCAGAGTGCAGAGACCTGACTTTTAGGCATCTGAACTCACCTTAAAGGCCATGGGTACTTCAATGATGTAAAGATCCACGTAGTCTAGCTGGAGGACCCTGAGTGTCCTCTCCAGGGTTGGGCGGACCATCTCTGGGACGTGATTTGTAGCCCATAGCTGAAAGAATCAAAGAGGGATCATTAACTAATGTTCACATGATTTTTACAATAATGCAGCCCCTTTTTCTTTGTAAAGCACTCGTACACATTTTCTTTTTTTTTTTTTGAGATAGGGGTCTCACTATGTTGCCCAGGCTGATCTTTAACTCCTGGGCTCAAGCCATCTGCCCACTTCAGCCTCCCAAAGTGCCGGGATTCTAGGTATCAACCACCGTGCCTGGCCCCTTGTACACATTTTATTCACACATTTCATTTCACAAAAATTCATTTATGATGCAGTGTCATCTGAGTATAGGATGAGCTGATAAAACTCTTGACACTCAGAGCCTAGCTTGAGAGCTTGTTTGGAGGTTCTAGCAGGGGAGTGCAGCTACTCACATACCCTTGACCTAGAAACCCTCCTCCTTCATCAGGGAAAGCCGTCCTCTTCCGCTGAGAGTGCAGCTTCAAGAGGTACAATTGCCCAGACAGCCAGATCAGCTGAATTAGCCCTGGTGACCAATGGGGCAGCAGATGTTGCAGCCAGGTCGCCCTCACATCTCCAGACATAATTTTATGCAAATCTACTACAAGAGACTTACAGATCCTCCTGACCACAGAGCACCTAATTTGATGGCAGTCTTTCCCATTTCCGGGCGAATTTCCTAACTGACCCTTAGTGCTTGCGTTTTTCCTCATTGTATAACTAGGGTTACACAATGTTCTAGATGTCCTGACCTAGCCTGATACTTTATTGTCATGCCACTCTGATAAAATGAGCAAGGAATATGGTTATGTGTGTGGCTTCACCGGCTCCTTCACATTGTGATAGGTGGTGTGAAAGCCTGGTGAAATTTTAAATTAGTGCATAGATTTACATTTGCTTTCACTGATCTTTTGTTCTTGTTGGGCCCTAGTTAGACCCCAGAGCAATTAAGTTACTCTTTCACTAAGGCATTACATAATGAAGGATCAAGGTTGGGTTGATCCTACCGGAGCATGTGTACCCTTAGGTGTCTGAGACATATGGTGCCAAGGTTGCTTATACCCACAGGACAAATTAGTACATCTTTTGGATTATCAGTTTTGCTCACAGATTTTTTGGGGGCATATAAGTTTAGAATCATACTTTTCTTTTTTGTTTCTTTTGTTTTTTTGAGACGGCATCTTGCTATGTCACTGAGGCTGGAGAGCAGTGGCTTGATCTTGGCTCACTGCAACCTCTGCCTCCCAGGTTCAAGCGATTCTCCTGCCTCAGCCTCCCAGGTAGCTGGGATTACAGGCATCTGCCACCACGCCTGGCTAATTTTTGTATTTTTAGTAGACGGGGTTTCACCATGTTGGCCAGTCTGGTCTCAAACTTCTGACCTCAAGTGATGCTTTCTCCTCTGCCTTCCAAAGTGCTGAGATCATAGGCATGAGCCACTGCACCCGGCCTGAATCATACTTTTTTTGGTCACCAGAAAGGGCAAGCAAAATTGGTAAAATCTGATTTTTTTCCTCTGTTGGACAATGATTTTTTTTTTCTTGCCTTAAAAACACAGAGAAAATGTAACGTGAAGAGTAGTGGAAAAATGTGTCACGTGTGTTTTGATTGCTACTCTGGGTCCCTTTGGTGTTACCATTGCAATCCCTTCTAAGTGGAAATTCTGTTTGATATTTTAATTCACTTTTTTTTTTTTTCATTCCTGGGCGTAGGCTGATGATATTTTAATTTACTTTTATTCAGCAAACACACATAGTATTAGCTTTGTACCACGTTCGGCGTGACTGCTTTGTAAATGTGAACTCAAAATAACTTCATGAAATAGTTGACATTATTTTCCCCATTTTACAGAGAAAAAAAAACTCAGGTCCAGAAATGCTAGGCAATTCAGCCAATAGTGACAGATCTGGGCCTCTGACCTGGGCAATCTTGTACCAGTCTGGGCACTTAATCACCCCCACATTGCCTCTCAGGTGCTGCTGAACTACAGCGAAGACAGTCCTGAGGAGGCAATTACATGAACTCAGCTGCACACGCTGTTTCTGTTTACTCAAGTAAACACCAATATTTCGCCCAAGTATGCTTTATTACATACAGCCCATATTGACACTGTATACGTATGAATATTGCTTTCCATGCACAACTGTACTTTTTGGACAATTTAAAGGATTAAAGTTAAAGGACAATTTAAAGCATGTTTTGACCACCTTTTCCTTGTATGCTAACTTTAGCCCCTATCATAGTAAGAAATGACTCTTACAATATGAGTCATTAAGCAAAAGGTTTGCATAATGTGCCTGCCCAGGAAGCCCACATAGCTGGCTTTTGGATTGATGACCTTATGAGCTTGCTTTTGTTTTTGTTTTAAATTCACATTTGTTTGCTTTTATTAAACAAAATCTAGGCCGGGCGCGGTGGCTCACGCCTATAATCCCAGCACTTTGGGAGGCTGAGGCGGGCAGATCACGAGGTCAGGAGATCGAGACCATCCTGGCGAACATGGTGAAACCCCGTCTCTACTGAAAATACAAAAAACTAGCTGGGCGTGGTGGCGGGCGCCTGTAGTCCCAGCTACTCAGGAGGCTGAGGCAGGAGAATGGTGTGAACTCAGGAGACGGAGCTTGCAGTGAGCTGAGATCCGGCCACTGCGCTCCAGCCTGGGCTACAGAGCGAGACTCAGTCTCAAAAAAAAAAAAAAAAAAAAATCTAAATGCCATTTCTGAGTTAATTACATTTGCTCAAATTCTTTTTTTTTTTTTTTTTTTTGGAGATAGGGTCTCGCTCTGTCACTCAGGTTGGAGTGCAGTGATATGAACATGACTCATTGCAGCCTTGACCTCCCTGGCTCAAGCCATCCTCCTGCCTCAACCTCCCAAAAAGCTGGGACTACAGGTGCAAGCTACCATGCCTGGCTAATTTTTGTATTTTTTTTGTTGTTGTTGAGACAGGGTTTTGCTGTGTTACCCATGTTGGTCTTGAACTCCTGAGCTCAAGCAAAACACCTGCCTCAGCCTCCCAAAGTGAGGATTAGAGGCGTGAGACACTTCACCCAGCCAAATACTTTTTTAAAACCCTCTTTCTCTCCCTCAAATGCTACTCTGCTTACTTCTCCCAAATTAATAAATAATTCATTAATATGATACAAGAATGTTGAAAATCCTATTTTGCATGATTTTGGTTCATTTTAACACTTATCTTTTAAACAAAGAAACAACCCAAACTGTTGTTAAGTACTGCATACTCATGAATGCAATTACACAAACACACACACACACACACACACACACACAGGAGATGAATAATAAAATGAACACCTGAAACCTTTTCACTATCCCCAGTGGAGGCTGAAGGCAAGATCTCACCTTTCCACAGTAGAAAATATCTTCCCTCCGCACCTTTCCTTCTGCTATCTTCTCCCTGATGGCCTCCCCAACTTCGTGTTCATTTTGGTAGATGTAGGCGCCATCAATATGTCGGTACCCTGTGTCAATAGCAGCCTTCACCGATGTTGCACAGGCTCCCTTAGGGGTCTGAAGTGACAAAGAGGTTGGGTTTGGGGAAAAGAGAAATGGTCTTTCCTTTAATCATCATTAATCAGGACATTTTGCATGTACGTTCCTTTACAGCTAGAATGACACATTCCCAATTCCTTGCTGTTGTGATTGGAAGATGGTGTTCAGCAGCAGGAGAAACTGACCTCCCAGGGGCCTCCCCTCCCTCAGTGGGAGACACCATCTGTCCCAGGTCTGCCCTCAGCTTTGTGGCATCAAAAATGTGATTTGGGCCGGGTGCGGTGGCTCACACCTTTAATCCCAGGACTTTGGGAGGCCGAGGCGGGAGGATCACAAGGTCAGGAGACTGAGACCATCCTGGCTAACACGGTGAAACCCTGTCTCTACTAAAAATACAAAAAATTAGCCGGGCATGGTGGCTGGTGCCTGTAGTCCCAGCTACTCGGGAGGCTGAGGCAGGAGAATTACATGAGTCTGGGAGGTGGAGCTTGCAGTGAGCCAAGATTGTGCCACTGCACTCCAGCCTGGGCGACAGAGCAAGACTCCATCTCAAACAAACAAATGAACAAACAAAATGTGATTTGATCAATATTTCCTGTGACAGGAGAATTCATGGAAGCCTTTTTTATCAGAGGGCATCAGAGGGCACAAGCTAATTGAAGAAGGCTAAATTATAAATCAAAGGTTGAGTAAACAAATTGAGATGTATCCACAGAATGGAATACTCCTCAGTAATAAAAAGGAATGAAGTAGGCCTGGTGTGGCGGCTCACACCTGTAATCCCAGGACTCTGGGAGGCTGAGGCAGGAGGATTGCTTGAGGCCAGGAGTTTGAGACCAGCCTGGGCAACATAGGGAGACCCCATCTATACAAAAATTAAAGTAATTAGCTGGGTGTGGTGGCATGCGCCTTTGGTCCCAGTTACTCGGGAGGGTAAGGTAGGGGGATTGCTTGAGCCTGAGAGTTCAAGGCTGCAGTGAGCCATGATCATGCCATTGCACTCCAGCCTGGGCAACAGAGACTCTTGTCTCAAAAAAAAAAAAAAAAAAAGAAATGTAGCATTGATGACAACACATAGTGTGGATGAATCTCAAAATAATTATACTGAGTGAAAGAAGCCAGCCCAAAAACAATAAATACTTTAGTTTTTCTCTTCTAGCATTTTATATAAATGGAATCACAGTCTGTGGTGACAGACATAGATCAGTGATTGCCTGGGGTCGGGAGTCGGGGAAGTATGGGTGGGAGGAGGGATCACAAAGTGGCATGAGGATGCTTATAGAGTTAATAGATACGTTCATTATTTTGATGGTGGTGATGGCCTCACAGATGAATATATGTCAGACTCATCAAATTGTACACTTTAAATATGGACAGTTTATTATATGTCAGTTATGTCTTACTAAAACTGAGGAAAAATATTGTTGAGGAACATTTTATGTTTTAGGATATATTTTAATAAAATTTGGTAGCTACATCTTTGTTCATTTTATTAACTCACATTAAACTTAAGAATGAGCATATCCTGTCCCCTGAATACTGGTTTTTCATTTGCTATGGTTTGATTATTTTTGTCCCCTCCAAAACTCACGTTGAAACTGAATCTCCAAGGTAACAAATGGTGTTGAGAGATGGGGCCTAATGGGAGGAATTTAGGATTAATGCCACCATGAAAAGGGCTTGTGGGAGTGGGTTCTCCCTCTTCTGTCATGTGAATAATAGTGTTTCTCCCCTCCAGAGAATGCAGCATTCAAGGTGCACCCTTGGAGGCAGAGAGACTGGGCCCTAACCTGCTGGCATCTTGATCTTGGACTTTTCAGCCTCCAGAACTGTAAGAGAATAAATTTCTGTTCTTTATCAGTTACCCAGTCTCAAGCATTCTGTTATAGCAACACAAAATAGAGTAAGACACCATGTTTCAGATTCCACAGAAATCCCTATGCCTCGGTTTTGATGCCATTTAAATACGAATGTGTTTCATTTTTGTTACTTTTTTTAATGAGAAACAGCAATGAGATTTCCCTGAAGACAAACATCTAGTCTCATCAAATATAATTTTCAAAGCATCTTTTAGAGAGTGTGTTGTGTGAGAGGGTTAGTTCTATTTTCTGATTTGTGCTGACTTGGTATTGAAGGTTGATTGTTCTGATCTTGCTCAACAAATGTTGGTCAACTACTTTTGCTTTCTTTAGTGTTCGAACCAAATGCTGGACAAATCACATCGGACATGTGAACTCTGGTCCACAGCTATTGATTTGTTGTAAGCTGAGCGAGAGAATAAATCTGAAATGTATTTCTAGTGACTTTACAGTCCTGGGCAGGAAACAGAAAGCTTTGGGAGCATATATTGTATTTTCCTCCCCCTGCTTCAGTTGAAAGTCGTCACTATAGAGAAGATAAGAGGATACGAAAAATTAACAAACTGGCTACATAGATGATATTATAAGATTCATAGTCACAAGTATCAAATAGCTGGGAAAAGGAGACACACATTCCAGGAATATTAGAAATATTTGTTTGGTTAATTAACAACATGATTAATAGGACTTGGAGAGTAATTGAGTCAAAAGGCCAGAAAAAGCCTGTAAAATGAGATGTTATGAATGACGAGTGTGACAACCAAAGTACAGTGGGAAGGGGAGGTGAGGCATGGTGTCCAGAAATTTACAGGGAAGAAAATAAACATCTACTTTCATTCTCAAGTATCTATGTTATTATTAGAGACGGGGTCTCTGTCACCCAGGCTGGAGTACACTGGCACAATTATGGCTCATTGCAGCCTCGGCCTCCTGGGCTCAAGTGATTCTTCCACCTCAGCCTCCCGAGTAAGTGGGACTACAGGCGTGTGCCACCATGCCTGGCCAACATTTTTGTAGAGATGGGGTTTTGCCATGTTGCCCATGCTGGTCTCAAACTCTTGGGCTCAAGCGATCCTCCTGCCTTGGCCTCCCTCTACATATTATTAATATATGAAGCTTAATACTAGATGGTAAATAGAATCTCAGAAACATCACTGAGATTTTATGGGCTGGAACTGATCATTTAAATGAAGAGCTAAAGTACACAATGAAGGGTGCCCCAGACAAATGCATATTAAAGTAGGCGCTTGTATTTTCAAAGATTAACCCAAAAAATTAAGTACAGAGGAGAGCATTTAGGATAAAGAAAGTACGGCCAGGGATTGTGGCTCATGCCTGTAATCCCAGCACTTTGAGAGGTCGAGGCAGGCAGATCACCTGAGGTCAGGAGTTCAAGACCAGCCTGGCGAACATGGTGAGACCCCGCTTCTACTAAAAAATACAAAAATTAGCCAGGCGTGGTAGTGGGCACCTGTAATCCCAGCTACTTGGGAGTCTGAGGCAGGAGAATCTCTTGAACCTGGGAGACATAGGTTGCAGTGAGCCGAGATCATGCCACTGCACTCCAGCCTGGGTGACAGAGCGAGACTCTGTCTCAAAAAGGAAGGAAGGAAGGAAGGAAGGAAGGAAGGAAGGAAGGAAGG
>NC_045441.1:127087417-127212434 GCF_002776525.5 Piliocolobus tephrosceles | reverse complement strand
GGGGGGGGGGGGGGGGGGGGGGGGGGAGGAGGGAAGGAAGGAGGTAAAGGCAACGGCTAAGGCAGGAATGTAGTCCACCATGGTGCTGCATATTTGGATGATGACTCATTTAACAAGGATTATGGCACAGAAACAAGTTATAGTCGTGAAAATCTTCAATTATTCAGCTATCACTGGGGAGTCTCTTCTAAAAGCTAGATATTTACTTACTGGATATTTACTATTTACTTATTTATTTATATGTTTATATTTATATACTTGCTGAAAACTATTGTCCCTCAGAAGGCAGAAGCAGCAGTGAGATGTATTACTATTTTGTACTTAATTCTAATCAATATGGAGGAACTAGTTGGGACTGTGGACATGAGGACCACACTTTCTAATTCTTTTTTGTTGTTATTGTTAGACGGAGTCTCGCTCTGTCGCCAGGCTGCAGTGCGGTGGTGTGATCTCAACTCACTGCAACCTCCACCTCCCAGGTTCAAGTGATTCTCCTGCCTTAACCTCCTGAGTAGCTGAGACTCCAGGCACACGCCACCACCTCCAGCTAATTTTTGTACTTTTAGTAGAGACGGGGTTTCACCATGTTGACCAGGATGGTCTCAATCTCTTGACCTTGTGATCTGCCAGCCTCGGCCTTCCAAAGTGCTGGAATTACAGGCATAAGCCACTGCACCTGGCCCACACTTTGTAATTCTTAAATGTGGCACAAAGAAATTCTACATAAATTCTGACACATTTTTTAGGAAAACCAGTTTTGAAAAAAAATCAGAAAGATCAAATAGGATACCACATAAATGATATGATAGGAGAATCTAAAATATAAAAATTTGATTCCACAATGAGGGACAATCTCACTGAACAGTAAAACAAAAAAATCCGGTTTCCTAAAATGACTGACAGCATCTCCTTCTACTTAAGAAAATTAAAAATGCTAGATTAGGCCGGCGTGGTGGCACACACCTGTAATCCCAGCACTTTGGGAGTCCGAGGCAGGAGGATCACTTGAGCCCAGGAGTTTGAGAACAACCTGGGCAACATGGTAAAACCGCATCTCTATAAAAACTACAGAAATTAGCCGGGTCTGGTGACTCCCTTGAGCCTGGGAGGCAGAATTTGCAGGGAGCCGTAATCATGAGAATGCGCTTCAGCCTGGTGACAGAGCAAGACTCTGTCTCAAAAAAAAAAGAAAAAAAAAAAAGCTAGATTAAAACTTTTAAAAAGTGCTGAAAAGACAGTAGGCATTTATTAATTCAAACTAAATTTTATGGGAAAGTCTGAATGCAGACATGAGAGGTGTGGGAGGTGAAAAAGGAAAGTAAAAAAACTCCCTAAAAGGCTATGGCCACCTCCAGTCCCTGGGAGATTTCATAACCTATGTAACCAGAGTCTGCTGACCAGTTTAATGTGGTCACTGGGTAGCAGCAGTGCCTCCAGGGAACCTGGAGCAAACACACACAAATGCTGTCTGAAAGAAAACACTTGTTTTTCATCCTTGACGCGTGCTCACAAATACTTTTTTTAAAGTAGTATTAACCTGCACACAGCTGAAGAATTCAGGTACCCCAGAAAACAAAGTTCCATAAAGGAAGACTGGCAGAAACAATTGAGAGCCTAAACAGAACCATAGATCCTAATATTGGAACTATCATTAGAATGAAATTGCACCTGTATCTTACACCATACACAAAGAGTCAACTCAAAATGGATTAAAGATTTTTAAGACCAGAAACTGTAAAACTTCTAGAAGAAAACATAAGGGAAAGAGTATCATGACATTGGGGTAGGTGATGATTTCTTGGATATGACACCGAAAGCACAAGAAACAAAAGCAAAAATAGGTTGTTGGGACTACATCAAGCTAAAAAGCCTCTGCACAGAAAAGGAAACACTCAAAGGCAACCTATGGAATAGGAGAAAATATTTGCAGACCATATACCTCACAAGGGGTTAATATCCAAGATATAATTAAAAGGAACTTCTACAACGCAATAGCAAAAAAACAAAAACAAAAAACAAACAAACAAAAACCCCAAAGAAAAAACTAACCTGATTAAAAAGTTGGCAAAGGAGTTAAGTAGACATTTCTCCAAAGAAGACATACAAATGGCTAATAGGTATATGAAAAGATACTCAACATCGCCATCCATCTGGGAAATGCAAATCAAAACTACAATTAAATAACACCTCACACCCATTAGGATGACTATTATCAAAAAACTGAAAGATAACAATTATTGGTGAGGATGTAAAGAAATTACAACTCTTGTACACTGTTGGTAGAAATTTAAAATGGTGCAGCTACTATGGAAAACAGTATGGAGTTTCCTAAAAAAATTAAAGATATATTAGACCATGTTGGTCAAGAAAAAAAATTAAAAAATAGAACTACCATATGATCCAGCAATCCTACTTCAGGGTGTATATCCAAAGGAAATAAAATCACTATCTTGAGGAAATATTTGCACTTCCATGGTCACTGTAGCATTGTTCACAATAGGTAAGATATGGAAACAACCAAAATGTTCACTGACAGATGAGCAGGTCAAGAAAATGTGGTACATAAACAGTATAATATTATTCAGTCTCGAAAAAGAAGGAAATTCTGCAATACGCAACAACATGGAAGAACCTGGGGGACGTTATACTAAGGGAAATAATTCAGTCACAGAGTAATACCGCAATAAAAAATCGGAATTATTAGTCAAAAGTTAAAATAACTATGATTGTTTTGATTAAAGAAATAAACTTGAGGCTGGGCATGGTGGCTCATGCCTATAATCTCAGCACTTTGGGAGGCTGATGCAGGAGGATTGCTTGATGCTAGGGGTTTGAGACTGGCCTGGGCAACATGGTAAGACCCTGTCTTACAATAAAATAATAAAATAAAATAAAAGCAAAAATTAAAAAATTATCCAGGCATGGTGACGTACAGCTGTCTGTACTCCTAGCTACTCGAGAGGCAGAGGCAGGAGGATTGCTTGAGCCCAGGAGTTGAGATCTTCAGTGAGCTACGACTGCACCACTGTGGTCCAGCCTGGGTGACAAAAGACCCTCATCTCTATTAAAAAAAAATTAAATTTAAAAACAAAGAAATAAATGTGAACATCTCTGTAGAGGACAGAAAAATATGAAAAGTACCCTAGAAGATTTAGGAAAGAACCAAACACAGCAATTCTATAAACAAAACAAACAAACAAAAATCTGATAAGACATCTAAAATTAAATGGATGCATCAGTAGCATATCGGACATGGCAAGAAGGAATTAGGTAGAAGGAAGAAGGTAAATCAGCAGAAATGATCCGACACTGCTCTCCATGTTAATGTCCAGCATTCCCTGTGTCCTTTGAAAACGATGCAGAGGCTGCTGCCTTGGAACATGTGCTCCAGGCAGGATCTACCTGCATATTGCCTCCTAGTCACCAGACCAATAATTAGTTGTTCCAAGAGGGAGTTTCCAGTGAATATGACTTGGTAGGGAGACTAATTTCACAGCCATGGAGTCACGTTAGAATATACCCTTCTAAATATAAAAGGTAGGAGTTCTTGCCGGGCATGGTGGCTCACGCCTGTAATCCCAGCATTTTGGGAGGCCTAGGGGGGTAAATCATCTGAGGTTGGGAGTTTAGAGACCAGCCTGAATCAACAGGGAGAGACCTCATCTCCACTAAAAATACAAAAATTAGCTGGGTGTGGTGGTGCACACCTGTAGTCCCAGCTACTCAGGAGGCTGAGGCAGGAGAATGGCTTGAACCCGGGAAGTGGAGGTTTTGGTGAGCCGAGATCGATCGCACCATTGCACTCCAGCCTAGGCAACAAGAGCAAAAGTCTGTCTCAAAAAAAAAAAAAAGGTAGGAGTTCCTTTTATATTTTGGATATTATCCCTTTTGAGATCTCCTGGCTGAATAAAGGAAGAGGGTGATACACTGATGGAACTGCACACCGAGACACCACGTGCAATGCAGGTGGAGAGCAGGTGTGAGAGTGGATCTTGGGGTGCAGCATCAAGAGGAAGGTGGAATTTCAAGTTGGATAAAGGAGAGTTTATTGATATGGAAACACTATCCTATGATACCTCACTTAACACCTCGGGAAACAGCGGTAACACACTGCCAGCGTAACTCTTGAAATCTTGGAAAAAGTGAGATCCACATACATGAAGTAGACATTCCAGAAATACCATGGCAGATGGTCAAGAGAGGGCTCAGGAAGCTCAGAGAAGGGAGCGCACTACAGTGGATATACTATGTAAGGCCGGAAACCCACGGATGATCTATGTTTTGCAGCAGGGCCCAGACAACACTCCTTTTACCAGAGAGATAGCAATGCTTTAGCGACAAAAACACCAGAGGTGTTGAGCTCAATTACAGCTGTCCTCTGTAGACAAGGCAGACTGTGTGAGATGTTGAAAAACTAGGTTTAATAAAAAAAAATTAGGGCCCAGGTGTGGTGGCCTAGACCTCTAACTTCACTTCAGGAGACCAAGACAGGAGGATTGCTTGAGCCCAGGAGTTCAAGACCAGCCTGGGCAACATAGTGAGATCCTGTCCTTGTTTTTAAAGCTAGGAATGATGGAATTTTAAAATAATAGAGGCTACATGGTAGTACTAACTTCAGAAGTGAAGTGGGCACTGTTATCAAAATGAGTGGTATCCAAAGAGCATGACCTGCAGAGATGCTTTGCAGAGATGGTTAATTAGACACGAAATCCCTAGAGTTTTCAGGCAACATACAGGATGCTCAGTTAAATTTGAAATTCAAACGGGCAAGACATTTTTGTATATGCACATTGCAAATATTGAATGGGATGGAACATACTTATATTTAAAAATGATTCATTGTTCATCTGAAGTTCAAATTTACCTGGACATCTTATATTTTTACTTGCTAAACCTGGCAACCCTACCCTAAAGGCAAGTTAGATAGGCAGCCAACAAGTGTATTGCATCATTTACAGAAACCAAAGCAGTCTGCATGGATTATTGGGCTGGGCATGGTGGCTTGTGCCTATAATCCCAGCAATTTTGAAGGCCAAGGTGGGAGAGTCGCTTGAGTCCAGGAGTTTCAGACCATCCTGGGCAACATAGAAATACCTCGTTTCTATTAAGAATTTAAAAAAAAAAATGGATTACTGGAAGGCTGATGGAAGTTCTTTCAAGATAAAGTCATAGGTATGGCTGTATACTAGGAAAAGCATTAAGAAGGAAGCACACTACCCAGAAGGTGCCCTCAGGCTCCATAGGCAGCATATTCCATACTTGCAGTACTATTCCTACCCATTTATTGAGTGACATGAATACACCAGGTTTCAGTAGGCCCAGAATGGGGAAGGGCTCAGCAGAAGTCTAGACTTTACCACAGCATCCCTGCCACTTGGGCCATATGACCCAGTAGGCCCTATTGTTTACATGTGGCATGGAATTTATGGCAAGCCTCAGTTGGAGAATTATAAGGTAAGCCTGTAGGGTTCTGGGGCAAGTCATGCCATCTACATTGATGACATTGCTGCTGAACCCTGTAGAGATAGTATATCTGGCCATGGGCCGTGATGTGACTGTGTGGCCAGAGCTGCCCATTATGAGCTGGGTTATATAAAATCCACTACAACATAAGTTTGGGTGGGTCAGTGGAAATCCATTGTAAGATATAATTGGCACATTTGTGATTGGACACAAGTTGGACAAGACAGCATGCCATCCAGATGTCATCCAAAATCTGAATGAGTTGCTGTTGCTTACAAATTAATAATTACTTTACAGTGTTCTCCAAAAAGTGTTACAAGACTGGCCAACAACTGGATTATTATTCATGATGATTGTCTGTACTGGAGGACAAGCTGCCACCCTCTTGTAGTGTGATCTCTACTATGTCCTTGATAATAGTCCCCCGAGTGTTAGTTGCTTGTGTTTTTTCTTTTTTCTTGTAGAAATAAAGAGGAAAATTGAGCTTTGCTTCCACTCATGTCTAGTATCAAAATGGGGAAGTAGGACAAAATGGATAAATAGGCTTAACTCTCTGAAACCATTCATTTATGCTTTCTGCCTGTGGTCCCCTTAGGTAGAACTTATGAGACCTTCACCCTGTCCTCAGCTTAAAACCAGATCTGAAAAAATTACTTGGTGTAAGAGCAAGGCTTTTCTTTTCCCAGGTGAAACAAAGCTCCCTGGAGGATCAGAAGAGGGGAGTTAGATGGGCATTGGGGAGAAAGTAAGGAATGTTTAGGGCTGGGTGTCATAGCTCATGCCTGTAATCCCAGCACTTTGGGAGGCTGAGGCAGGTGGATCACTTAAGCCCAGGAGTTTGAGACCAGCCTGGACAACATAGCAAAAACCTGCCTCTAATAAAAATAAAATAAATAAAATAAAAGGAATGTTTAAAGGATGGCACATTCCTGAGAAATGAGTTCTGAGCCCTGCACCCCCACCTCCCTCTGCTCAGGGGCAAAAAATGTAGTGGGTGTTTTAGGCTTCTCCTGGGTACTCACCAAGAGCTTGGATTGCACTTCTCCTTTGCCCCATGGCTCATTCAGATTCTAAAAACTTGCTGCAACTACAGCAGTCTAAACCAGAGCCACTCAGGAAGGAATATTCCCCCATCTAACTTTCTAGGCCATGCCTTCTCTGTAGCTTGTACCCCATAATTAGACTTGCTCATCATTTCTTTCATCTTTGAAAACTAGTTATCTCCTGTAAGGGACTTACATGGGGGAGATATAACAAATGATAGAGAATATAGTTTTGAGAATCTCGCATATATGTGGTTGGAGCCAAGATCATGAATGAGATCATAAAGAGACATTGTACAAAGAAAGAAGAGAAAGGGGCCAAGGATCAAACTCATATAAGTGTTCCAAGAGTAATTTTCAATTGCATTACCAAAAACAAGGGAGGTGGGCAGTTGAAGTGGAATGTGGGATTGTGATCCAAGTTTTAACTACTCTTGTTATGGGTAGTTTATTTCTCCTCATCTGCCTTCCATTCTCTATGCTACAACCTGAGTTTTAGCTTTCAAAAACACAGATCTAGTGATGCTCTCTCTTTGCTTCTAAACTTTAGATGATGTCTCATTACTATAGAATGAAGTTCCAACTCCTAGCTGAGCATAGTGGCTCATGCCTGTAATTCCAGCACTTTGGGAAGCTGAGGCAGGCGGATTGCTGGAACCCAGGAGTTCAAGACCAGCCTGGGCAATATGATGAAATCCCTTCTCTACAAAAAATACAAAAATTAGCTGGGCACGGTGGCGCCTGCCTATGGTCCCGGCTACTTAGGAGGTTGAGTCAGGATGATTGCTTGAGTCTGGGAGGCAGAGGTTGCAGTGAGCCAAGATTGCATCATTGCACTCCAGCCTCGGTGACAGAGTAAGACCCTGCCTCAAACAAACAAACAAAGTTCCAGCTCCTTAGTATGGTGTTCAAGGTCCTTGGTAATCCAACAGAGTTCCAACTCCTTGGCATGGTGTCCAAGGTCCTTGGTAATCCCTGTCTTACTCTGCATTTTCAGATTCAGCTACCATCACCAATAACTCCCTGTGCCAGGAACTATGGACTTGGCATTCCCTGGATATATCATATATCCTTCTCTGTCTAAATAAAATGTCTCTATACCTTTTATTGCCAAAAATGTCCTGCTTTAGGTATGCTTCTCTGTCTGGTACATTCATGCTCAACTTCAAATAGTTCATTCATACATGACCACTCAAATTTCGGTAGCATTTCTACACATGTCACTGTTTATTCTCGTAATTGGCATTAAATGTTGAACTGCAACAAGGAAAAGATATTCTCATAAGCTGAAACTTTACTGTTTTAAAGGAAGCCCGTTTCAATCTTCATGGTCAAATTTAATTATTTCCATTTCTATGCTGATATGGTTTGGCTCTGTCCCCACCCAAATCTCATCTTGAATTGTAGTTTCCATTATCCCCACATGTTATGGGAGGGACCCAGTGAGAGGTAATTGAATCATGGAGGAGGTTGCTTCCATGCTGTTCTCAGGATAGTGAGGAAGTTCTCATGACATTTGATGGTTTTATAAGGGGCTTTCACTCTTTTGCTCAGCACTTCTCCTTGCTTCCATTTTATGAAGAAGGACATGTTTTCTTCCCCTTCCACCATGATTGTAAGTTTCTTGAGGCATCCCCAGCCATGCTGAACTCTGAGTCAATTAAACCTCTTTCCTTTATAAATTACCCAGTCTCTAGGGTATGTCTTTAATAGCAGCATGAGAATTGACTAATACATATGCTTTCAGAGACTGTTTACGAAGAGTTCTAGAATAGCATTGATCCTTATCTTTGTCATTCTACAATTAGTTGTAAAGAATCTGCCCCATCTATTTGATTTTTAATCCCTGGATAACACAGACATTGTTTTTCTCATATATGACACTTCTATCACCTAGTGCTTAGTGCATGGCAAGTATTCACTAGGTGTTTGTTAGACTGAACTAAAAATTATCTAATATTTAAAAAAACACAAGTCATAAACACACAAATTTCATGTGACTCAGTTCACTCTAGTAATCAGCATTTAGCTAAATTTCAGTAAAGGAAGCAGAAAGTTCTCCTTCTCTAATCCAAATCCAAACTAATTTTTAATTATGAATTGATTTAGTTTAACCTTTGGCTCAATACCTATTCAGTAAATAGTAGTCCTTTCATTATTACAAATTGAGGTTGCTTCCATTACTACAAAAAGTAAGTCAATGAGATCTGCTTAAAATAAATTGCAGATCATGCTATAGGCAAATGTTAAAAGAAACAAACAAGAAAACAAAGAGAGAAAAGATAAGCTTACTGATTTAGGTTCTGAGTAGGTACCAAGTCCGATGATGGGAATGCTGTTTCCATCACTTAGAGGTATGCGGTGACTTGCAGCACTGAGATCCATTGTGGAGAGAGAATCCGATTGTAGGAGTGATTCTGAGCACCACAGAGAGTCTTTTTAAAAAGGTGTCCTAGGGTCTATTCAATCAAAGCAAGGAAGGCCAGAGGGAGGAGCAGAGGGAAGGGAGATTAACACACCTATTTCTCAACCTGTTTTTTTTTCCAGGTTGTCCTGGAAATCCTAAGCATGGTTGTCCTTTGACCTTCATCAGAGGCTTGTAAAACATAACCTATTGAGAGCTTATGCTTGCTTCTTCACAACAAAATATTGAAAAAAACAAAAAGAAGCAAATCTATCTGGCCTCTATCAGTTAGGATGCTTTTGTTGGCAAATAAGAGACTGATACAGTTTGGCTGCATCCCCAACCATATCTCATCTTGAATTGTAGCTCCAATAATCCCCAACATCATGGGAGGGACTTGATGGGAGGTAATTGAATCATGGGGGCATGTGTTTCCCATGCTGTTCTTGTGATTGTGAATAAGTCTCACAAGATCGGATGGTTTTATGAAGGACAGTTCCCCTGCACATGCTTTCTTGCCTCCTGCCATGTAAGACGTGCCTTTGCTCCTCCTTCACCTTCTGCCATGATTGTGAGGCCTCCCCAGCCATGTGGAACTGTGAGTCCATTAAATCTCTTTTTCTTTATAAATTACCCAGTCTCAGTTGTCTTTGTCAGCAGTGTGAGAACAAACTAATACACAGATCTATCTTAAATTCTCTTAAACTATAATGGAAATTTATTTGTTCATATTCCTCAAATTCTGGCAGTAGGGCTAGCTTCAGGGGAGACTAGACGTTGTCTAGGACTTCCTGGGAGATTTGGATGCAGCAGGACTAGAAAGGGATCTAGGATCTTTATCACAAGTTAAGCTTATCACCAGTTAAACTGGACTAGAGGAACAATAATGTGGCCAGGACCAATTTCTCACTTCTCGTTCTTCTCTCTACCTTCTTGTTCTCTCAGGAAACTCTCTCTCTCTCTCAGTTTCCTTAACATTGAAAAGTGTTTACTGACTGTCCTTGGAGTGACAAGGTTTCAGTTTCAAACAACAAAAAAGAGATCTTACTTTCTTAATAGCTCAAACAGTAGTCCCAAAATTGAAACTTATTGGCCTTGATTGTCTTTCTTGGTTCGTGGATCCATCACAAAATCAATCACAGTGGCCAAAAGAAATAAAAGACATTTCTTTAAAAGAGTTAGAAGCCATTTCTAAATTTGGAGTTGGGGGTTGAAGGAATGCAGGAAATTCCACCCCAGCATATGGCTTCCTGGTATAATGAAGATTTTGAAGTAAAGACCCTTAGAGATCAACAGGCTCTGGAAAAGACTTTCCCCTGTCTACATAAAGATAGGATGGACCCACCAAGGAGAACAATTGGTCTTTTCCCCCTCCTTGTTATCTCATGATCCATTACAAAAAAAGAAGACCAAGAATGTCTTGGGAGTCAGAAACTGATACCCCACAATATGGCACTTTGACATACCGAACTGGAAAGGCCTCAAGGTCTCTCTGACCTCTCCTCCCCACCACCTCTCCCAAAGTGAAGTTCCTTTATCTGCCTAAGATCCAGACACACCAAAAGGAACAATTCTTTTTTCTTCCTCTCCCTGTAAGACTAAGAATGTAACCCCTCCTGAACAAACCCTTTCACAAGGTAATGTACAAGGTAATCTCTACTCCCTGATCCATTCATTCTCCCTAGTGATCCCCTCAACAGAATTCCTCTTTTCCCCTCTCCCATAACCTGATTTGCCAGTAAATAAACTTCTAAACCCCATTGTGGATGAGGAATCACTCTGTGGTTCTCCCTGTGTAAACATATAGTTAAATAAAATTATATACCTTTTCTCCAATTAATCTGCCTTTTGTGAGTTGATTTTTCAGTGAAACTTCAGAAGGCAAAGAGGAAGTTTCCCTGGCCTGTACACTTCACAGGTCACTGAGTCCACAATGTTTAAATGTCCTGAAGTTGAAACTGGCCAAATTGTCCCAAATTTGTGGATTTTTGAATAAACATCGAAATGGGCCCTCTGTCTTAAAACTTGAAACTTATGTCTTAACTGAGTTTTTCCTCAGGAAACTGACCCTCAGGCAAGGGACCTAAACTCACTAGATCACCACATCCAGATACTGAGACACCAAACACCTCATTCATCAGGATTGCTTCCTTATCCCTCCCTAATTTCTTTTCCCCACCTTCCCTGCCATGTAAACAGACCAATTTTGGTCAGTCAGGGAGACAGATTTGAGACTGAACTCCCATTCTTCTTGGCTGCAGGACTAGATTAAAGCCTTCTTCTCTGGCAACCGTTGTTGACTCAGTGATTGGCATTCTGTGCAGGGAGCAGCACAATCTTGACTGAACTCCTGGTGTTTCAGCAATAACGTTTGTCTATAATTGACTTGCCCTCTCTCCAAGAGTCATTCTTGCTTATGTACAGATTAACACATAACGTATATATAACATGTTCAGTATTCACATTAACAGCAGACACAGTAATTTAAACTAGGCTATGGCAATGTGGAACATGGCAGTAATGGTCTTCAATATCATTTTTAAATTGATACAACAAATGCTTATTGTGCACCTTGGTGTGGTAAAATGTTGATTAGCATGTGTTTATTATTTTTATTATTACTGATTTTTTGCTATTTAGTTCTATGCATTTTAACACATATATAGATTTTTGTAACCACCACCACAATTGGGATACTGAAAAGTGCTATAACACGAAGAACTCTATCCTATCACACCCTCCCCTATCCCTTATCCATGGAAATCACTGTTTTCAATCACCATGGTTTTATTTTTTGAAATTATCATAAAAGTTGAATCACTACCATTTTGCCTCCCCAGTAGCAATGCAGTTGAGTTGCAGTTGTCCTGTATCCTGATATCACTTAGTATTTTTTATTTTAGCCTTCTAGTAAATTTGTCGTGTTATTTCATTGTTATTTTTATTTGCATTTCCCATATGGTTGATGATGTTGAACTCATTTTTCTTTTTTCCTTTTTTTGGTTTTTAGAGATGAAATTATTTATGTTTAGCAGGGAAGGAACACCATAGCCTAGTGGTAGAAACTAGGCCACTGTCCGCTGATAGATATCAGGACAGACAAAGTCAGACTGTGGGACAATAATCTCTGATGTTCAAGTCCTTCGCATTGTCAGGATCTTGCTGATTGGACTATCTGGGAAAGGTTGCCTCTAGACTGGACAAGTGCCAGTTCCTTCTGAGTCTTCTAAGGTTGGTGCAAAAGTAATTGTGGTTTTTGCTATTACTTTTAAATGGGAAAAACCACAATTACTTTTGCACCAACTAAATATTATAGAATGAGTGTTTGCATCATGTGATGTAAAAGTGGTTACACAGTAACACTGAAGAATCTAGACAGGATGCATTGAACAACTGTGATAAAGGTACTTGCCAGAAAAAGAAATTATTATGACTTTGGTAAAAGACTGTTCATCCAGTGGACTAGATAACCAAACCCAGATCTCATAAATGCGCTAAAAAATTCCAGCAGAGTCTATTCTTATGCAAATGTATTTGCACCAAGGTATGTTTGTTCTGGTATAAACTCCCTCTTGGTTAGTGAAGAGGAAATCAAGATGAAATATGTTATTATCCATTCAGACTCTGCATCATCAATTTAAACTGTTGAATGGGTTTCCAGGGCAGTGTACACATAAGAAATAGTATTTTGGTAGGGCATGGACTCAAAGGAGAGTATAAACATTACATATCTTAGAAAGGGAGAGGTAATCATTGGACCCTAATGGTGGACATATTTTCTGAGTGAAGTTAAATAATTCCTTCAGGATACAGTGACTCTGAAGAAAGCAACTGACCATTGCAGAGAGTAGAGCGGAGTTCCTGGGTTTAGTTAATGATCTAATAAGAAGTATTTTGTAATGTGGAGGTAAAGTCCAATTTTTACAAGGTTGAAGGTTGGGACTCATAATGTGAGAGACATTTCAGTACTAAAAGAAATTTGTATAAGAACATGTATCTTGACAATATTTAAAGAAACATCTATGACATATGTTTCCCCCAGCAGGGTCAAATGGATATTGGTTCACCAATCAGATTTATAGCAGTAACTAAGGTCTGAGAAAAATGTATAAGAATGTTTTCTCTCTCTTGAAATGCCACGAAAAAAGACCACAGAGGCTTAGAAGTTAAAAAAAAAATGTACAAAACAGACTGAGAACTCTTGACCCAGTCACTGGACAACTTCAACATATGCTATTAGGCAAGATCCATAGTAAAAAAAATCCAAAGGAAAAGGATATTAAATTATCTTAAAATGAATCTTCCAGAGATTTTAGTAAAAGCTATCTAGTTTACATAATCATTAGCTTCAATGGAGGGGTTTGAATCAACTGTTACTTTAGGGGATTGTAAGCTTCTGGTAGAGTTCAAAGAATTCTCAGCTTGAGGTCTACCAGTGAGATGGAAGGCCCCTGATCTAGGAAAAATGATGTATGTCTTTTGAACTGAAAATATGAATGCACGGATTACTATCTTAGAGTTTCACCACAGTGTTAGTTGGTAACAGTACCTGATATAGTCCTGTTAGTCGAAGCTCAAGGCAAGTTTTCCTTTGCTTTCTCTTCCAGAAGACAAAACATCTCCTGGTTTCAGGCTCAAAGGTTGTGTAAATGGTTACTTTGAAAAGGCAGCTTGTATCTGTTTAATGATAAGATACAGTATTTAGTTATGTCAACTTGCAGTGGGGCAAAGACTAGGATCAGAGCAAAATTCTGAAATGCGTGGCATGGTCTGTTATTAACTCTTAAGGGGAGAGCCTGTGTCATGAAGGTAAATGGAATACTGTAGGAACTGACATGTAAGTTCCAGTGACATTTAGAACTTTGACAATTTTTAGTTTTAGTAATCCTTTATTTTCTCTACATTTTCCTGAAGATTGGGTATAAGAACAATAAAGTTTTTGAGTAAAAGGCAAAGCATTCAAATTCTTTAATGATGGTCTGGCAAGAAAAAGTCTCAATCCATCCTAAAAATAAGTAAAGAATGACCAAAGCTTACTGGGAAATACTGATTGGACCAATAATTGCTCTTTGATTTTATGCTTATGAAACCTCAGATCCAGCTGAGGTCAGTTAACTCAGTTACCTGAAGTGAACTGACTTTTGAGAAAGGCTCATATGCCAAGAGTGAATTCGAATCAGTAATAGCATAGCTTGCCTGACAATCTCCAGCTTTTATGTTTAAGTATGAACTACTAATGAACATAATTCAATTAGGGTTATCAAAAGGTGCATTAATTATTTTGATCAAGTGTTTGATTCCTGAAGGGATCCATAGGACCCAGTTTGTACTTTATTACAGGCAACAAATACAGCAATAGCAGAAGAAGAAAATGCATTGGGAGTGTCTAGAGATCTCAGGTACAGACTTTCTTACTTTTACACCACATGGTTGTTCTGATTATGCTTCGCCTTCAGGTATTAAAACACTGGTGACCTGTGTGAGCACCTTGGTACCAGAAAGCCCAAAGCCTGCTCAAGAAGGGTGTCTCTTACAGTGAGCTAGTTGCATAGACATATTCCAATATGTGACCAGACTTAGACCTTCAAGCTCCACAAACCAGGTGGAAATTATAAATACAATTATTAATACTAAATATTGCTGACAGGCGGGTACATACTACTCTGAAAACAACCCGCAGATCCATGGTTATATAACATCATTTACCTTTAATTAATACATATTTAGTTAATACATTCCCTAGTACTGACAAGAGTCGATGTCATTCTCTAGGCAGATCTGGAGATAAGCATTTGTTCTTATCTCCAAATAAGGTCAATAGAGGTTAACCCATGACATACAAAAGGAATATACAAAGGCCTGTATAGGAGAACAGACAGAACTCTTGACCCAGTCACTGGAGTACTTCAAAATATACTATTAGGCAAGTTCCATGGTAAAAAAAATCCAAAGGAAAAGTGTATTAAATTATCTTAAAGTGAATCTTGTTCAAGAGATTTTAGTAAAATCTATCTAGTTTACATAATCATTAGCTTCAATGGAGGGTTTTGAATCAACTGTTACTTTAGGGGATTGTCTGCTTCTGGTAAAGTTCAAAGAATTCTCAGCCTGAGGTCTACCAGTGAAATGGAAGGCCCTTTCCATTATAGGACATGATCATTTCCTAATACAGGTTAAATAATCAAGGCATTTTCCTTGCTTGAGTAGGGAAGGAGAGTTGTTGCATCCAAGGTACTAAAGCTGTGGATAGTTATATGTGAAGGAGAGACAACCAATGATGCCATAATCTATCTCCAAGGCATTTAATTTATCCCATAAAGTACATTGTTTACAACTGATAAGAATATTTACATCTAAAATACTGGGAAAAAGTCTTTTAATAGTTATTTTGGCAGTTATTATTATGTAACTGTTATTAATAACTATTACTATATAACTATTATATACCTATTTAAACATAGGTATATTTCTTTTAACCTGAAAAGCACAAAATTGATGGGTACATATTTGTATTAACGTATTTTACTTATACATAATTAATCTGGAAAGATGAACTTTTGCTGTGATTTATCAAGCTACCCCCACCTTTCATCTTAAATTTTGCACAGTAGTTTCAAATTGGTGAAAATTTGGAGAATGACAAATCTGATTATTTTTACTTATTCTTAAAATAAATCTTTGGGGTACCTAGTGAACCCTTTGAGAAATTTAATGATAGCTTTGTCATAGAAAGACATCTTAACTGAAAAGATTTTCCGAGCTGAGACATCTGTGAGTACTCACTGGACTGCAGAGTATAGTGATGCAATGCTGTGATTTACAGAGGAAAGACAGAGTGCAGCAGAACAGTTCAGGCAAGCATTAGGGGTCAGAGAGATGGCATCCCAGGCTAAGCTTCCCAGCATCTGTATTCACACGCAGCACACCAAGTTTCCAGGTTGAACCACCAAGATCTGTGTGAGGAATACATTAGCTTAGACTAGAACTCAAAATCAAGCTTCCCAGCAGGAATTTTTCTCTCTTGACCCACATAATCAAGTCTAGCTAACTCAGCTGGTTTGACCAGTTGCACATCATCAGTAAAGAAATTGACCTTGGGGGTGCGGGATCACCAGGGGGAGCTTTACTCTTTAATCAGCATAGCATAAAACTGCCCTTACCTTGTCTGAGTGTCAACATGTCATCCAGGGGACCTAGAGACAAAGAGTTTACAGGTGGAAAGTCCAGTTGTAAATTAACTCCATTATCCATATCCTCTTATTTTTCTGAATTTGGGGCCTAAATTTGGGGAATGCAAAATGAAGAGTTTTCAGAGAAGAAGAGATATAAAACATGAGACAGTCTCCAGAGGCAAGCAATAGTTACCCTAATGTTTGTTCTCTCCAGACAATATTTGAAAATATACCATAACCATAACAAGAAACAATAATTAGTAGAAACTTTTAATTCTTTTAAGCTGTGAGGGTTTTCTTTTGTTTTGTTAAAACGATGTAAAAGCATGTCCAAAGGAATGAGGGCTAATAGAATATTATAGTGCTAAAAAAGGTACATCTGTGACAAAAAAAAACTGAGTCATTTTACAGAAAAGCACAAATTATAATTTTCTCCTTTTGGTTCACTATTCGTGTAACAAATTGTAGTAAATCATTACTAATACTGCTCTATGTGTAAGAATTTAGACATGAGAGATACATAATATACAAACAGATAAGAAACATAAAGGTTTTAACTTTAATCTTAATATATAATTTTATAAATATATAGAATAAAATAATGCTTATTATATTGCAATTATCATTTTAATCTTCTGCGCAACAATTTCCTGAATAGAGAAATCATTTTTGTACCATCTACATGTTTATATATTTTACAAATTTTTGTATCTATTGTACCATTTACATTAATTGCCATATTTAACAAAAATAATTCTATTGCCTTCAGATGGAAAAAAAAATTAAAGAACATGAAGCCAAGGATTGTCTTATCTTTTTTTTTCAGTGAATACACATGTTAGATTATTAACTCAAATATAAAGTGGCAAAAATAAATATATGACATTATTCTAAAAGCATTTACACAAACTTTTAATTTCACCATTTTAAGAAGTAATGGCAAATTAAAACTATGTTTAGTGACTAAATTTCTGTATCTTTTTCTTACTAATACACTTTTTGGGCATTCAATGATAACTTATTAATGAGCTAAATTTAACTTTTATCTAAGGTATCAAAGCTAATTAAAGATCTGGAAATTACAATTTTAGCCAGCACATTAAGCCTTTATGATTTGTAGCAGTATAAATATTTCACTATATTAAACCCTTTAAAAAGACATCTGCTATTACTATTTCAATTTGTTGAATACAATTTTACATTTTTGTCATCTTTTTTTAATTTTCTTTATCATTATTATTATTATTATTATTATACTTTAAGTTCTAGGGTACATGTACATAACGTGCAGGTTTGTTACATATGTATACTTGTGCCATGTTGGTGTTCTGCACCCATCAACTCGTCAGCACCCATCAACTCGTCATTTACATCAGGTGTAACTCTCAACGCAATCCCTCCCCTCTCCCTCCCCATAATAGGCCCCAGTGTGTGTGATGTTCCCCTTCCCAAGTCCAAGTGATCTCATTGTTCAGTTCCCACCTATGAGTGAGAACATGCGGTGTTTGGTTTTCTGTTCTTGCGATAGTTTGCTGAGAATGATGGTTTCCAGCTGCATCCATGTCCCTACAAAGGACACAAACTCATCCTTTTTTATGGCTGCATAGTATTCCGTGGTGTATATGTGCCACATTTTCTTAATCCAGTCTGTCACTGATGGACATTTGGGTTGATTCCAAGTCTTTGCTATTGTGAATAGTGCCGCAATGAACATACGTGTGCTTGTGTCTTTATAGCAGCATGATTTATAATCCTTTAGGTATATACCTGGTAATGGGATGGCTGGATCAAATGGTATATCTAGTTCTAGACCTTGAGGAATGGCCACACTGTCTTCCACAATGATTGAACTAGTTTATAGTCCCACCAACACTGTAAAAGCGTTCCTCTTTCTCCACATCCACTCCAGCACCTGTTGTTTCCTGACTTTTTAATGGTCGCTATTCTAACTGGTGTGTGATGGTAGCTCACTGTGGTTTTGATTTGCATTTCTCTGATGGCCAGTGATGATGAGCATTTTTTCATGTGTCTGTGGGCTGCATAAATGTCTTCTTTTGAGAAATGTCTGTTCATATCCTTTGCCCACTTTTTGATGGGGTTGCTTGATTTTTTTTCTTGTAAATTTGTTTAAGTTCTTTGTAGGTTCTGGATATTAGTCCTTTGTCATATGGGTAGATTGCAAAAATTTTCTCCCATTCTGTAGGTTGCCTGTTCACTCTGATGGCAGTTTCTTTTGCTGTGCAGAAGCTCTTTAGTTTAGTTAGATCCCATTTGTCAATTTCGGCTTTTGTTGCCATTGCTTTTGGTGTTTTAGACATGAAGTCCTTGCCCATGCCTATGTCCTGAATGGTATTGCCTAGGTTTTCTTCTAGGGTTTGTATGGTATTAAGTCTAACATTTAAGTCTCTAATCCATCTTGAATTAATTTTCGTATAAGGAGTAAGGAAAGGATCCAGTTTCAGCTTTCTACTTATGGCTAGCCAATTTTCCCAGCACCATTTATTAAATAGGAAATCCTTTCCCCATTTCTTGTTTTTCTCAGGTTTGTCAAAGATCAGATGGCTGTAGATGTGTGGTATTATTTCTGAGGACTCTGTTCTGTTCCATTGGTCTATATCTCTGTTTTGGTACCAGTACCATGCTGTTTTGGTTACTGTAGCCTTGTGGTATAATTTGAAGTCAGGTAGCATGATGCCTCCAGCTTTGTTCTTTTGACTTAGGATTGTCTTGGCAATGTGGACTCTTTTTTGGTTCCATATGAACTTTAAAGCAGTTTTTTCCAATTCTGTGAAGAAGGTCATTGGTAGCTTGATGGGGATGGCAGTGAATCTATAAATTATCTTGGGCAGTATGGCCATTTTCACAATATTGATTCTTCCTATCCATGAGCATGGTATGTTCTTCCATTTGTTTGTGTCCTCTTTTATTTCACTGAGCAGTGGTTTGTAGTTCTTCTTGAAGAGGTCCTTTACATCCCTTGTTAGTTGGATTCCTAGGTATTTTATTCTCTTTGAAACAATTGTGAATGGAAGTTCATTCATGATTTGGCTCTCTGTTTGTCTGTTACTGGTGTATAAGAATGCTTGTGATTTTTGCACACTGATTTTGTATCCTGAGACTTTGCTGAAGTTGCTTATCAGCTTAAGGAGATTCTGGGCTGAGATGATGGCGTTTTCTAAATATACAATCATGTCATCTGCAAACAGGGACAATTTGACTTCTTCTTTTCCTAACTGAATACCCTTGATTTCTTTTTCTTGCCTGATAGCCCTAGCCAGAACTTCCAACACTGTGTTGAATAGGAGTGGTGAGAGAGGGCATCCCTGTCTTGTGCCGGTTTTCAAAGGGAATGCTTCCAGTTTTTGCCCATTCAGTATGATATTGGCTGTGGGGTTGTCATAGATAGTTCTTATTATTTTGAGATACATTCCATCAATACCGAATTTATTGAGAATTTTTAGCATGAAGGGCTGTTGAATTTTGTCAAAGGCCTTTTCCACATCTATTGAGATAATCATGTGGTTTTTGTCTTTGGTTCTGTTTATATGCTGGATTACGTTTATTGATTTGCTTATGTTGAACCAGCCTTGCATCCCAGGGATGAAGCCCACTTGATCATGGTGGATAAGCTTTTTGATGTGCTGCTGGATTCGGTTTGCCAGTATTTTATTGAGGATTTTTGCATCGATGTTCATCAGGGAGATTGGTCTAAAATTCTCTTTTTTTGTTGTGTCTCTGCCAGGCTTTGGTATCAGGATGATGTTGGCCTCATAAAATGAGTTAGGGAGGATTCCCTCTTTTTCTATTGATCGGAATAGTTTCAGAAGGAATGGTACCAGCTCCTCCTTGTACCTCTGGTAGAATTTGGCTGTGAATCCATCTGATCCTGGACTTTTTTTGGTGGGTAGGCTGTTAATTATTGCCTCAATTTCAGAGCCTGCTATTGGTCTATTCAGGGATTCAACTTCTTCCTGGTTTAGTCTTGGGAGGGTGTAAGTGTCCAGGAATTTATCCATTTCTTCTAGATTTTCTAGTTGATTTGCATAGAGGTGTTTATAGTATTCTCTGATGGTAGTTTGTATTTCTGTGGGGTCGGTGGTGATATCTCCTTTATCATTTCTTATTGCATCTATTTGATTCTTCTCTCTTTCCTTCTTTATTAGTCTTGCTAGCGGTCTATCAATTTTGTTGATCTTTTCAAAAAACCAACTCCTGGATTCATTGATTTTTTTAGAGGGTTTTTTGTGTCTCTATCTCCTTCAGTTCTGCTCTGATCTTAGTTATTTCTTGCCTTCTGCAAGGTTTTGAATGTGTTTTCTCTTGCTTCTCTAGTTCTTTTAATTGTGATGTTAGGGTGTCAATTTTAGATCTTTCCTGCTTTCTTTTGTGGGCATTTAGTGCTATAAATTTCCCTCTACACACTGCTTTAAATATGTCCCAGAGATTCTGGTATGTTGTATCTTTGTTCTCATTGGTTTCAAAGAACATCTTTATTTTTGCCTTCATTTCATTATGTACCCAGTAGTCATTCAGGAGCAGGTTGTTCAGTTTCCATGTAGTTGAGCGGTTTTGGTTGAGTTTCTTAATCCTGAGTTCTAGTTTGATTGCACTGTGGTCTGAGAGACAGTTTGTTATAATTTCTGTTCTTTTACATTTGCTGAGGAGTGCTTTACTTCCAACTATGTGGTCAATTTTGGAATAAGTGCAGTGTGGTGCTGAGAAGAATGTATATTCTGTTGATTTGGGGTGGAGAGTTCTGTAGATGTCTATTAGGTCTGCTTGGTGCAGAGATGAGTTCAATTCCTGGATATCCTTGTTAACTTTTCTGTCTCATTGATCTGTCTAATGTTGACAGTGGGGTGTTGAAGTCTCCCATTATTATTGTATAGGAGTCTAAGTCTCTTTGTAAGTCTCTAAGGACTTGCTTTATGAATCTGGGTGCTCCTGTATTGGGTGCATATATATTTAGGATAGTTAGCTCTTCCTGTTGAATTGATCCCTTTACCATTATGTAATGGCCTTCTTTGTCTCTTTTGATCTTTGATGGTTTAAAGTCTGTTTTATCAGAGACTAGGATTGCAACCCCTGCTTTTTTTGTTCTCCATTTGCTTGGTAGATCTTCCTCCATCCCTTTATTTTGAGCCTATGTGTGTCTCTGCATGCGAGATGGGTCTCCTGAATACAGCAAACTGATGTGTCTTGACGCTATCCAGTTTGCCAGTCTGTGTCTTTTAATTGGACCACTTAGTCCATTTACATTTAAGGTTAATATTGTTACGTGTGAACTTGATCCTGTCGTTATGATATTAACTGGTTATTTTGCTTGTTAGTTGATGCAGTTTCTTCCTAGCATCGATAGTCTTTACATTTTGGCATGTTTTTGCAGTGGCTGGTACCGGTTGTTCCTTTCCACATTTAGTGATTCCTTCAGGGTCTCTTGTAAGGCAGGCCTGGTGGTGACAAAATCTCTAAGTATTTGCTTATCTGTAAAGGATTTATTTCTCCTTCACTTATGAAACTTAGTTTGGCTGGATATGAAATTCTGGGTTGAAAATTCTTTTCTTTAAGAATGTTGAATATTGGCCCCTACTCTTTTCTGGCTTGTAGAGTTTCTGCTGAGAGATCTGCTGTTAGTCTGATGGGCTTCCCTTTGTGGGTAACCCGACCTTTCTCTCTGGCTGCCCTTAACATTCTTTCCTTCATTTCAACTTTGGTGAATCTGATAATTATGTGTCTTGGAGTTGCTCTTCTTGAGGAATATCTTTGTGGTGTTCTCTGTATTTCCTGAATTTGAATGTTGGCCTGCCTTACTAGGTTGGGGAAGTTCTCCTGGATGATATCTTGAAGAGTGTTTTCTAACTTGGTTCCATTTTCCCCCTCACTTTCAGGCACCCTAATCAGACGTAGATTTGGTCTTTTCACATAATCCTATACTTCTTGAAGGCTTTGTTCATTTCTTTTTCCTCTTTTTTCTTTAGACTTCTCTTCTCGCTTCATTTCATTCATTTGATCCTCAATCGCTGATACTCTTTCTTACAGTTGATCGAGTCGGTTACTGAAGCTTGTGCATTTGTCACGTATTTCTCGTGTCATGGTTTTTATCTCTGTCAGTTCATTTATGGCCTTCTCTGCATTGATTATTCTAGTTATCCATTCTTCCACTCTTTTTTCATGATTTTTAGTTTCTTTGCACTGGGTACATAATTCCTCCTTTAGCTCTGAGAAGTTTGGTGGACTGAAGCCTTCTTCTCTCAACTCATAAAAGTCATTCTCCGTCCAGCTTTGATCTGTTGCTGGCAATGAGCTGCATTCCTTTGGAGGGGGAGATGCACTCTTAGTTTTTGAATTTCCAGCTTTTCTGCCCTGCTTTTTCCCCATCTTTGTGGTTTTTTCTGCCTTTGGTCTTTGATGATGGTGATGTTCTGATGGGGTTTTGGTGTGGGTGTCCTTCCTGTTTGTTAGTTTTCCTTCTAACAGTCAGGACCCTCAGCTGTAGGTCTGTTGGAGATTGCTTGAGGTCCACTCCAGACCCTGTTTGCCTGGGTATCAGCAGCAGAGGCTGCAGAAGATCAAATATTGCTGAACAGTGAGTGTACCTGTCTGATTCTTGCTTTGCAAACTTCGTCTCAGGGGTGTACCCCACCATGTGAGGTGTGGGGTGTCGGTCTGCCCCTAGTGGGGGATGTCTCCCAGTTAGGCTACTCAGGGGTCAGGGACCCACTTGAGCAGGCAGTCTGTCTGTTCTCAGATCTCAACCTCAGTGTTGGGAGATCCATTGCTCTCTTCAAAGCTGTCAGACAGGGTCATTTGCGTCTGCAGAGGTTTCTGCTGTTTTTTGTTTTGTTTTGTTTAGCTGTGCCCTGTCCCCAGAGGTGGAGTCTACAGAGACAGGCAGGCCTCCTTGAGCTGCTGTGGGCTGCACCCAGTTTGAGCTTCCCAGTGGCTTTGTTTACCTACTTAAGCCTCAGCAATGGTGGGCACCCCTCCTCCAGCTTTGCTGCTGCCTTGCTGTTAGATCGCAGACTGCTGTGCTAGCAATGAGGGAGGCTCCGCGGGCGTGGGACCCACTTGGCCAGGTGTAGGATATAATCTCCTGATGTGCCGTTTGCTAAGACCCTTGGTAAAGCGCAGTATTGGGGTGGGAGTTACCCGATTTTCCAGGTGTTGTGTGTCTCAGTTCCCCTGGCTAGGAAAAGGGAGTCCCTTCCCCCTTGGGCTTCCCAGGTGAGGCGATGCCTCGCCCTGCTTCTGCTCTCGCTGGTCGGGGTGCAGCAGCTGACCAGCACCGATTGTTTGGCACTCCCTAGTGAGATGAACCCAGTACCTCAGTTGAAAATGCAGAAATCACCCATCTTCTGTGTTGCTGGTGCTGGGAGCTGGAGACTGGAGCTGTTCCTGTTTGGCCATCTTGCTCTGCCCCAACCTATTTTTGTCATCTTATATGTACTTGACCAACAAAAGGAATTTCTAAAATTTTAATCTCGAGAAACTTAACTTCAGTCTTGCACGAACTAAAATATTGTGCTAACAAACTTCTCATATGACAAAACCTAGGGAAAGACAGTGTTATCTCTCAATCAATATTATTTGTCTCTAAACCAATATTAACTCTAGTTTGTTGGAGTTAATAGTGACTCAATCTGAGATTTACCTTTTTAATCAAGAGTATTACATAAACCTTTAAAATATAATTTATAAACATCTGTATTAACAACTGAAGTTGAAAGACTCTAAAGTATGCCAAAAGTTCTGTATAGTCAACTTTTGAAATCTTGTAACCCTAACCAATGACATTAGCTTAACTCACAATTAAATCTCTCATTATTTCCTTTAAACGCCGAGCTTTTAGCAAGATGAAATTGTAAAAGACAACACATTTTACAAGTTTAATGTTTTTGCTTTTCCTTTTAGTTAGGATAGAACTGTTAATTTTCCCATAACCTCTTTGTTTAAAATGTTGACAGGTCTCTTTGTTGAAAAAAAATTATTAAATTTCCCTTAAAAATTCATTAATTTGTAAATCCTTCTCATGATTATGTTAATTAATTTTTTCACCAAGTTTTTGTATCTTCTGGTCTTATCAAAATATAATTACTAGTGGTCACGACAGTTCTGAATTCTTCAATATACCTTTTCCTGTCCATCCTGGGGTTTGAGAAGTCTTTTATTAATATATGTCATAGGGATATAAATATGATTAAGGTATGAAATGCACACACCAGTCAAAATCTGAAGAGAAAAAGGAAAGATACAAACAAGAATGAGGGGAATAAGGCCGGGTGTGGTGGCTCAAGCCTGTAATCCCAGCACTTTGGGAGGCCGAGACAGGTGGATCACGAGGTCAGGAGATGGAGACCATCCTGGCGAACACAGTGAAACCCCGTCTTTAATAAAAAATACAAAAAAAAAAAAAAAAAAAACTAGCCAGGTGAGGTGGCAGGCGCCTGTAGTCCCAGCTACTCAGGAGGCTGAGGCAGGAGAATGGCATAAAACTGGGAGGCGGAGCTTGCAGTGAGCTGAGATCCGGCCACTGCACTCCAGCCTGGGCGACAGAGCGAGACTCCATCTCAAAAGAGAGAGAAAAAAAAAAAAGGAATGGGGGAATAGGATTCAGATGGAAACATACATTAACCTGCTTTGATGGTGAAGTTCAGTACTTTCTCTCTGAGTTGTGCTGGGGAGAAGGTCTCCATTTCCGGTTTACAAGACCGGTGTATTGATTTATACTACAAGGGCAGGTTCATTTAAGTAGTTTATTTTCGATTAGAGAGGAGTGGTATTAGGGTTAGAATTGTGGTGAAGTATATTACTAAGTTCTCAAACTTTTCAATGGACTTAAAGAATTTTTTAGAGAGGCAGTTTTAAAGGGCAAATTGTACTTGGAAGCTTCCTCATCTTAAGTGAAGAAAGCAGACCAGGTGGGGTCAGGAGCAAAAAAGAAAAAAAGAAAGCAGACCATTGGACAGTTAAAATTGTATTTTGTTTTCCTTAAGGAGCATCTCGAATGAATAATATTATTTATACCAAAGATTTCTAAAAGTGGCCACTATAATCATGGGTTGTCTCTGTAAATTGTGCCAGTTGGAAGGATAGGTGCATGAACATCATGCTGTATACGATAAATAATACCATTTTTATTTGTCACTTCAAATTGATAAATAAAAACCCATTTTACTCCTGCCCTGAAAAAAAACAAAGAAAAGAAAAAGAAGGAATGATAGTTGCATGAATTGACTCTAAAGCAAGACAGCATGAAGAAAGATAGGTATTTGGCCTGGAGGAGGCAGAATTTTAGAGTCAGGAGACTTCTGAGACTGATTAGAATGCTGCTCATGAAACTACGTGTCTCCCAAACTTGGCCAAAGACAAGTCATCACTAGTGAAACCTCTGGGGAAATGAAACAAAATAAAGACGTTTTCAGAGATACAAAGACAAGATTGCAGAAGCAATTCTTGAAGAGTTTTGAAAAAGAGATCTGAGGCAAAGCTTATGTAAAGGGCCCTAGTCTAATGAGACCCTTGGAACTCTTCAGCCCTGGGCCACCTGGAGGATAGACTCACTGGGCCTATGCTCATCCTCTCTCCATAGACTTTTCCTGTTATAGAAAAATGAGACTCAAGGTACTGGATAATAACCCAGAATAACAGAAGCAAGTTTTAGAAGACTAGACATCTATATATCAAAGAACAATAAACTTATGACCAGACAACCCAAAAAGTTCTGGAGATGTTATTTCTAGGAACACAAGATAAATCTTACCTTGAATGGCTTCAATCAAATAATCCGAGTTCAGATTCAGATTCAACTCAACATACACATTGGCGTGTCAGGCGGGTGGTTGGGGGGACTAGCAGATAAAGACGAAAAGGATCTCAGATAATGCATGTACATTCTTACTGGGTTAAAGATCTGTTTATAGCAGAGAGAGTCTCAGGTGTATCCTCCACATCTATTAACACTATCAAAGACTACCACAAACACATCTTGTAGTTAAGGTTACATTTATTGAGCTTGGTGCAGCAAGGGAGACCTTACTCTGGAGAAATAGGGAGTGTCTTGGCAAGAGGGAGTGAAAAGATGCTCCTTGTAGAATTGAGCCTTTATGTTAAGATTTTTTTATCTTATATTTTTAAAAATTTGAGCTTTTCCGGTTGCAGCGCCCCGCGGTTAGGTTCTCTCGTCCACGCTCACTCGCAGCCATGCCGTCCAAGGGCCCGCTGCAGTCGGTGCAGGTCTTCGGACGCAAGAAGACAGCCACAGCTGTGGGGCACTGCAAACGCGGCAATGGTCTCTTCAAGGTCAATGGGCGGCCCCTGGAGATGATTGAGCCGCGCACGCTACAATACAAGCTGCTAGAGCCAGTTCTGCTTCTCTGCAAGGAGCAATTTGCTGGTGTGGACATCCGTGTCCGTGTGAAGGGTGGTGGTCACGTGGCCCAGATTTATGCTATCCGTCAGTCCATCTCCAAAGCCCTGGTGGCCTATTACCAGAAATATGTGGATGAGGCTTCCAAGAAGGAGATCAAAGACATCCTCATCCAGTATGACCAGACCCTGCTGGTAGCTGATCCCCGTGGCTGCGAGTCCAAAAAGTTTGGAGGCCCTGGTGCCCGTGCTCGCTACCAGAAATCCTACCGATAAGCCCATCATGACTATCAAAATTCACCTGTACAATAAACAGTTTTTGAGGGATTAAAAAAAAAAAAAAATTGAGACAGAGTCTCATTCTGTCGCCCAGGCTGGATTGCGCACTGCAGCCTTGACATCCCTGGGTTAGGGTGATCCTCCCACCTCAGCCTCCTGAGTAGCTGGTACTACAGGCACATGCCACCATGCCTGGCTAATATTTGAGGTCTTTTTTATAGAGATGAGCTCACACTATGTTGCCCGGGCTGGTCTCAAACTCCTCAGCTCAAGCGATCTTCCTGCCTCGGCCTCCCAAAGTGCTGGGATTATAGGCATGAGCCACCCACACCTGGCCTAAGGTTATTTTTGAGAGAGTTCAAGAATCAGAAGATTGATCAGGATTGAGTACTGACAGAAAGTGAAGGTACAATTCAATGATTTAGCATCATAATTTTTATCAATGAAACAAGAGGAATGGAAAGAGGTTAAAACTGTCAGTTTTAACTGAGATGCAGCAGCAACTCATTTATACCAGGCGTGGGGTGTTTTGCTTGTGTGTGTGTGTGTGTGTGTGTTTCCATAGTGCCTTAGTTTCTTTTTTTCTTTTTTCAACTGAATTAGGCTCTTTTTATTCTCTTGGCAATCTCTTCCAGAGTTACTACTTCCGTTTTAGGCGATAAAATGGGTAAGACTCCACTTCCAGTGCTGTCACTGCTATGAGCATGGTCTTTCTCTTTACTGCAACTCGGAAGTAAAACTTTTGATTCTTGTTTTTTAGACCAGGTATGGTGGCTCATGCCTGTAATCCCAACACTTTGGGAAGCCAAAGCAGGAGAATCGCTTGAGTCCAAGAGCTCGAGACCAGCCTTGGCAACATAGGGAGACCCCTGTCTCTACAATAAATAAAAAAATGATTCTTGCTTTTTATATTCTAGCCCCAGAAGTAGTTTCCACTGTAGAAGTTATCTGATCACAGTATTACGCTTTCTTGTAGTGGCCTACAGCTAGGTGTCTTCAGGAAGAAACAGCTACAGGATGGATTTAGTTTAAATATTGAAATGTGTTAAACTAAGAGTTATTTTCTCAAATGAGTTTAAATGCATTATATTTTTAGACAACCTACATAACATGTCATTTCCTTAAAAACAATACCTCTACTTCAAATAAATCAAAATAAATGAAAAGTTCAAGATGACTTCAGTTCCATTTATCTTAAATCCTGGTGGTGTGTGGATGACAAGCAGCAACAATTATGATGACAGGTGATAGATCCAAAGTAATTGCCAAATTAGTGAGTGTTTTTCCATTTCTAAACCATCCCTAAAGAAAATCATATATGGGGATCACACCACCCTCAGGGTAATCTGGTAGAGCAACCATGTCATCTGGAATCATGTGTCACCAATAAAGAACTGGTAGTTTTTGAAATTAGCAAGGATATGTTTGATTTGTTCTGCAGATGCTGCCATAAAAGTTTTTCTGGTCCCTGTTCAAGTTTGCCTTTGATTAATTTCATGTACTTTTTTTTTTTTTTTTTTTGTCTTGAGATGGAATCTCACTTTGTCACCCAGGCTGGAGTGCAGTGGCCCCACCTTGGCTCACTGTAACCTCTGCCTCCCAGGTTCAAGTGATTCTCCCGCCTCAGCCTCCTGAGTAGCTGCGACAATAGGCACCCACCACCATGTCTGGCTAATTTTTGTATTTTTAGTAGAGACAGGGTTTCACCATATTGGCCAGTCTGGTCTCAAATTCCTGACCTTGTGATCTGCCCACCTCAGCCTCCCAAAGTGCTGGGGTTACAGGCGTGAGCCACCATGCCCAGCCTATAGTTTCATTTTGTTTTTTGTTTTTTTTAGAGATAGGGTCTTGCTCTGTCACCCAGGCTAGAGTGTAGTGGTGCAATCATGGCTTACTACAGCCTTGGACTCCTGGGCTCAAGTGATCCTCCTCCCTCAGCCTGCTGAGTAGCTGGGACCACAGGTGCACACCACCATGCTGGATAAATTTTTAAAGGGTCTTGCTTTGTTGCTCAGGGCGGTCTTGAACTCCTGGGCTTGAGCAATTCTTCTGCCTCAGTCTCCCAAGCTGCTAGGATTATAGGAGTGAGCGCTGTGTCTGGCCCAGGATTGTTTAATTCTTTAGTACCCTTTACTAGTTGATAAAAATCTTCTTTTTGAATTTACATGTTAATTTGTAGATTTTGTTTGGTAGCAAAGATAACCCCCAAATTATACATATTACCCTATGAGACAATAATCAGTTTTATATCCAACCTAGCAATTTTTATTTCTAAATTTTTGAAAGGGCATTCCTAATGGATTACTTAAACCCTTGCTACTAGAATCCTCTTGGAACTAGCTTTACCATCTCTTCTTATTATCTCCTTTATCTCCTTATTAATAAGTTAAATAAACCTTTGGCATCTTTTCATTTTATATATATACTTTTAGAGACAGGGTCTTGCTCTGTTGCCCAGGTTGGAGTGCAGTGGCACAGTCATGACTCACTGCAGCCTTGACCCCCTGGGCTCAAGTGATTGTCCCACCTCAACCTTCTGAGTAGCTGAGACTATAGGTGTGCACCACTATATCTGGCTAATTTTTGTACCATTATTATTATTATTATTATTATTATTATTTTGTAGAGATGGGGTTTTATCATGTTGTCCAGGTCTCAAATTCCTGGGCTGAAGAGATCCTCCTGCCTTGGCTTCCCAAAGTACTTGGATTGAAGGCATGAACCACTGGGCCTGGCCTCTTTGATCAGTTATATTTTCAGTGCTTTGAAAATTATAGCTTGACAGAGGAGGGGGACCAAAGTGTAAGTTCCCCTGATCCTCCGAAGGTTTGCTGGAAAAAAAATCACTGGCAATATGCACATTCATAGGAGAAAAGGCACACAAATTTATTTAATGTACATACATGGGAAGAATCACAGAGTGATTACCCATCCCCCAATGGGGTGCGGAAGTTTATATACCATCTGGCGAAACAAGTTACGGGAGGGCAGAGAAGAGGAATTCTGTTGATAAAATTACTAGCGAGCATGAATGGATCAGGGAGCAGAGATTAACTTGTACATTATCTTGTGAAAGTGTCTGTTCAAATGGGGTTACCCTATTGGTGTTATGCAGAGGGGAATAAAAAGTGGTGGGTCTGGATGTCAGACAGATAAAGGCTTTGGGAGAGACGGCGGGGGCCATAGTGGGTAGGGGGGCAGGCCAGAGAGATCTTGAGCCTTCTCCAGTTCATCATGTCAAAGAACCATATTTTGGGTTACTGGTTTCTGAGCCCCAACAACAGATAATTGTGGAGAGTAGCCTTGTCCTTAAATAAGGTACCAAACTTTCAGGGTGAGGATAAATTCGTTGTCAGCAATGCAGTCCAGGTGATGACTCATGTAACTCCCGTCTCTGAACATTGGAAGGACCCCCTTAGCCACTTTGCTTAAGATTCTATAAGAGATCGCTAGAAACAGCAAGATTATGATGGCAGAGGAGTTTCTGAATTTTCCCAAATGTCTTTATATAAGAGAGAGGGGAACTAAGAGGGCAGAAGAAAACAGATGACAGACATCTTCAATACAACTGGGAACAAAGAATACTCCATGAAACCCTAAACAGCAACAGGTAGGGCTAAATGACCTCAAAAAAAAAAAGCAGGATCCTCTAGAACTCACTTAGATTTAAAGTCTATATAAATCTATGTAGAAGTAGTGGATGGAAGGGACAGAGGAATTCTGATCTCCAAAGAAACCTGGAACACAGAGATTGCCCCCAAAATCTTTCTTTCCTTTTTTTTATTTTTTATTTTTTTATTTTTTAGAGACAGAGTCTAGCTCTGTTGCCCAGGCTGGAGTGCAGTGGCACAATCTTCACTCACTGCAGCCTCTACCTCCTGGGTTCAAGTGATTCTCCAGATTCAGCCTTCCTAGCAGCTGGGATTACAGGTGCATGCCATGATGCCCAGCTAATTTTTGTATGTGTGTTTTTTTTTAATTTATTTAATAGAGATGGGGTTTCGCCATGTTGGCCAGGCTGGTCTCCAACTCCTGGCCTCATGTGATTTTCCTGCCTCTGTGTGCTGGGATTATGTGCGTGAGCCACTGTACCTCCCCCCCCACCCCAAATTCTTGAGTCATCAAAGAGAAGAAATATGTCTGAGTGGAATCCTCAGACAGCAGATGTGAATGAAAGTATCAGTGAGCAAAATCAATGTGCAAAAATCACAAGCATTCCTCTACACCAATAACAGACAAACAGAGAACCAAATAATGAGTGAATTCCCATTCACAATTGCTTCAAAGAGAATAAAATACCTAGGAATCCAAATTACACGGGATGTGAAGGACCTCTTCAAGGAGAACTACAGACCACTGCTCAATGAAATAAAAGAGGACACAAACAAATGGAAGAACATTCCATGCTCATGGATAGGAAGAATCAATATTGTGAAAATGGCCATACTGCCCAAGGTAATTCATAGATTCAATGCCATCCCCATCAAGCTACTAATGACTTTCTTCACAGAATTGGGCAAAACTACTTTGAAGTTCATAGGGAACCAAAAAAGAGCCCGCATTGCAAAGATAATTCTAAGCCAAAAGAACAAAGCTGGAGGCATCACGCTACCTGACTTCAAACTATACTACTAGAAGGCTGCGGTAACCAAAACAGCATGGTACTGGTACCAAAACAGAGATATATACCAATGGAACAGAACAGAGCCCTCAGAAATAATACCACACATCTATAACCATCTGATCTTTGACAAACCTGAGAAAAACAAGAAATGGGGAAAGGATTCCCTATTTAATCAATGGTGCTGGGAAAACTGGCTAGCCATATGTACAAACCTGAAACTGGATCCCTTCCTTACACCTTATACAAAAATTAATTCAAGGTAGTTAAAGACTTAGATGTTAGACCTAAAACCATTAAAAACCCTAGAAGAAAACCTAGGCAATACCATTCAGGACATAGGCATGGGCAAGGACTTAATGACTAAAACACCAAAAGCAATGGCAACATAAGCCAAAATAGACAAATAGGATCAATTAAACTAAAGAGCTTCTGCACAGCAAAAGAAACTGCCATCAGAGTGAACAGGCAACCTACAGAATGGGAGAAAATTTCTACAATCTACCCATCTGACAAAGGACTAATATCCAGAATCTACAAAGAACTTAAACAAATTTACAAGAAAAAAAATCAAGCAACCCCATCAAAAAGTGGGCAAAGGATATGAACAGACATTTCTCAAAAGAAGACATTTATGCAGCCCACAGACACATGAAAAAATGCTCATCATCACTGGCCATCAGAGAAATGCAAATCAAAACCACAGTGAGCTACCATCTCACACCAGTTAGAATGGCGATCATTAAAAAGTCAGGAAACAACAGGTGCTGGAGTGGATGTGGAGAAAGAGGAACGCTTTTACAGTGTTGGTGGGACTATAAACTAGTTCAATCATTGTGGAAGACAGTGTGGCCATTCCTCAAGGTCTAGAACTAGATATACCATTTGACCCAGCCATCCCATTACTGGGTATACACCCAAAGGATTATAAATCATGCTGCTATAAAGACACATGCACATGTATGTTTATTGTGGTATTATTCACAATAGCAAAGACTTGGAACCAACCAGATGTCCATTAGTGATAGACTGGATTAAGAAAATGTGGCACATATACACCATGGAATACTATGCAGCCATTAAAAAGGATGAGTTCATGTCCTTTGTAGGGACATGGATGAAGGTGGAAACCATCATTCTGAGCAAACTATCGCAAGGACAGAAAACCGAAGGCTGCATGTTCTCACTCATAGGTGGGAACTGAACAATGAGAACACTTGGACACAGGGTGGGGAACATCACGCACTGGGGCCTGTCGGGGGGTGGGGAGAGGGTGGAGGGATGGCATTAGGATATATACCTAATGTAAATGACAAGTTAATGGGTGCAGCACACCAACATGGCACATGTATAGGTATGTAACAAACCTGCACGTTGTGCATATGTACCCTTAAGTTAGAACTTAAAGTATAGTTTAAAAAAAAGTCAGCAAATAATAACAGGTAATTTATAGAAAGTAACTGCAAATGGCTCCTAAACCTATTTAAACATGACCAAGTTCACTCATAAGAGAAAAGCAAATTAAACAAAATGAGTTACTGTTTTTCCACCTCTCAGCTAACTAGAACACAATGTACCAGTGGAATTGTAAACTGGCAGAACTTTCTAGGGAGTGCAGTTTGACAGTGTGTAGCCAAAATTTAAAGTGCATATACCCTTTGATCTAATGATTCTAATTTCTGAAAGTTACCCTATAGAAATATTCACGTTCGAAATGACACAATTGCATGGTTATTTATTGAGACATTGCTTACAATCCCAAAATATGGAAAATAATTTAAATGTCCATCAATAGGTGAAATAAATTAATGTGCAGCCTGCAAGATATCATACATCTCTAGAAAGGAAAGAGGGAGCTTTTCATGTATAGATATGGAAGGATCTCCAACATATGTTAAGTATGAAAAAGTAGACTGAGCATAGAATACCTGCTCACTTTGTTGCCCCGGCTGCCTTGCTCCTTCAACAAAGATCATTTGACTATATATTGTGGGTCTTTTTTTGGGCTGTGCATTTTGTTTCATTGAACTATTAAACTATTTGTCTGTTATTTTCGCCAATGTCACACTGTCACTGTACTGATTACCCATGGACTTTTTTTTTCTTTTTAGACAGAGTCTCACTCTGTTGCCCAGGCTGCAGTGCAGTGGTGCAGTCTCAGCTCACTGCAACCTCCACTTCCCAGGTTCAAGTGATTCTCATGCCTCAGCCTCACAAGTAGCTGGGATTATGAGCGTGTGCCACCACACCCACCTAATTTTTGTATTTTTTTAGTAGAGATGGGGTTTCACCATGTTGGCCAGGCTGGTCTCGAACTCCTGACCTCAAATAATGCCATTTTTAAAAAAAAAAAAAAAGGATTTATATGGAGTTCTTTGCATAGACTATCTTTAGAAAAAATACAGAAGAAAACTGGTAGTAGTGGTTGCCTTTGAGAAGGGAAACTTTTACAAATATAATTAATATTGAAATATGAACTTATGAATTCAATTTAGAGAAAAATGAGTACACATAGAAAAATCTGAAAGAATATAAACAAGCAACATTACAGGGAATTTTCACTTTTAAGTTATATATTTCTATAATGTTTAATAGTAGATAGATGGTAATTTTTAAAAAAATATGATGGAGATACAAGAGAGCAAAATTTGGCTGGGTGCAGTGGCTCACACCTGTAATCCCAGCACTTTGGGAGGCTGAAGCAGGTGGATTACCTGAGGTCAGGAGTTCAAGACCAGCCTGGACAACATAGTGAAACCCTGTCTCCACTAAAAACACAAAAGTTAGCCGGATATGGTGGTGAGCGCCTGTATTCTCAGCTAATCAGGAAGCTGAGGCAGGAGAATCACTTGAACCCAGGAGGCGAAGTTTGCAGTGAGCTGAGATCATGCAATTGCACTCCAACCTGAGTGACAGAGCATGACTCCATTTAAAAAAAAAAAAAAAGCAAAAATTAGCATGAGGTTTCATTCAGAGATATGGGTAATAGAACTAACCATGACAGCTACTAAAACTACCAAATCATCTAACAAATGTAATCTGGCTTCACGTGTGACATTATGCAAATGGTACTCTCTGATGGACTCTGTTTCACTTTATAGGAATTCAAAAGCACTTGGCCATACATAAGTTCCGTTAAAGTGGATAAAAGTTTATTTCATCTGATGCTGCTCTCATCTAAATCTTTAGCACAACAAAAATGCAATGAGGTCCTAACGAGTTATTTCAGCTTTCGTTCTGATTACATATATTAACAGGTGTTTTAGGAAATTTAAAAATATCCTTTCTGTTTGTTTTTTGTTTTTTGGATTTTTTTTGCTTGTTTGTTTGTTTTTGTTTTTCTTTGAGACAGAGTCTCGCTCTGTCGTCCAGGCTGGAGTGCAGTGGCACGATCTCGGCTCACTGCAAGCTCCACCTCCCGGGTTCACGCTATTCTCCTGCCTCAGCCTCCCAAGTATCTGGGACTACCGGTGCCCACCACTGCGCCCAGCTAATTTTGTTTTTGTATTTTTAGTAGGGATGGGGTTTCACCGTGTTAGCCAGGTTGGTCTTGATCTCCTGACCTCGTGATCCACCCGCCTCGGCCTCCCAAAGTGCTGGGATTACAGGACTGAGCCACCGTGCCCATCTCCTTTCTGTTTAAGAAAAGTTGTCCAACTTCTTTCTCCATCTATCAAAATACAAAAGTGGCTCCTAAGGGCGCTGGAGGAAGACCATGACACTCTCAGTAATGGTAGCTGTTTTCTTAAGCACAGGACACCCACCCAGTTTCCCTGTAAATGAATGCCAGGCATTTCTTGATTTTGAGTTGGGTCTGTTGTTTTGCATCCTCAAGTTAACATCAGTCCACAGATCAAGACAAATCCTATATAGTGCCCTGTCTTTGTATTTTCCAGAATCCAGTCGGGTTTGGTGCCAACCCAGAAGGTTTTGTGTATTTGAAGTCATTTTTCATATGAAAGACCAGGGTTCTGAGGCAACATTGGGATTGGAGTGAGGGCTTAGAGAGCTCATCAAGTGTACTGGCAATACCCAGAATAGATATTTCTTGGTGTGGATCCATCTATGTTATCCAATACAGTAGCCACTGGCCATGAAATGTGGCAAGACAAATTGAGATGTGCTACAAGTATAAAATACAGACTGGATTTTGAAGATTGGGGAAATAGAAGATAAAATATCTCACTAACAATGTTTTATATTGACTACATGTTGAAAATAATTTTGTGATGTATTGGGTTAAACAAAATATATTAATAAAATTAATTTCATCTGTTTCAAAAAAAACCAAAGAATCAGTGAGTTGGGAGGAGGATCCAATATGTGGACGAGCACCAAAAGCCCACAAGTACTCTCTAAGAGGCTACAGGAGACCAGCAAGTCCTGAGGCAGCCTCATTCAAGAAACTCAGAAATATCCAGGAAAAACTCACTTAAAATTGCACAGAAACATATTGTGTGGAAAAGACTGCCTAGAGCAGAACAGAAAATACGGGAGGTACTTAGGAGCAGAAAGAGAGAGTGAGAGAGAAAAAAAGTTTCAACTGCTGGTGGAATGAGTCCAGAAGAAGCAGATCTCAAAACTGTGGAAATGGCTTTATGAGGAACCCACATTTTTGGATTCTTGATGGTAACAACAGAGGAGGAGCCTCCAGCAGCAGAGTTAAGGCAACTATTCTGGCTTACTTCCATCCCTTACAGAAATACTAAATACAAAAATACTTCTCTGATTATGCAGGAAGACACATCTCATTTAAAGATGAACAACAGAAAAGAATTACATTCAAGCCCCATATAAATATGCTAGAAGGAAAACAAGGCAAGATGAAAAGGAAGTGAATCACATACAACATATGGAAAAGTCACGTTAGAAAAAAATTTAGAAAATTAGCACAGGGACGAGCACCGTGGCTCAGACCTGTAATCTCCGCACTTTTGGGAGGTGACCCAGGAGTTCGAGACCAGCCTGGGCAATATGGTGAAACTCGGTCTCTACAAAAGATACAGAAATTAGCCAGATGTGGTGATGTGCACCTGTAGTTCCAGCTATTTGGGAGGCTGAGGTGGGAGAATTGCTTGAGCCCAGTAGGTCGAAGTTGCAGTGAGCTGTGATCGTGCCACTGCCCTCATTCTAGGCAACAGAGTGAGAAACTATCTCTAAGTAAATAAACAAATAAATAAAACAAAAAGATTGTGTTTCAAATTTTATATGTTTTAAAACTTGTGTTTGATTATTTGTAGTTTTTCTCTGTGAACCTCCTGCTCACCAAAAGGTATTGAGAGGTGAAGCCAAGCTGGACTTCCTGGGTTGAGAGGGGAATTGGAGAACTTTTCTGTCTAGCTAGAGGATTGTAAATGCAACAATCAGCACTCAGTAAAAATGCACCAATCAGCGCTTTGTGTCTAGCTAGAGGATTGTAAATGCACCAATCAGCACTCTGTAAAAACGCACCAATCAGTGCTCTGTGGCTAGCTAAAGGATTGTAAACACACAATCAGTACTCTGTAAAAATGCACCAATCAGCACTCTGTGTCTAGCTAAAGGATTGTAAATGCACCAATCAGCACTCTGTAAAATGGACCAGTCAGTACTCTGTAAAATGGACCAATCAGCAGCATGTGGGCAGGGCCAAATAAGGGAATAAAAGCTGGCCACCTGAGCCAGCAGCTGCAACCCACTCGGGTCCCCTTCCACGCTGTGGAAGCTTTGTTCTTTTGCTCTTCACAGTAAATCTTGCTGCTGCTCATTCTTTGGGTCCGGACTACCTTTATGAACTGTAACACTCACCACGAGGGTCTGCAGCTTCATTCTAAAGTCAGCCAGACCATGAACCCACCAGAAGGAAGAAACTCTGGAAACATCTGAAGGAACAAACTCCGGACACACCATCTTTAAGAACTGTAACACTTACCATGAGGGTCCGCGGCTTCATTCTTCAAATCAGCGAGACCAAGAACCCACCAGAAGGAACCAATTCCAGACACAGTATGTCCACACGAAGATGTATACACTGATATTCATAACAGATTTCTTTGTGAGTCCCAAACTGGAAGCAACACAAAAGTCCATCAACAGGTGAATAGAGAAACAAACTGCAACATATACAAACAAGCAAATGCTACCAGGGAGTAGGAAGGAATATAAACTACTTGTATGTGCAACAACATGGAGGAATCTCAAAATCATTAGGCTGAGTGAGAAAGACAGGCACAAAGCATACATAAATTGAAATTCCATTTATTTATTTATTTATTTATTTAAAGTCAAGGTCTCACTTTGTTGTCCAGGTTGCCTTGCTCCTTCAACAAAGATCACTATATTTTTGGGTCTGTTTTTGGGCTGTGCATTTTGTTTTATTGAACTATTTGCCTGTTATTTTCACCAGTATCACATTGTCACTGTACTGATTACCCATGGACTTTTTTTTTTTTTTTTTTTTGAGACAGAGTCTCACTCTGTTACCCAGGCTGCAGTGCAGTGGTGCAATATCAGCTCACTGCAACCTCCACCTCCCAGGTTCAAGTGATTCTCATGCCTCAGCCTCACGAGTAGCTGGGATTACGAGCATGTGCCACCACACCGAACTAAATTTTTGTATTTTTTTAGTACAGATGGGGTTTCACCACGTTGACCAGGCTGGTCTTGAACTCCTGACCTCAAGCGATCCGCCCACCTTGGCCTCCCAAAGTGCTGGGAGTACAGGCGTGAGCCACCAAGCCCAGCATCCATGGACTTTTGATATGTAGCAATCTCTTCATTTTTGGCTTACAAAAGGATTGCTACAATCCTTACAAAAGAGGATTGAATTAACCCTCTGCCTTTGATTTTTCTAAGGTACAGTTAGTTTAGAGATCAGACAAAAATCATTAGATTTTATGTCATATATCACATGAATTAGTGATTTTAGTAGGTGTGTAGTGGTATCTTAATGTTTTAATTTGAAATTCTTTTTTTTTTTTTTAAGACAGAGTCTCACTCTGTTACCCAGGCTGCAGTGCAGTGTCATGATCTCGGCTCACTGCTAGCTCCACCTCCCAGGTTGATGCCATTCTCCTGCCTCAGCCTCCTGAGTAGCTGGGACCACAGGTACCCGCCACCATGCCCAGCTAATTTTTTGTATTTTTAGTAGAGATAGAGTTTCACCGTGTTAGCCAGGATGGTCTCGATCTCCTGACCTCATGATCCGCCTGCCTTGGCCTCCCAAAGTGCTGGGATCACAGGCGTGAGCCACTGAGCCTGGCCTGAAATTCTTTAATGACATACAATGTTGAGCATCTTTTCATATGCTTATTTACCATCTGTGTATCTTTTTTGGCGAGGTGTCTGTTCAGATCTTTTGTCCATTTTAAAATTGGGTTATTTTCTTATTGTTTAGTTTAAGAGTTCTTTATATATTTTAGATACCAGTCCTTTATCAGATATGTTTTGCAAATATTTTCTGCCAGTTTGTGGTTTTTCAGTCTTTTAACAGTGTCTTTCTTGAAGCAGAGGTTTTAAATTTTACTGAAGTTCTACTTATTAATTGTTTCCTTTCATGGGCCATGCTTTTGGTGTTGTATCAAAAAATTCACTGCCAAACCCAAAGTCACCTAGATTTTTTCTTATTTTATAATCTACAAGTTTTGTAATTTTGTGTTTTACATTTACAGTTCTATGATCCATTTTGAGTTAATTTTTATGAAAGCTGTAAAGTCCATGTTCAGATCCAGTTTTGTTTTGTTTGTTTTGTTTTAAGAGACAAGGTTTGACCCTGTTACCCAGGCTAGAGTTCGGTGGCACGAACATAGCTCCCTGCAGCTTCCAACTCTTGGGCTCAAGTGATCTTTCCACTTCAGGCTCTTGAGTAACTAGGGCTATAGTACTTTTTGTTTGTTTTTGGATTTGTACTTTTGGTTTGTTTGTTTGTTTGTTTGTTTTTGGATGTCCGGTTGTTCCAGCACCAGTAGTTGAAAAGACTACCTTTTCCCCATTGAATTGCCTTTGCTCCCTTATCTAAGATCAGTGACTATATTTATATAGATCTCTTTCTGGTCTGTTGATTGTGTTCTACCGATCTATTTGTCTGTTTTTTTCACCAATACCACACTGTCTTCATTACAATAGCTTTATAGTAAATCCTGAAGTTAGATAATGTCAGTTTGCTATTCTAGGTCTTCAGCTTTTTATATAAACTTTAGGATTAGTTTGTTGATTTTCACAAAATAAGTTGAGATTTTGATTGAGATTGTGTTGAATATATAAAGTTGGGAAGAACTTACATCTTGACATTATTGAGTCTTCCTATTCATGTGCATGGAATATATCTCCATTTATTTAAGTCTCCTTCAATTTTTCTTAATTGAGTTTAGGAAATTTTGAAATTGAGCCAATTGTCCCAGAGACTGATGTTCATGCTTTCTTTTGAATAAACGTAGAAACTGATTCTCTAAATTTTGAAACTTGAGAAAGTTACATTTGTCTTATCTGAGCTCCCTTCTCAGGAAATTAATCATCAAGCCTCCCATATAATATCAAGGAACTGAAACTCACCAGATCACTGCATTTGGACAATGAATTGTCAGACCCCTTACCTATCATGATTGTCTAACCAACCACCGGCTTCCCATTGACTAACTTCTCTTCCTTACCCCTCCCTAATTCCTATTTTCCTGCATGTAGTTACATTTCTACTATATAAACCCCTAATTTTCACTGGTCAGGAAGCTAGATTTGAGACTGATTCCCTATCTCCTTGGCTGCAGCACCCAAATAAAGTCTTTATTTCTGGCAATACTTGTTGTTTCATTGATTCACTTCCTGTGCAGCAAGCAGCAGGACTACACCGAACCTCTAGGTCATTTTGGTAACAGTTTTCCCTATTCCTAGTTTGCTAGAGTTGTTTTTGTTGTTCTTACCATGAATGGGTGTCATAGTTTGTTTGTCAAATGCTTTTTCTGCATCTATTGATATGACTGACCATATGCCTTTTCTTCTTTAGCCTGTTGATGTGACGTATTACATTAAATGATTTTCAAATATTAAATCAGCCTTGCATACCTGGAATAAGTCTCACTTATTTGTGCTGTATTTTTTAATACATTGTTGGATTTGATTTGCTAATGTTTGACTGAGGATATTTGCATTTAGGTTCATGAGACATATCAGTCTGCAGTTCTTACTTGTAGTGTCACTCCCTGGTGTTAGGGTAATGTGACCTCATAGAATGAGTTAGGAAGTTTTCTCTCCGGTTCTATTTACTGCAAGAAGTTGTAGATAACCAATACAATTTTCTTTTTAAATATTTGGTAGAATCCACCAGTTAAATCATCTTGGTCTGTATTTCCTGTTTTGGAAAGTTAATTATTGATTCAATTTTTTAAATAAATATAGGCCTTTTCAGATTATCTACTTCATGTATGTTATTTTGGGTTGTGTCCCTTTCTTTCTTCCTTCCTTCCTTCCTTCCCTCCCTCCTTCCTTTCTTTCTCTCTCTCTTTCTTTCTTCCTTTCTCTCTTTTCTTTCTTTCTGTGAGAGAAAAGTGGAATTCAGTTTTATTTTGTCCTCTCTGAAACTTACATTTATTCCATGTCCTCATCTGTCAAAGAAGAGAAAGAAAAAGCCCTGCCTTATACCTCAGAATCCAAGTACTCATGTACTTGTTAGTGGTGGCAGGATGTTTGTTGTTCCAGTTTTTGGGCTTCAAGAGATTACGCTTTCAGTACCAGTGTAGTGAGAAACCACTGGCAAACTGCTAGAAATGTCTTCTGAATTTGTCAGTGTACCATTTCATGAAGTGCTCCTGGGATTAAAATCTGCTAGGCTGTCAAGTGTCCACACTTTTGCAACAAAGGATAAAAGAATCCCAGTGGGTATCACTGGGTCCTTCTCAGCTGGGTTTCATTATTGGCACTGTTGCTTTAACCTTTGAGGTGCTGGCCCTCACCCCAGGTGAAACCTTCTGGTCATTCTTCAGGTGTGGATTGTAATTTGGATCCTTATCTGGTGTATCAAAAATCGCTTTCAAAATAGATTCTGTTTTCAGAATTCTTATTCCATCAGACTGACCAGGAAATAGATCTTCCAAGAAAAAATATATGTATCCAATTGCAATGCCTGGTTAAAAGTTCCTCTGACATGCTCATCCTGTTTGACCTCTAGGCTTGGAAAGCTGTCACAGAAAATGTGCTGTAAAATAAATCGCAGTGCCCTGAAGTGAAAATCTGGAGGTCTACTTTTATCTGTTCAGAATATCTAGTGAATCATGGGAGACAGATGAACAGCTGTAGGAAGAGACAGGGTGTTCTTTAACATTTCCTGTATGTGTTCTATTTGTTGAAGGATACGGTCATTAAGAATCCACCAGAAAGGAACGTAAATACAAAGTCTACTGTCCAACCTTAGAAACAACCTTCTAGCATTTGACAGTAATGATAGAAAAATTATGTTAAATAAAAAATGGAATCCAACTGCCCCTCAAAATAAGAACTTTGTTATTAATCTCCATATTTGAAAGTGTTTAAAGAAAAATTAAGGAATTAAAGTATAACTGAAAAGGTGTGATCACTTCCAACTGTTGACCCCTCATGAAACAGCACATTGAGAATAAAGCATTCTCAATGCCAACTTGAACCCTAGAGTCATTTATTTATTTATTTATTTTTGAGACGGAGTTTCGCTCTTGTTGCTCAGACCAGAGTACAATGGCATGATCTTGGCTCACTGCAACCTCTGCCTCCGGGGCTCAAGCAATTCTCCTGCCTCAGCCTCCTGAGTAGCTGGGATTACCGGTATGCACCACCTTGCCTGGCTAATTTTGTATTTTTAGTAGAGATGGGGTTTCTCCACGTTAGTCAGGCTGGTCTCGAACTCTCAACCTCAGATGATCCACCCACCTTGGCCTCCCAAAGTTCTGGGTTTACAGGTATGAGACACTGCATCTGGCCACCCCAGAGTAATCTTTGTATGCTCCCACCAACCCTGTTACCAGCCCCTCTGGGCATCCCCGAGGCTCAATCCCCAGTTTCCTGAAGATTCAGTTATATCCAGCCAGGATAATGAGAAGGTGGCACTGCAGCCGCTTACCACAGCAGTGGTGGTGAGAACTCAGGCAGTTGTGTAGGCTGAGTGGCTGACTGGCAGGATCTAGTTTGTGCCATTCAAGAAACCGGTCTATTTTATATAGGTTTTCAAATTGGTGGACATAGATTGTTCATTGCATTTTTTTTTAATGTCCATGGAATTAGTAGTGATGGCCCCTCTTTAATTTCCAACATTGGTAACTGTAGTGAGAAAGCTGGTTGACCACTTCAATCTCACTTTTCCTAGTGTAGAAACTGTAGGTTGAGGAAATATTTTTCACAAGTAGGTTGCTGGGCACAATGAGGAGATGCAGCATCAGGTATATGAAAGTCTGATTCTACTATCAGCTTGGAATTTTTTACTTTTTTTGTGGATCTGGTATCTCTCTCATCTTCGTGTTTGAGGTCTGAATTGTTGCCGGTGAAAATCTCAATGCTCTCTATAGATTTTTTGGTTTTCTGTAGGAGGGCAGTGAAGCCAGCTTGCTTCTATGCTGCCATTTTAAAATCAGAAGTCTTCCTTCTTTTCTGGTGTACACATTCAATGCTATCAGTGCTATACATTCCTGTCAAAGTATTGCTTTCACTGTATCCTATGCATTTTGATAAGTTGTATTTTCATTTTAATTTATTTCAAAATATTTTAAAATTTATCTAGAGACTTTTTAAACCTATGTTTATTTAAAATTGGATTGTTTAAACTGAAGTATTTTGGGGGTTTGGGGGTTTTCCAGCTATCTTTCTGATTTCATTTCTGGTTTAATTCCATTGTAATCTGAGAGGATACTTTGTATAATTTCTGATTGCTAAGGTGTGTTTTATGACCCAGAATGTGGTCTTATATCATAGTGAATGTTGTGTGTGAACTTGAGAAGAATATGGATTCCTCTGTTGCTAGATGACATATTCTATAGATGTCAATTAGATCCCGTTGTTTGGTGGTGCTGCTCAGCTCAACTATGTCCTCACTGATATTCAGACTGCAGGATCCATTAATTACTCCAAAGGAGCATGGAAGTCTTCACATATAATAGTGGATTCATCTGTTTCTCTTTGCAGTTTATCAGTTTTTGCCTTGTATATTTTGATGCTTTGTTGCTAGGTGCATACACATTAGAAATTACGTCTTCTTAAAGAACCGATTTCTCTTTCATTATGTAATATCCTTCTTTATTCTGGGTCATTTTCCTTGTTCTGAAGTTGGCTTTGTCTGAAATTAATAACTACTTGACACATCTCATTTAAAGATGAACAACAGAAAAAAATTACATCAAGCCCCATATAAAGATGCTGAAAGGAAAACAAGGCAAGATGAAAAGGAAGTGAATCACATACAACATATGCAAATGTCACATTAGAAAAAAATTTAGAAAATTAGCACAGGGCAAAATAAAGCAAATAAATAAATAAATATCTTAAAGTTATTAGGAATCAAGATTTAAAGTGTCAAAGAGCTGTAAACATAAAATCATGCCATGTCATATCAAATTTGAGTTGGATAGATTAACATAAACTCAAGTTAAGAAGATATTCATATATTCTTCACACTGAAGCCACCTAAAAGTAATGATAGCTTAGTAGTGAGCCCTCCTAGAGCTCCGATCTAAGCGTCTAAATATCTTTCTCTAGTCCAGGAAATTAAGGCTCTTTAGAGGTATGACTGGATATGGACTGGGGCAGAGAAAGGACAGGGTGAACTTGCCTTTCTGGATGTGCCAAGGGAAGAAAGTGCTCAAAGACATCAAAAGGACATCAAAAGGACACAGACATCAAAAGGACACAGAGATCAGTTTGCTGGAGCTCTCGCTAGTCCAATTTGGGACAATTTAATTATTTTAAAAATAGTGATTATAAAATTTAAGGAAAGAAAAATTCATGAGTCTAGAATCATTGTTTATATATTTACAGACAGGTTCTCTCTGTTGCCCAGGCTGGAGTGCAGTGGTGTGATCATAGCTCACTGTAGCTTCGAACTCCTAGGCTCAAGTGATCCTCCTGCCTTAGCCTCTTGAGTAACTAGGTCTGCAGATGCATGCCCACCACGCCCAGCTAATACAATTATTTTTTAAATATTAAGAACTGAAACAAAAAAGAAAAAAAACACTTCATAGACTACCACTGCAGGCAATTATTACATCTACTCCTATTCCAAAAACTGATAGTTAAATACGAATGATTATATTTTCATCCCGAATTTTGTAACACAGTTTATTTACACTTGGTGAGAAAAGACTCTTATTTTCTGAAGAATGCAACTGATAAATGTAAGAATTATGATATTACCATTTTGCAATTACCAATAGATAAATTAAGGTGAATATCATAGTCATTGTGAAAATGTCTATTTTCAAGTATATTGGGCAATAAGATTTGCAGTCTGCTAGAATATCACTGAAATGAGAAAAACACACCTGGAAATGAAAATATCTATGTAAGCAAAAATTTAAATTCAGGTCAACAACAAGAAAACAGATATAATTCTAATATTTTTAAAAATCAGTTTTTATTCAAAGGAGAAATACAGGATTCCATGCTATTCTTTCTGGTATCACTGTCTTTCATTGTCTAATATTCAGTGTCTTTAAAAAATGTTTTTATATGTTTTGTCTGGTTTGTTAGATTGTTCCAGGGAGAAAGTTAACTATAGTTGATGTTACTCCGTCTTGGCCAGAAGCAGAAGTCCAAGCATTAGTTTAGTGGGACCAACTTATTTGTAAAGTAAGTTTTAGTCCTATTACATTTGGCTTAGTTATTTGCACAAAGTGCAGCAAGAATAATCATTTGCCATAGAGGCTCTCTGTCTCTCTTTTCTAAATTTCTTTTTCTTTTCTTTTTTTTTTTTTTTTTTTTTACCTTAAAGACTTTTATCCCTAATCCTTTTTAAACAATTTGCTTTGCTAGAACCTTTTTCATAAGGAATCTAAGATTAGACCTTTTTAAAAGCGTAGAGCCTAGCCAAGAATTTATCTGTGTCTGCAAAGTCCTGTATGAATTGGGACAATTCCTCTTTTTAAGGTCCTGAGAAAACTTAGGGTTCCTGGGCCTATCAGAAAGTGTCATTCTTTTTTTCTTTAACATGCTTCAGAAAAGGAAGAAAGTGACGTTCTTTGCTTACCCACAGGTCAGGACCCTGTAAAGGACAAAATATCAGGCCAATTTTTCCAAGGGTGTTTTATTGGCTCTATAGGTCAGCCTCATTTTCTCAAGGCAGTATGAAAATGTCATCCCACTCAAAGCCTTGGTAAAATAATCAGTGACTCCAATTACGCTCTGTTATGAAAGAAATCAGACTCTTATTAAAATTATGCAAATAACTATATTATCATATATTAAGAATACTCAATAGTTCCAAAATTTGTAGAAATTCAGTGAAAGGAATTATGTTTTAAATTTTGCTCATAAGAGTATACTTTACTCAATTGTTAAGAGCTGTAAATAGCTTAAAAGAAGAAAAAGTTCTCTTAACTGAAAAACAAAAGAATAAGCAAATGTTTTAAACAAAAAGCCATAAAATATTATTTCAGTCTTCTATTAGTTTGGCCCATGCAATTAACTCCTGTTCTTCCTGATACTGGATTAGCAAACCTCATGAATTCATCAGCTCTCCATGAAAGTCCTATAAGTTTTTCTCTTTATTGTTCTCAATGGAACAATCTCTAAAGTTATCAAAAATCTATATTTAAGGGTACTCCTCAGAGTTCTATAGCTGATTATAAACTGCCTTATAAAAGCAGCAGAGTAAAACAACAATTATGCATGACAAAAATCTTAGAACAGCTGTGGTTAAAGACACAATTGACAAAGAAATTTGGTTACTTCTGTGGTGTACAACAATTTTTCATAATAAGCATAATTAGTACTAATAACATACACTAAGACATCAGAATCACATAGGAATATCACACAAAAGTACATGTTTTGTAACACATACTTTTTTTAAAAATTATACTTTAAGTTCTAGGGTACATGTGCACAACGTGCAGGTTTGTTACATTTCTATACATGTGCCATGTTGGTTTGCTGCACCCATTAAGTCGTCATTTACATTAGGTATTTCTCCTAATGCTATTCCTCCCCCTGCCCCCCACCCCCTGACAGGCCCCAGTGTGTGATGTTCCCCACCCTGTGTCCAAGTGTTCTCATTGTTCAGATCCCACCTATGAGTAAGAACATGCGGCGTTTGGTTTTCTGTCCTTGCGATAGTTTGCTCAGAATGATGGTTTCCAGCTTCATCCATGTCCCTACAAAGGACATGAACTCATCCTTTTTTATGGCTGCATAGTATTCTATGGTGTATATGTGCCACATTTTCTTAATCCAGTCTATCATTGAAGGCCTTTTCTGCATCTGTTGAGATAATCATGTGGTTTTTTTTTTGTCATTGGTTCTGTTTATGTGATGGATTACATTTATTGATTTGTGTATGTTGAATCAGCCTTGCATCCCAGGGATGAAGCCAACTTAATCTTGGTAGATAAACTTTTTGATGTGCTGCTGGATTCGGTTTGCCAGTATTTTATTGAGGATTTTTACATTGATGTTCATCAGGGATATTGGTCTAAAATTCTCTTTTTTTATTGTGTCTCTGCCAGGCTTTGGTATCAAGATGATGCTGGCCTCATAAAATGAGTTAGGGAGGATTCCCTCTTTTTCTATTGATTGGAATAGTTTCAGATGCAATGGTACCAGCTCCTCTTTGTACCTCTGGTAGAATTTGGCTGTGAATCCATCTGGTCCTGGACTTTTTTGGTTGGTCAGCTATTATTGATTGCCTCAATTTCAGAGCCTGTTATTGGTCTATTCAGAGATTCAACTTCTTCCTGGTTTAGTCTCGGGAGGGTGTATGTGTCCAGGAATTTATCCATTTCTTCTAGATTTTCTAGTTGATTTGCATAGAGGTGTTTATAGTATTCTCTGATGGTAGTTTGTATTTCTGTGGGGTCGGTGGTGATACCCCCTTTATCATTTTTTTATTGCATCTATTTGATTCTTCTCTCTTTTCTTCTGTGTTAGTCTGCTAGCGGTCTATCAATTTTGTTGATCTTTTCAAAAAACCAGCTCCTGGATTCACTGAATTTTTTTAAAGGGTTTTTTGTGTCTCTATCTCCTTCAGTTCTGCTCTGATCTTAGTTATTTCTTGCCTTCTGCTAGCTTTTGAATTTGTTTGCTTTTGCTTCTCAGTTCTTTTAATTGTGATGTTAGGGTGTCAATTTTAGATTTTTCCTGCTTTCTCTTGTGGGCATTTGGTGCTGTAAATTTCCCTGTACACACTGCTTTAAATGTGTCCCAGAAATTCTGGTACATTGTGTCCTTGTTCTCATTGATTTCAAAGAACATCTTTATTTCTGCCCATACTTCATTATTTACCCAGTAGTCATTCAGGAGCAGGTTGTTCAGTTTCCATGTAGTTGTGTGATTTTGAGTGAGTTTCTTAATCCTGAGTTCTAATTTGATTGCACTATGGTCTGAGAGACAGTTTGTTGTGATTTCTGTTCTTTTGCATTTGCTGAGGAGTGCTTTACTTCCAACCATGTGGTCAATTTTGGAGTAAGTGCAATGTGGTGCTGAGAAGAATGTATATTCTGTTGATTTGGGGTGGAGAGCTCTGTAGATGTCTCTTAGGTCTGCTTGGTGCAGAGCTGAGTTCAAGTACTGGATATCCCTTTTAATCTTGTGTCTTGTTGATCTGGCTAATATTGACAGTGGGGGAAACACATATGTTTAACACATTTATATAAATATAATTCAAAGAAGGTTAAATATCAATTCATATTTGACAGTGCTTTCTGTATGATTTTATTATACCAAGTAAGCCAAATATGTCACTTTTGGACTTCGAGGGACTTAATATCCAACAAATTAAATGATGTCAAAAGGACTGAATTTAGAATATGATTTTGGAAACTTTGACAAATATCAAATGTTTGAAACTCTTGATATCACTAAATAGGATCACAAGTCATTGCAAAATAAGTCATTCATTTGACCAAAGTGATAACTCAAATATATTTTTAAAAGCAAAACCTTTATTCTTTCAGAGAGGAGACTTAATTTCCCAAACAGTGAGCAAGTCCTAATAAAGATAGCATGAGGCCAGTCAAGTCTGTCTCTCATATGTTATAAACAAATCTATTAAATTCTAATTATCTTGATCATAAGATATAAATTCCATAAGCCTTTTTTTTTTTTTTTTTTTTTTGATTTGAGACCGAGTCTCACTCTTGTCACCGAGGCTGGAGTGCAGTGGCAGAATCTTGGCTCACTGCAAGCTCTGCCTCCCGGGTTCACACCATTCTGCTGCCTCAGCCTCCCAAGTAGCTGGGACTATAGGCAACCACCACCTCCCCCTGGCTAATTTTTTGTATTTTTAGTAGCAATGGGGTTTCACTGTGTTAGCCAGGATGGTCTCGATCTCCTGACCTCATGATCCACCCGCCTCAGCCTCCCAAAGTGCTGGGATTACAGGCGTAAGCCACCATGCCTGGCCTCCATAAACCTTTTTTATAACATTTTGTAATTTATTTAAATTAGAAAGTGGGTTAATGCTCCAAGAAAACCTTGTTAATTTGACAAGGTCTAGTAGCATCAATGTGCCTTTGATATTAATGTTTACAGAGAAAATCTGAATTAATTTTATCTCTCAAAAAATGTCTCACCTTTACAATCTCATGCATCCACCTCTTCCATAATAGTCCCTGGGCTTAGAAGGGTTCAGTAGTTTTAATTTCTGGCCCTGGGTCTCATGAACACAGTTCATTTTGATTGTCATCACTTCCCAAGTTTGAAGATGAAGCTTTAACTGCCATCAGTGTTTAAGATTTAGCAGGAGTTGGTGTCTTTTTTAGATCCCAGAGTCACAGCCCTGTAACTTAATGGCATAAGGACTATAAAAGAAATACAGAAAGTTACATGGGTGTAATAACCTTAAATTTTAAAAGTTTAATTTCAGTTTTCCTAAGCAAATCAAAACTTAATAACAATGTCATAGGAATTATTTTGAAGAAACAAAAATCTATTTGAGGCCAGTTACCAAAAGGCAAAAAAAAAAAAAAAAAGGGGCATCTTCAATGTGATTGTTATTCCCTATGGGGAGTCCATTTTGATCATCTGGAAGTCAAAACTCACGAAAAGTATAGTTGAATTAGTTAGACATAGGAAGAGTATGTCCTGGGTCGTAAGTGAACATTTTAAGTTTCATAGAAGAATTTAAAGCCAAGAGCACAAAATGTTATCTTAGAAGACAACATTTCCTTTAAAGTAAAACCTTTTTAGCATCAGACCACAACTGCAGTTAGAACCTAGGAAAAAGGTCACAAGAGCTGATGAAAAAGTTGGAGGAGAGAGAGTTATTATCTACAGCCTTCTTAAAATGAAGAGAAAGCTAAAAACAGTGAGAAGCAGTAAAAGTTGAACTTTTGGGTTAAATAAATAAAAATCTCAGCTGGGTGTAGTGGCTCACACCTGTAATCCCAGTACTTTGGGAGGCCGAGGCAGGCAGATCATGGGGTCAGGAGTTTGAGACCAGGCTGGTGAGACCAGAGATAGTGATGAAACCCCATCTCTACCAGAAATACAGAAAATTAGCTGGGTGTGGTGGCATGCACCTGTAATCCCAGCTACTTGGGAGGCTGAGGCAGAATTGCTTGAACTCGGGAAGTGGAGTTTGCAGTGAGTGGACCACTGCATTCCAGGCTGGGCAACAGAGCAAGACTCCATCTCAAAAAAATAAATAAAAATAATTTTTTAAAAAACTCTTGTAATTTTATTAGGAGAAAATTAATACTTTAACAAAATGTTGTTATAACTCATTCTTTAATGTATTCATGGGTTTTGACTATCATAAATAATTTCCTTTTTTTTTTTTTTTTTGAGACGGAGTCTTGCTCTGTTGCCCAGGCTGGAGTGCAATGGCGCAATCTCGGCTCACTGCAAGCTCTTCTTCCTGGGTTCACGCCATTCTCCTTCCTCAGCCTCCCAAGTAGTTCCAAGTAGCTGGGACTACAGGCGCCTGCCACCACACTCAGCTAATTTTTTTGTATTTTTTTTAGTAGAGATGGGGTTTCACCATGTTAGCCAGGATGATCTCAATCTCCTGACCTTGTGATCTGCCCGCCTTGGCCTCCCAAAGTGGTGGGATTACAGGCATATGCCACCGCGCCCGACCAATAATTTCCGTTTAATTCTAGCCAACTTGATTACATAAAGTTTTTTTTCTCATAAATCCTCTTTTTACAAACCTTATTAGCACTTACACAAAACATTTATGACATGCTTGGGCTTCCCATTTTGCCTTAAACATCACTCTTTCTTAAATAACTAGTCATTGTAGGACAGAAAATTTACCATACAAGATTCTTTCTCATATAAAATTATTTTCCTTTTAACCTTTCTTACCAAAAAATGTCTCTTTATAACTATGACTGTCTTTATGTCTCTCTTATTTACTGGTTCCTTTTACCTTGTTTCATAACCTTTGAATTAGACAAAAATTATTTTCCTTTAAATAAGAACACATTTGGGGTGTGTGTGTGTGTGAGTGAGTGTGTGTGTATGACAGTCAGACCCTGTCTGTCCTCCACAGGCTTGGGTGCAGTGGTACCATCTCAGATCACTGCAACTGCCACCTCCCAGGCTGGACTGGTCCTCCCACCTAGGTCTCCTGAATAGCTGGTACTACAGGTGCATGCGACTATGCCTGGCTAATTTTTGTATTTTTCGTAGAGACAGGGTTTCACCAACTTGGCCAGACTGGTCTTGAACTCCTAAGCCTAAGTGATCGCTCTATCATGGCTTCCCAAAATGCTGGGATTATAGGCATGAGCCACTAACCCCAGCCAAGAGCACAATTTTTTAGAAAAATGTTTTCCTACAATTTTCTAAAAAACAATTGGAAATGACTCAGACATACAATGAATATTATTTAATCCAATGTAATTTTAGATTCTAAATTGTATGACAAGTTTATTTATAAGAATTTACTCCATTTATCTAATTATTATTATTACTATTTTTTGAGACGGAGTTTTGCTCTTGTTGCCTAGGCTGGAGTGCAGGAGTGCGATCTTGGCTCACTGCAACTTGCACCTCCCCTGTTCAAGCGATTCTCCTGTCTCGGCCTACTCCATTTTGGAGCTTTAGAATTTGACTGCCCCACTGGATTTTGGACCTGCATGGGCCCTATAACCCCTGTGTTTTTGCCAATTTCTTCCACTTGGAATGGCTGTATTTACGAAATACCATACCCCCATTGTATGTAGGAAGTAACTAGCTTGCTTTTGATCTTACAGACTCATAGGTAGGAGGGACTTGCCTTGTCTCAGATGAGACTTTGGACTGTGGACTTTTGGGTTAATGTTGAAATGAGTTAAGACATTGGGGGACTGTTGGGAAGGGGACTGATTGGTTTTGAAATGTGAGGACAAGAGATTTGGAGGGTCCAGGGGTGGAATGACATGGTTTGGTTCTGTGTCCCCACCCAAATCTCATCTTGAATTGTACTCCTATAATTCCTACATGTTATGGGAGGCACCCAGTGGGAGATAATTTGAATCATGGGGGCAGTTTCCCCCATACTGATTTCGTGGTAGTGAATAAGCCTCACAAAAATTGATGGTTTTATCAGGGATTTCTGGTGTTGCATCTTCCTCATTTTCTCTTGCTGCCACCATGTAAGACGGGCCTTCTGCCTCCTGCCGTGATTCTGAGGCCTCCCCAGCTATATGGAACTGTAAATCCAATTAAACTTCTTTTTCTTTCCAGTCTCTGGTATGTCTTTATGAGCATCATGAAAACGGACCAACACACCCTTTCTTATGTTAAAAACCCTTTCTTATGTAAAACAAGAGTATCCCTATTGTAATAACTAATTTTTTTTTTTTTTGAGATGGAGTCTCGCTCTGTCACCCAGGCTGGAGTGCAGTGGCGCGATCTCAGCTCACTGCAAATTAGGTAAGGCTGGGTACAGTGTCTCATGCTTGTAATCCCAGCACTTTGGGAGGCCAAGGCACGAGGATCACATGAGGTCAGGAGTTCAAGAAAAATCTGGCCAACATGGTGAAACCGCGTCTCTATTTAAAAAATACAAAAATCAGCTGGGTGTGGGGGTGCATGCCGGTAATCCCTGCTACTCAGGAGGGTGAGGTGGGAGAATTGCTTGAACCCAGGAGGTGGAGGTTGCAGTGAGCCAAGATCTTACCACTGCACTCCAGCCTAAGCAACAGAGTGAGACTCTGTCTCAAAAAAAAAAAAAAAAAAGAAAAGAAAAGAAAAGAAAAGAAAAGAAAAAATCAGGTAACATAATACAAAAGCAAGCAGATTATGATATGAGAGGACTTTGTCTGTTTATACTCTTGGGGTCATAAGAAAAGCAGAGGTCTTGCCCCAAAAAGGAGTTTAGCACCTTCTGTTTTCTTCAAGGAAGCCCAGGCTGTTAGAAATTATTTCAGTTTGGCTGGGCATGGTGGCTCATGCCTGTAATCCCAACACTTTGGGAGGCCAAGGCAGTCAGGAGTTCGAGACCATCCTGGCTAACGTGGTGAAACCCTGTTTCTACTAAAAATACAAAAAAAAAATGGCCAGGTGTGTTGGCAGTCACCTGTAATCCCAGCTACTTGGGAGGCTGAGGCAGGAGAACTACTTGAACCCAGGAGGCAGAGGTTGCAGTGAGCTGAGATCGCACCATTGCACTCCAGCCTGGGCAACTATGACAAGACTCCATCTCAGAAAAGAAAAAAAAAGAAATTATTTTAGTTCCCTCATGCAGCAGAGGGTGGCAAGAGGAAGGAGAGACAGGTAGAAGTAAATGGAGAAAACGTAATTTAGTCAACTGAGAAGAAAAAAACCTTTTTCTCAAAAAGCAAGACCCTGGAGAGAAAAAAAAATAAAGACCTTTTAAATATATATATACATTATATATATTATGTAAATATGAATTAAATATTATAAATAATATATAAATATGAATTACATATTATATAGGTAATATATAAATATGAAAATGTACACAGACACATTTATATCTTGGATATTAGCTTTTAATTAAGGTGACTTTTAACCATTGAGCTCTTAAAAAATCCTTTTAAATCTCAATACCATTTTTCAGCTGGGACAAACTACTGATATTTCAAAAGTAACAGAAATATCAAGCCAGAGAGGACCTGATTTAGGAACCAACCCAGGCTGTCATGGTGAAAAAAAGGGTAGAATCTTAGCTACTGAATTACAATGTGAAGTGACAGTCATTGCTCTATCAGTTTGGCTTGGCTAGCAAAAGGTGGTCTAGTTATGCAAATGCAATCCCTCAAGTAGTAAAAATCTTTCTTTTTTTTGCTGGCCTTTCCCTCTCTCCACCCCCCAGCTATGGGAATTTAGCCAATTCAGAGGCTTTGTTCCCCATAATTTGGAACTTTTTTTCAGACTTGATCAAGTTGGGTAGAGTTGGTCAAACCCAATGGAAAAAGACCAAAACAACAACGAAAACAGAAACAAACAAAAAACAGTTAGCAAAACAAGCAATTGCATAATTCATACAGTAACTGAATGCTCTAGTGGTAAGGAAAAATTAAGATCAGCTGGTTGTTAATGTTAACTTTAGTCATTAAGGAGAATTTCCAAGACAAAACCCAAATTCAGCTACTTATCTAGGAATGGGGCCCAGACTGAAGACTGCTCTCTACCATCTTAGCAGCAGGAAAAATCTCAAACATGCCTTCCCTATTGGAAGTGAGCTGAAACTCCAGGAAGGAATTGCCTGCTCTCCAACATCATGGAAGCAAAAAAGCTGGCCTTCTTGTTGGAAGCAAGTAAAACTCCAGAAAAAGGAGCTTTACAGCAAAATAAACCTTAAATCTCAACCACATTTGGGGAGATCAAGGATCCTCTGGAGGGGAGTAGCTCCCAGACCTCAGCAAAATGTCCTATTGGTTTGAGCATTAAAGATATTCATTCAAGCTGGTACCAAGCACCAACAGGAGATTTGTCAAAGGTAAGGGACACCTCCACTCAGAGCCCCTTACCTGGGTTGCCAATTTATAAACCAAAAAGTATCCAAGAGAGGTCTCAATAGATTAGAAGTTTATTTTGCCAAAGTGAAGGATGTGTGCCTGGGAGACAGGCCTATTTCTTTCTCCAAAGATGATTTTGAGGGCTTCAGTACTTAAAGAGGAAAAGCAGGCTGGAGGAGAAAGAGGGAGGATTTGGACACATTACTGAATCCATATGTTGTAAGAGAAAAAAGTAGGTAGGGTAATAGTCAATTATGTATTCATCCTGTGCTCACTATACCATAAGGCGACCACAGAATAGCTACTCGTGGAGATATTTAACTTACCTGTAGCTTGCTGCTTAGTAACAAAATGAAAAGTAGCTTCTTGCATGACTCAGTTTTCAGGTTAATTTTATTTATTTTGGCAGAGTGAGTTGGGGTCCCAACTTTTTACTTTCCTTTCACAGATCATATATTTAAATGTGAAAAGTAAAAATATAAAGCTGTTTGGGGCTCAGAAACCAATACCTCCAAGTATGGCATTTTGACTTGCTGAACTGAAAAGACCTACGGTCTCTTTAACCTTCCCCTATCCTCCACTGTCTCTCCCAAAGAAACCGAAGTTCCTTTATCTGCCTAGGATCTGGACCCAGCAAGGAGGACAGTTGCTCTTTCTTCCACTCCCCGTTATCTCATTATCTATTGCAGAAAAGAAGACGGAGAGGTGACCATACCTGAGAAGACAGTATAATGACTGTCTCCAAGGATCATTTAAATTCCAAAGAAAACGATTTGCAAGTTGATCTCTGCTCCCCAGTCCAGTCATTCTCCCTATCAATTATTTATTGCCCCTCAATAGAATTCCTCTTCTACCTGCTCCCATAATCTATATTACCAGGGTACAAGCCCCCATTTTTTTTCATAACTTTAAGATAATATAGAAATTTCTATAACTCAAAAAGTTTCTATTACTCACTGGGAAGTTGGGTCTTCATTCTGAAGGCTCCTATGTAGACACATTGAATTAATTTGTATGTCTTTTCTCCTCTTGATCAGTCTGCTTCATGCCTGTGATTTTTCAATGAACCTTTAGTGGGTGAATGGCCATAGCCCCCACAGTATGGCAGTGTGAGCAGGATGGTCAAAGCCATGCTTCTCTCCTGCAAGCTGCACTGAAGAGAAAACAGGAACCTGGGTAGAACCTTTTTCAGCAAAGAGGTAAGAATTTCTTACCAGTCAGGGGGCCTCTCTCCCTCTGTGCACTCCAGCTGATGAGCTGGTAAAAGTCACTGATTGTCTAATCTACATGGTTTTAATCAATGGGAAAAAAAGAATTTGTGTGACCAGTCTTGGGTTGTAGTGACTCTGGTGTACACTTGGTACTTGTGGTATGAATATTCATACTGTTTGACCCACTTCCCCATTTCCTCTCAGAAATAGCTTTTTCTGTTGCTCTTTTCCTTTGTCTTTTTCTTTCTGTGTTTTTCTGTCCTTAAGAGGGGTACCGTAGGGGGGAACATGAGCCTTTAAACCCACTGTTCAAGGCCCTGTAGACTGATCAGTTTTCACAGTTCTATGTTGGCATCTGTAAAGACAAACTTTGCTGTTGGTTTCAGAAATAAAAATCAGATGAGAGTCCCCTCTCATCTTGTTTTATGGCCTTGAGAGCTTTACCTTGTACGTCTCTGCCATCTGGAATGCATGAATTTTTTTTTTTAATTTTAACTTTTATTTTTGCCACAAGATCTCATTCTGTCAACCAGGCTGGAGTGCAGTGGTGTGATCATGACTCACTACAGCTTTGACCTCATCGGTTCAAGTGAGCCTTCCACCTCAGCTCCCCGAGTAGTTTCGACTACGGGCACGTACACAATGCCTGGCTAATTTTTTTGATTTTTGGTAGAGATGGTATCTCATTATGTTGCCCAGGCTGGTCTTGAACTCCTGGGCTCAATGTTGGAGGTGGGGCCTCATGGGAGGTGATTGGATCCTGCCTCAGCCTCCCAAAGTGCTGGGATTACAGGCATTACACTGTGCCCAGGAGGAGGGCATGAATTTTTGGGTTCATATCAGGGGACTAGTCTGAAAGGATTGGGAGTCCAAGACATGTAATATTTTAAGCAGCATACTCTTCACCTCAAGTGTCTCAAGCTCTTAGGGGAGTTTTGTCTTGAAAGGTTCCGTCTCTATGGGGCTTCTGTTGTGTAAAACAAAAAGTATCTGAGATAGGTCTCAATCAATTTAGAAGTTTATTTTGCCAAGGTTAAGGACATCCTTGGAAGAAATAAACATAAAATCACAGAAAGAGTCTGTGGTCTGTGCCTTTCTCTAACTGTAAGTTCGAGGCCTTCAGTGTTTAAAAGGGAAAAGTGGGCTGGAGGGGAAAAAGGGAGGGTATGGTAATCCACATATTGCAAGAGAAAAGGAGCAGGTAGGGGAATTTATGTATTCCATTTCTGTATACAATTATGTATTTATCTCACGATCAGTAAATCAGCACTTTACATAAGATAAGGTGAACATAGAGTAGCTGCCTGTGGAGATGATTAAACTTGTATCTGCAGCTATCTGCTTAGGAACAAAAACGGCAAGGCAACTTCTTACATGACTCAGCTTTCAGGATAATGTTTTTCTTTTGGCATAATAAATTAGGCCTCATGGGAGGTGATTGGATCCTGCCTCAGCCTCCACATTGTCATGTTATTTATTCTCCTTTCACATTGTCTTTTGTTATTTTAAGTCTATTTCTGAGAGTAAGTTTTTGATGATCATGGGGACTGCCTCCTCAAAGCCCTCTCCAGGAATACCTCTTGCTTATGTAGAAAAAAACCTGGAAAATTACTACCTGGGCTTTCAAGAGGCTTTTGCATTGAGTTACTATCGGAACTAAGTACACCATTGAAAATAAAAAACATTTTATACATTTCTTATTTTAAATAATTAATGGGAAAAACAGAAATTTTAAAAGGACATATACTAGTATCATGGCTAGCCTTAGAAATTCTCTTGATAAAATTAAAAGAGTGAAAAAAAAAGTTTTGACCTAAAAGTTAAAATCATTTGCAAGTTCAAAACTGCCTGCTCTAGATTCCTTCTGGGAAGATCAGTGGAGATCACTTGATATGGTTTGGATGTTTGTCCTCTGAAATCTCATGTTGAATGTGATTCTCAATGTTGGAGGTGGGATCTGGTGGGGGGTGATTGGATATAGGAGCAGATCCCTCATGAATAGTTTAGCACCATTCCCTTGGTGGTAAGTGAGTTCTTAGTTCATGCAAGATCTGGTTGTTTAAAAGAGTCTAGGACCTCTTTTCTTTCTTTCTCTCTCTCTTTCTCTTTCTCTCTCACTCTTGGCATGTGACATGGCCAAGAGAAGGCTCCCTATCACTTTTTAATCATCATTGTAAGTTTCCTGAGGCCTCACCAGAAGTAGATGCCAGCACCATGCTTCCTTTAAAGCCCGCAGAGCCATGAGCCAATCAAACCTCTTTTCTTTATAAATTACCCAGGCTCAGGTATTTCTTTATAGCAACACAAATACAGGATAACACACCACCCCATGCTATAGTACAGTAGCTAAGTTTCTCCCGTTTGACTAATGCTGCATGGGTTCAATACCCAGCCAGGGAATTAGTCTTTTCTGGTTTGATATTTCTGTGGCTTTCGCCATTTATTGATCTTTTTTCCTTCCATGGACAGTTTCTGATTTCTTGTCCTGCATTTTCCTTTCTCTGAGCTATCTCTAGGGTGATTCTGGATCGTGTAAAAATTGTTTGCCACCTCTTTGGTGATAACTCATGCACCCATGATTAAGTCATAATTTTGGTTGAGACGCTTAGAAAGATACCTTTGGTAAAGAAACTCAAAAGCCGAAAATATCAGCTGTTGTCCTGGCTAAAATCTGGTAACAGGAGACTTGAAAGAATTGTTTTTTTAAAGAGCTCTGTGGCTAAAAATCAGCTTCATTAAAAGCTGATATTCAAGTGTTCTCTCTCTGTCTCTGTCTCTCTTTCTCTATAAACATATACACATATATATACGTGTGTGTGTGTGTGTGTGTATTTAAAAGGCCTTATACTTTTCTTCCCTTTTTTTATTCTATTTTTGGGAATTTTTTTTTTTCAGATGACTGGAACCTTTTTACAGAACCCATGTGTTTGGTTTCTATGCTCACTTCTTTTTATAAGAATTGTTCTTTAAGTTAGTTTTATTTCACCCTATTCTTCATATATTGTAAATTCTCACAGTCCGAGAACCCTTAAGAAAAACATAAGGGCCGGACGTGGTGGCTCAAGCCTGTAATCCCAGCACTTTGGGAGGCCGAGACGGGCGGATCACAAGGTCAGGAGATCGAGACCATCCTGGCTAACATGGTGAAACCCCATCTCTGCTAAAAACTACACAAAAAACTAGCCGGGCGAGGTGGCAGCGCCTGTAGTCCCAGCTACCCGGGAGGCTGAGGCAGGAGAATAGCGTGAACCCGGGAGGCAGAGCTTGCAGTGAGCTGAGATCCGGCCACTGCACTCCAGCCTGGGTGACAGAGCGAGACTCTGTCTCAAGAAAAAAAAAAAAAAAAAAGAAAAACATAAAAAGGTGCCATAGACTCCTTTTTGGGAGCAGCTGCTTTTTTTCCTCAAGGAATCCCAAGCTGTAAATGGACATAGTCCTCTCAGATCTAAAACTGTTCTTTCTGGATTGTGGATTGTGTTATGTGGTCTTTTTGGCTTTTGGGGGTACCAGAAATTACTTTGCAGGGTGCAAAAATAACCTTGGTGTATGTAATAGTTAAGTAAGAGATACACTCTTAGAGATGGCTAGTGGTAGTTACTTACAGTGAATGGTTATTACTCCAAGGTGCTACTTATTTTGTGGCACATTTGGAGGGGAAAAAATGTGCTTTTGGGTGTTTAAAAGCTATGTAAACACTCTCATTCTCCAGTAAGGGATAAGACTCCTGTGGGGGATGGGCTGATCAGAGTGGGCTGATTAGTGTTGAGTTGTCCACCAATCTTGCAGTGAAGTGTATTGTAAAAGCATTGCACTCTCACATTCGACTGTACTCTCCTCTTTTTGGGGACCCAAGATTCAATGTAAAATGGGATCCTTAATTTTGGGGCATCTGTGTTCTGCCTTCCAGCTTTGCCTACTTGTTGCATATTTAAACATTAAAGCTGCATGTTTTCCTGGCCCTTTCCTTACTGAAAACCAGTTATCTACATAGGGAATAAGGTAAGTTAAAAAGCCAAAATAGAGGCAGAGCACAGTGGCTCACATCTGTAATCCCAGCACTTTCGGAGATCAAGGTGGGAGAATCACATGAAGCCAGATGTTTGAGACCACCCTGGGCAACATAGTGAGACCCCACCTTTACCAAAAAAAATTAAAAATTAGCTGGGCATGGTGGCATGCCCTGTAGTCTTATAACCAAAATGGAGGCTCAGTTGCTCACTGCCAACAGAGTCCATTTAATAAGGGTGAGGTCTGGTATAAAGAAAGCGATATTTTATTCCGAAGCTAGCTCAGAGGAAGAAGTCATAAGACTTCTTGCCTAAGGGTACCACTTTTCTTTTGGATCAGAAAGCAAGCACTTTTAAAGGGGGCTTAGCATTAATGGCACAAGGGGTGGGGGGAAGTGAGCAGGTGAGGGGTTGGCATGTTAGCTTAGTGCCGTATCTACCAGGTGATCAAGCCGGTGACTGTTGGTGTCTCCATGGGCAGGCATACTTTGGGTTATAAATTGACTGTTATCTCTCCAGGCAACCTCCTGGTGGGTGAGGTTTCCTTTCTGGAGCTCCTAAGCATATAGTTAAGTGAATTTGCCCTGTAGGGAATGTCTGGTGAAACGGGATAAAAGGCTATTAAAATTTAGGAATTTGTATTTCTAAAGGACTAAGTAAAAAGAGGGGACAAGGAGGAAAAAGAAGAGAGAAAAACTAATTAAACTATTTCTTAGGTAAATGGGAGTACTTGGTTACAATTCCCCACTACCAAGTTCACTTCCATCTCTGTGAAATTGGGGTAGTGTATTTATTCTGGCTACTTCCTGCTGAAAGACGGTGTAGTTATTGGGTGTTGGTATGGAATTGATCTGTTTGGATTTGGAAATATTCACGAATACCTGGACTTTACAGATGATATTTGTTGGACCATTATGGTGCAAGGTCTGGAAAGTCTCTGGGGAAAGCCCATCTTGCATTCCCATATGGAGGGTGCAACAGCATTGAACTCCACAACAGAGGGATATGCTTATCCTTGAAACCAGGGCCAATGTTACAGCCAGCTTTTGCTACCAGGATGGTACTGATCTGAGTCAGGACAATAATCACTCGTCTAGTGACAATGTGGAGTCAGACATAGCTTTGATTTGTTGGTATGTAACTTGCAGGGCTATCTGAGACATTTCCCAAATTTACTGGGATGTGTGTACAGCAGTTAGTCTTAACTATCATATAGTTTGCCCACTGCCCATCATAATTGGATATAATGACAGGTTGGCTAAATATGTATTTAACAGGTTCCAGGAAGAGCTATGAATACTCATGAACATAGTCATAAGCACTGTCTAGTTCTTGAGAATGGATCAGGTTAGTTAAATAGTTGCGTCCCATCCAGGAGGTGGCATTGCAGATGGGCTAGGCCTCTGCATGTGATGAAGGCAAACAGATTATTAATAAGAGGCATTTCTATGGAGAGAGAAGAAAAACAAAGGTTAACACTGAGTGCAATTTATTCAGATGTTAGACTCAAAGCATCTTTAGTCACAGAGGAGGAAGGCTGTGGTAGTCTGACATGTCTTCTCATCTATATTACAAGGAACAATGCAGTAGTAATTTCATTGATTCCAAGCCAGAAAAATCTGAAAGCAATAATGTGGGACTTGAAGGCTGGATGGAATTCAGGATTCAGTCCTAATTGCAGAAAATAAAAACTCACAAACAGGGAACACAACTAGACTCTAACAACAGGTGTACTATGGTTTTTTTCTAAAACATATTTTTTTCTCTCTAGTTATTTTTACTAAAGACAAGTCATTGTAGAACCAATTTATTTGCATAATAAATTTCAGTCTTATGTGTGGCCTGAATATTTGCATAAAGTATAACAAGAATAATTACTTGCCACATAGACTCTTTCTAAAATTGGCTTCACTGGTAGTGTTTGATTCCTTTATTCCATAAGGAATCTCAGATTAGATTTTTAAAGCCTTGAGCCCAGTCATGGGTTTATCTGTACCTGAAAATACCTGTATGAGTTGGGGGAATTCCTCTCCTTAAGACCTCAAGATAATTTGGGGCTCCTGGACTTGTCAGAAGGTGACATTCTTTACTTACCACAAGTGAGGAACTCTGTACAAGGACAGTGTAGACAAGGTATGAGGCCAGTTTTCCCAAGGGGCTTTTATTGGCTCTGTAAGTCAACTTTGATTCCTTAAAGCAGTTTGTTTATACCTGAAGGTATGCCACTCTAGTCAAAGCCTTGGTAAAATAACCAGGGTCTCCAATGGTATCTTGTTACAAAAGAAAAAAGATTCTTATTGCACTTGTGCAAACAACTATACTGCTATAAATTAAGTACACTTACAAATCGTTTTCAAATTCTAAGGAAACCAGGTAGAGAGAAAGAAATACACTCTAAATTTTGCTCACAAGAGTGTACTTTACCCAGTTGTTAAAAGCTGCAAACATTACAAAAGACGAAAAGTTTTCTGAACTCTGTAAAACAAAAGAATTAGCATGTTTCAAACAAAAAGTCGTAAAAAGACTATTTTGGTCTTCCATGTAATTAACTCCTGTTCTGCTTGACATTTATGAACACATTAACTCTCTATGGGAGTCTTGGAAGTTTTTCCCTCTATTCTAATTTCACAATTTCCAAAGTTATCAGAAACCTAGATTCCAGGGCACCTTTCAGAGTCCTATAGCTGATTATAAAACTGCCTTTGAAAAGAATCAGAGTGAAATAACAATTGGCAACTGCATACAGAGGGGTTTGTGGCTCCCTTTCCTCTGGGGATTGCCAACTCTCTCCCTGAGCCTAACAAATAACTTGGCTCACCGCCACTCAGGCCTGCAAAGTGAGTGCCAGGCCACCAGGTCCTGAAGAGTACTGGGGTAAGGGGGCTGCTCATGGCAGGGTCAGGGGAGGGGCTGCCCAGGCCAGGTGAGGGGCTAAAGTCTCAGAACAGCTATGGTTAAAGTCTGATCACCTTATGGCACGAAACAATTTAACATAACAATTATAATGGTTACTGATAATATATAGACGAATCAGAATTATAGGACATATCAGAATTATGGGAATCTTATACAATTTTGGAACATAAGCTAATAATATATTTATATAAATATAACCCAAAGAAAGTTTAAACACCATTTTATATTTGGTAATGTTTTTTGTATGGTTTTAATATGCCAAATAAGCCAAATATTTCCCTTTTGGACTTTAGGGTACCTAATATCTAAAAGGTTAGCCAGATCAAAGAAAAAGCTTAGAATTTGACTTTGGAAAGTTTGTCAAAAGTTTAAACACTTGCTATTACAAAATAGAATCCCAGGTCACTAAAAGTCATTTATTTAGCCAAAATGATATCCCTCCTTCTCAGGATGAAGATATATTCCTATCTTATAAAAACATTCAAGTAACACCCTGGACGTTTTCATGTTACTCTCTTTTTTAGTACCTCATGACTGGCTTTGGTTAGATTTTCTATTTTAACCAATGCTTCTTCCTGTTCTCTCATTTTTAGCTTCTCTTTCAGTTTCTCTGCTTTGAACAGTTAGGTACAGTCATTAATAGCTTTCGGATCATCTCCATGAAGAGTTTCAGGATGCTGGATATCAAGCCATGTATTGTCTTGTTCCAATGGGTCTTTGAATTGCAGTACAAGGATGGAAACATGATGAGCAGAATCTTTGCTGCATTGTTACTGATCAGCTCATAATGTATTCATTATTCCAGTAATAGAGTGCTTGCTCTGCCACCTGCCACCTGGAAATGTGAGCTGGAGACACATTTGGCTAGTTGCCAGAAGAGAGGCTCCATGATCTTCCAAATTCCAATGGTTCAATGACATCTAAAATGTCTTCTAATTTGTTTAAGAACATTACTTCTTTCAGACTGTAAGGCTTTGGCCCATATTTGAGAAGTGCCATCACCACTGATTCAGTGAGGGTGCTATCCTTTTCTAAAAACTGTACTACACAATATGCCAGCTGGGGATGGTAGACATTCAGAGAGTTCACTTTGTGCAAAGGTATAGCACCTTGAATAAGACAATCTGTGCTCTTCTTTTAGTGGTAAAACAAATCCATTAATTATACTTCCCAATATATCTAGTAACTCTGCTATACCATTGTGAAGCTCTGTTTCATAAATAAACCTATGAAATGTAATATTTATCTGTTTTCTTATGTAAGCTCTCAAGCCTAAGAATTTCCCATAGATTCTGCAAAGACTTGTTTTAGGAAAAGCTCTCTCCCAGGTCAGGCATATGGCTTACACCTGTAATCGCAGCACTTTGGGAGAGTGAGGTGGGTAGATCACTTGAGGCCAAGTGTTCAAGACCAGCCTGAGCAACATGGTGAAACCCCGTCTCTATAAAAAATACAAAGATTAGCCAGGTGTGGTGGCACATGCCTGTAGTCCCAGCTACTCAGGAGGCTGAGGTGGGAGAATTGCTTGAACCCGGGAAGCAGTGGTTGCAGTCAGTGAACTGTAATTGTGCCACTGCCTGGGTGAGAGAGCAAAACTCTGTCTCAAAACAAACAAACAAAAAACTAAACAACAACAAAAAACTCTTCCCTGATGATTTTCAGTGTCAAAGCACTCTAAAAGCTACAATGCAAACTTCTGACCAATATATTACTTTGCTGTATTATGTTGGAAAGCTGGAGACTCTAAAAATCTTTTTTTTTTTTTGGAGACGGAGTCTCGCTCTGTGGCCCAGGCTGGACTGCAGTGGTATAATCTCGGCTCACCGCAGGCTCCGCCTCCCGGGTTCATGCCATTCTCCTGCCTCAGCCTCCCAAGTAGCTGGGACTACAGGCTCCCGCCACCATGCCTGGCTAATTTTTTGTATTTTTAGTAGAGACGGGGTTTCACCATGTTAGCCAGGATGGTCTCAATCTGCTGACCTCGTGATCCACCTGCCTCGGACTCCCAAAGTGCTGGGATTACAGGCAAGAGCCACCGTGCTTGACCTCTAAAATCTTAAGAAAAATTCATAAACAAACTGTAAATGAGGCCAGGTTGCTTCTGACATTGGTTTGTTTTTCTCTGGGCCAAATTCAGCTTCTGGACAATAGAAGGTGGTAATGTTTGAAACATGTCAACTTCAAACATATGGACTACCTCTGGGTAAACAGGTTCTGTGATCCAATTCCAATGAAGCGTGATAAATTCTTCCATTTCACTTAAAGTAGCTCATTGTACTTCCTTCCACTTTAGGTCATTTTGTGGATCAGAAGCAAAGTCAAAGAGGACACAACACTGATGTAACTTCCAAATGAAAAGTGTCTCTGGATCAGCAGGAGGAACATCGTTTAAAGATGGTAGTGTTTGAGTTCTTTATTATTGCTCATGCTAAACCTTGACGGAGTTTGCTGTTTGTCTTTCTTCACTATGGGCTGACAGATTGGTACATTTATTTTAGCAGATACTGTAGATGGGACAGCAACAAGGCTATTTTTCCTGAAAGAAATTTGCTCTGATCTTACTGTGTCTTGTCCTTCTTTTAAACTTTTTCCACTTTTCCCTGCTTTTGATGATTCTTTTTATTCATGTGCCGCCCCCAACACCCCGCCCTGGCCCCACCCCAAACACACCACCCCACCATTGCTTACTCCTCAAAGCTGCAGCGCCCCCACCTCGTCATCATGCCTCCCTGGCCACAACCACCACCACTGCCATCGGGGGACTGAGTCATTCACTGTTCTCATTCCCCTTTTCTAGGCACCCAGAGGCCGCAGTAGCTATGGTGGCAGCTCAGAAATTTTTTAAAAAGCAAAAATGTTACTTGTTGATTGAGGGTAAACTCAACTTTCCACACAAGACCCAATAAAGACAGCATGAGGCTAACCCGAATCTGACTTTTCTCTCTCTCCCTTCCCTCTTTTATTTTTTGGTTGTTTATTTAAAAGGAAAAAAAAAATCTTTCATTATCTTTTAGTAAATACATGAAAATGTTGTTCAAAAGCAAAAGCGAAATTTCATCTTTGCATTAGTGTACTATTCTTAATAAAAGGCCAGGGGTGGTGGCTCCTGTAATCCCAGCACTCTGGGAGGCTGAGGTGTGAATTGCTTGAGCCCAGGAGTTCAAGACCAGCCTGGGCAACATGATGAAATACAAAAAATACCAAAAAAAAAAAAAAAAAAAAAAAACTAGCCAAGCATGGTGGTGCATGCCTGTGGTCCCAGCTACTTGGGAGGCTGAGGTGGGAGGATCACCTAAGCCTGGGTGGTTGAAGTTGCAGTGAGCTGTGATTTCACCACTGCACTCAGCCTAGGCAAAAGAGGGAGACCCTGTCTCAAAGGAAAAAAAAAAAGGAGACCCAGTGTGGTGGCTCATGTCTGTAATCCCAGAACTTTGGGAGATTGAGGTGGGTGGATTTCTTGAGCTCAGCAGTTTGAGACCAGTCTGGGCAAACGTGGTGAAGTCCCATCTCCACCAAAAACTACAAAAATTAGGTGGGTGTGGTGGCTTGTGCCTTTAGTCCCAGCTATTCAAGAGGCTGAGGTGGGAGGATTGCTTGAGCTCAGGAGGCGGAGATTGCAGTGATCCAAGCTTGTGTCACTGCACTCCAGCCTGGGAGTCAATTCTGCTGTCCCGCAGAATTGAAGGAAATGATACAGGAAAAGACAGTACAATGGTTTCACTGGTGCCTTTCACTTCAAGGGCATTCTCCAGAGGCCCATGGGCAAACCAAAGCCAATCAGCCCATTTTATAATCGACCCATCCCCCATTCCATGCCTTTTAGGTGCCAATAGAGCATGCTTTTCTTCCTATTTAAATGCAAGAAAGGAGTAGCAGCCTGTAGTAATGCCTACACACTGTAAGCAACTGCCATTAACCATCCCTAGAAATATATTTGTTACCTAGCTATTACACACCAAGGCTAAAAGTTCTACTGTAATGCAAAGTAATTTCTGATGCCCCTAAAAGTCAAAAAGTTCAGGTAACACAATGCAAAACAGAACAGAGCCTTAGATTTTGATAGGGATCTTTCTACTCACAATTCTTGGAGTTCCATGAGGGAAACAGAGGTTTCTCCTGAAATGGTGTCCGCAGTGCCTTCTCTGTTTCTCCCAAGGAGTCCCAGGCTATCAGAAATGACCTTAGGCTCTCTCATGTGAGCATTGAGGGTAGCATGAAGACAGACAGAATTCAGTTGACTGGATATATGTATATATCAATAATATATAAATTATTATATCATATAAAAATATATTAAAATCATATATGTTGTATTAAATGATTATATATTATATATACTTATATAATATGTATATAATACATATCAGCATTTAGTTGGGCTGACTTTTAATGATAGAGCTTTTTTTCCTTAAAAAAAACAAAAACCAAAAATCTTTTAAAATCTCTTATTACCAGATTCTAGCTGGGAAAAACAGCTGACACGTCTGGCCTTTAAGTTTTGTTTTGTTTGTTTTGTTTTGTTTTCCCCCAAAAGTATTCTCCCAAGTGAAACCAATAAGCTTTAATGAAGATTATGACTTAACCATGGATGTATGAGGTATCTTCAAAAAGATAGCAAGCAGTTTTCACAAGATCTAGAGTTCCCAGTAGGGTAGCTCAGAGAAAAGAAAATTCAAGAGAGGAAATCAGAAGCTGTCCATGGAGGGGAAAAAGAATCAACAAGTGGTAAGTCCCATGACTACCATGGAAGTAACCAGAAAGGACTTACTTCCAAAGCCAGGAGTTGAACCTAGGCTGCCAATGTGAAAGAGCAAAGCCTTAGCTACTGAGTTAGCACAAGGTGGTTGCGATTGCTTTTTCCAGGAGTCTAGAGCAGTTACTATTGAGCTTGCAAAGGATTTTAACTATTCAAGAGAATTGAGGCTAGACATGACATTATCATGTGCCCTTTTTAGATGTAAGGAGTCAAAGCCCTATGACTTAACGGCAGAAGTACTTTAAAGGCAATACAGAAAGTTACATGGATGCAATAACCTTTTCAAATCCATAATTTGAATTAACTTTTAGATAACTTTTGAATTAGATGAAAGTATTCTTTTTCTCAATAAGAACACATCTTCTTTGGCACATTTTATATAAACCTGGGAAGTAATAAATCCTGAACTGCCTATCAGATACTAGCATTTTATAGATGCAATATTAACACTTTATAGTTCACAATTTTGGAACATATTTCCCATATAATAAAACTTTCTTAATTGAAAATGATCCAAATATTCAATAAGCATCCAAAATAGGCTAGGCGTGGTGGCTCACGCCTGTCATCCCAGCACTTTGGGAGGCCGAGGCAGACAGATTGCTTGAGCTCAGGAGTTCAAGACCAGCCTGGGCAACATGGCAGGACCTTGTTGTCTCTTCCAAAAATACAAAAAAAAAAAAAAAGCAGGGTATGGTGATATGCGCCTGTGGTTTCAGCTACTTGGGAAGCTGAGGCAGAAGAATCACTTGAGCTTGGGAAACAGATCAACATCAGTGAACAGAGATCACTCCACTGCACCCCAGCCTGGGTGACAGAGCAAGGCTCTGTCTCAAAAAAAAAAAAAAAAAAAAAAAAAAAAAGATTTAAGATTTTAAATTATACAAAAAGTTTACTTTTTCTAAGCATTTGTCTCATTTATAGGTACTCCATTTTCTCATTTTTAACCATTTATTTAGATTACTTCTGAAAACTAGGTTATGACACAAAGGTGGTCATTATTTAAAGTTATTTCTCTATTAATCACTTTTAAAGCTTGTGAACATCAGTTGTTTACTTAAGTAAGAACCTTATAGTCAAATACATGGACATTTTGTTGATAACTTAGAACAGGGGTCCCCAACCCTCAGGCTTTGGACCAGTCCATAGCCTGTTGGGAGCCAGACTGCACAGCAGGAGGTAAGCAGCAGGCAAGCAAGTGAAACTTCATTTGTATTATAGCCACTCCCCATTGCTTGCATTACTGCCTGAGCTCTGCCTCCTGTCAGAGCAGCAGTGGCATTAGAGTCTCATAGGAGTATGTACCCTATTGTGAACTGTGCATGAGAGGGATCGAGGGTGTGTGCTTCTTTTAAGACTCTAATGCCTAATGATCTCTCACTATCTTCCATCATCCCCAGATGGGACAGTCTAGTTACAGGAAGACAAGCTCAGGGCTCCCACTGATTCTACATTGTGGTGAGTTGTAGAATTATTTCATTATATATACAATGTAATAATAATAGAAATAAAGGGCACAATATATGTAATGTGCTTGAATCATCCCCAAACCATTACCTTCTTCACGGGGTCCATGGAAAAATTGTCTTCCACGAAACCAGTCCCTGGTGCCAAGAATGTTGAGGAGTGCTGACTTAGAAGATTTAGCTGTACCTATTAAACAATATTAAATGTCCTATTTGTTAGGCCTCCGAGCCCAAGCTAAGCCATCATATCCCTGGCTACCTGCACGTATACATCCAGATGGCCTGAGGCAACTGAAGATCCACAGAAGTGAAGATAGCTTAACTGATGACATTCCATCATTGTGATTTGTTTCTGCCCCACCCTCACAGATCGACGTTACTCGATGTACTTTGTAATTTCCCCCATCCTTAAGAAGTTTCTTTGTAATTCTGCCCACTCTTGAGAATGTACTTGGTGAGCTTCACCCCCTGCCCCCAAAACATTGCTCTTAACTTCACCTCCTATCCCAAAACCTATAAGAACCAATGATAATCCCACCACCCTTTGCTGACTCCTTTTTTGGACTCAGTCTGCCTGCACCCAGGTGAAATAAACAACCATGTTGCTCACAAAAAGCCTGTTTGGTGATCTCTTCACACAGACACGTGAAATATTTGGTGCCGGAAGACCCAGGTCAGCGGGACTCCTTCGGGAGACCAGTCTGCTGTCCTCATCCTCACTCCATGAAGAGATCCACCTACGACCTTGGGTCCTCAGACCAACCAGCCCAAGGAACATCTCACCGATTTTAAATCCGGTAGGCGACCTCTTTTTACTGTCTTCTCCAACCTCTGTCACTATCCCTCAACCTCTTTCTCCTTTCAATCTTGGCGCCACCCTTCAATCTCTCCCTTCTCTTAATTTTAATTTCTTTCATTTTCTGATAGAGACAAAGGAGACATGTTTTATCCGTGGACCCAAAGCTCCGGCACCAGTCACGGACTCGGGAAGCCAGCCTTCCCTTGGTATTTAACATTGCGGAGAGGCCTCTCTGATTATTCACCCACGTTCCATTGGTGTCTGATCTCCGCGGGGACGCCTGCCTTGGACATTCACCCACGTTCCCTTGGTGGCAAGTTAATTGCGGGGACACCTGCTTTGGCTGCTCACTCATGTTGCAGTCCAGGGCTGCTCCCCACCCCCTTCTCCGTGTCTCTACCCTTCTCTTTAAACTTGCCTCCTTCACTGTGGGCAAACTTCCACCCTCCATTCCTCCTTCTTCTCCCTTAGCCTGTGTTCTCAAAAACTTAAAACCTCTTCAACTCTTGCCTGACCTAAAATCTAAGCATCTTATTTTCTTCTGCAATACCGCTTGGCCCCGGTACAAACTCGACAGTAGTTCCAAATAGCCAGAAAACGGCACTTTCAATTTTTCCATCCTACAAGATCTAAATAATTCTTGTCGTAAAATGGGCAAACGGTCCCAGGTGCCTGACATCCAGGCATTCTTTTACACATTGGTCCCTCCCTAGTCTCTGTTCCCAATGCAACTCATCCCAAATCCTTCTTTCCCTCCCGCCTGTCCCCTTAGTCCCAACCCCAAGCATCACTGAGTCTTTCTAATCTTCCTTTTCTACAGACCCATCTGACCTCTCCCCTCCTCGCCAGCCAAGCTAGGTCCCAAGTTTTCCTCAGCCTCCGCTCTCCCACCCTATAATCCTTGTACCTCCCCTCCTTACACCCAGGCTGGCTTACAGTTTCATTCCTTGACTAGCCCTCCCCCACCTGCCCAGCAATTTCCTCTTAAAAAAGTGGCTAGAGCTAAAGGCATAGTCAAGGTTAATACTCCTTTTTCTCTGTCAGACCTTTCCCAAATCAGCCAGCGTTTAGGCTCTTTCTCAATCAGACCCCACTAAATATATACAGGAATTCCGTCCTACAATTTAACCTGGAGTGACTTAAATGTCATTCTAACTTCTACCCTCTCCCCAGATGAACGGGAAAGAGTTTTTCTGTAGCCCAGTCTCACACCAATAACCACCGGCTTCAGGAGCCAGACCTCCAGGAAGGCATTAGAGCAGTTCCCCAGGAAGATCCCTAATGCAACTATCAGGCAGATTCCCTAGGTGTAGCTAGGCAAGATTACATGGTTTCCTGCCTAGTTGAAGGGCTTAAAAAGGCAGCTTACAAAGCTGTTAATTATGACAAACTTAAAGAAACTACCCAAGGTAAAGAACCCAGCCCAGTTCCTGACCCGCTTAGCAGCAACCCTTAGACGCTTCACCGCCCTAGACCCAGAGGGACCAGAAGGCCGCCTTATTCTTAATATGCATTTTATCACCCAGTCAGCTCCCAACATTAGAAAAAGCTCCAAAAATTAGATTCTGGCCCTCAAACCCCACAACAGGACTTAATTAACCTCACCTTCAAGGTGTACAATAATAGAGAAGAGTTGCAATTACTTGCCTCCGCTGTGAGAGAAACCCCAGCCATATCTCCAGCACACAAAAACTTCAAAACGCCTAAGCCACAGCGGTCAGGTGTTCCTTCAGGACTTCCTCCCCAAGGATCTTGCTTCAAGTGCCAGAAATCTGGCCACTGGGCCAAGAAATGCCCGCAGCCCGGGATTCCTCCTAAGCTGTGTCCCATCTGTGCGGGACCCCACTGGAAACTGGACTGTTCCAACTGGCCCAAGGCTCTGACTGACTCCTTCCCAGATCTTCTCAGCTTAGCGACTGAAGACTGACTCTGCCCGATCGCCTCGGAAGCCTCCGGGACCATCACAGACGCTTTCCGTAACTCTTACAGTGGAGGGTAAGTCTGTCCTCTTCTTAATTAATACGGAGGCTACTCACTCCACATGACCTTCTTTCCAAGGGTCTGTTTCCCTTGCCTCCATAACTGTTGCGTCAATATTTATACTGACTCTAAACATGCCTTTCATATCCTGCACCACCATGCTGTTTTATGGGCTGAAAGGTTTCCTCGCTAAGCAAGGGTCCTCCATCATTAATGCCTCTTTAATAAAAAAACTCTTCTCCAGGCTGCTTTACTTCTAAAGGAAGCTGGAGTCAGACACTGCAAGGGCCATCAAATGGCATCAGATCCCATCGCTCAGGGCAATGCTTATGCTGATAAGGTAGCTAAAAAAGCAGCTAGCTTTCCAACTCCTATCCCTCATGGCAGTTTCTCTCCTTCTCATCTGGCCACTCCCACCTACTCCCCCCCCCCCCACCCCGCTGTAACTTCCACCTACTCCCCCGCTGAAACTTCCACCTATCTCTTCTGACACAAGGCAAAGGGTTCTTGGGCCGAGGAAAATACCTCCTTCCATTCTATTCTATCGTCATTTCATAACCTCTTCCATGTAGGTTACAAGTCGCTAGCCCATCTCTTAGAACCTCTCATTTCCTTTCCATCGTGGAAATCTGTCCTCAAGGAAATCACTTCTCAGTTGTTCTATCTGCTGTTCTACTGCCCCTCAGGGATTGTTCAGGCCCCCTCCCTTCCCAACACATCAAGCTCGTGGATTTGCTCCTGCCCGGGACTGGCAAATTGACTTCACTCACATGCCAGAAAACTAAAATATCTCTTAGTCTGGGTAGACACTTTCACTGGATTGGTAGAGGCCTTTCCTACAAGGTCTGAGAAGGCCACCGCGGTCATTTCTTCCCCTCTGTCAGACGTAATTCCTCGGTTTGGCCTTCCGACCTCTATACAGTCTGATAACGGACCAGCCTTTAGTAGTCAAATCACCCAAGCAGTTTCTCAGGCTCTCGGTATTCAGTGACACCTTTTTATCCGTTACTGTCCTCAATCTTCAGGAAAGGCAGAACGGACTAATGGTCTTTTAAAAACACACCTCACCAAGCTCAGTCACCAACTTAAAAAGGACTAGACAATACCTTTACCACTTTCCCTTCTCAGAATTCAGGCCTGTCCTCAGAGTGCTACAGGGTACAGCCCATTTGAGCTCCTGTGTGGACACTCCTTTTTGTTAAGTCCCAGTCTCATTCCAGACACCAGACCAACTTGGACCGCACCCCAAAAAACTTGTCATCCCTACTATCTTCTGTCTAGTCATACTCCTATTCACCGTTCTCAACTACTCATAAATGCCCTGCTCATGTTTACACTGCCGGTTTACGCTGTTTCTCCAAGCCATCACAGCTGATATCTCCTGGTGCTATCCCAAACCGCCGCTCTAAATTCCCTCTTAAAGTAAATAAATAATCTTTGCTGGCGAGGCTATGCTGAACCTCCTTGGGCACTCTCTAATTAGATGTCCTAGGTCCTCCCAATTCTTAGTCCTTCAATACCTGTTTTTTTCTCCTTCTCTTACTCAGACTTTGTATCTTCTGTTTAGTTTTTCAATTCATACAAAACCGCATCCAGGCCATCACCAATCGTTCTATACGACAAATATTTCTTCTAACAACCCCACAATATCACCCCTTACCACAAAATCTTCCTTCAGCTTAATCTCTCCCACTCTAGGTTCCCACGCCACCCCTAATCCCGCTTGAGGCAGTCCTGGGAAACATTCCCCATTATCTCTCCATACCAACCCCCAAAAATTTTCACCGCCCCAACACTATTTTGTTTTATTTTTCTTATTAATATAAGAAAGCAAGAATGTCAGGCCTCTGAGCCCAAGCCAAGCCATTGCATCCCCTGTGACCTGCATGTATATGCCCAGATGGCCTGAAGTAACTGAAGAATCACAAAATAAGAGAAAATGCCCTGCCCCTGACTTAACTGATGACATTCCACCACAAAAGAAGTGAAAATGGCCGGTCCTTGCTTTAAGTGATGACATTACCTTGTGAAATTCCCTTTCCTGGCTCAAAAAGCTCCCCCACTGAGCACCTTGTGACCCCTACTCCTGCCCACCAGAGAACAACCCCCCTGTGACTGTAATTTTCCTTTACCTACCCAAATCTTATAAAACGGCCCCACCCTTATCTCCCTTGGCTGACTCTCTTTTCGGACTCAGCCCGCCTGCACCCAGGTGATTAAAAAGCTTTATTGCTCACACAAAGCCTCTTTGGTGGTCTCTTCACACAGACGCGCATGACACTATTTATCAAAAATTACACAAACAAAGATCATTCTTTTTGGGGCTAGGTTTACAGTTTTATAACTTTTATGCCAAATTTTGATGCCTTATAATATTTGGCAGAGATAAATATGAAACCACTTGATCAATAAATCTGAACAAAAATGTATATTGACAATTCATAAGACATTTCTAATATTATTTCACCAATAATTTTAAAGCCAGCTTATTTATTCAAGATTTTACTTAAGTCTCATGAGTACTCCTTAACTTTAAGTGAATTTGGTACCTTGTAGCAGCAACATATAACAAAATAGATGTGTGTACACGTAAACACACATATATATACTCATATAAACAAAGATCCTATAGCTTTTATTTTTGAACTCTAGCCAAGAGATATCAATGCAGACTCATCTGTTTATTAAAAAGCAGTTGAATCCAAATGGTCGTTTTTATCTTAACACCAGTAAAGTAACAGCAGATTTAAAGCAGGCAGAAAAGAAAATAGAGGAATATATAGTCTGGCCAGCCTCTGCATAGGAGCCAGGTTTTACAAGCAGGGCATGAGAGAGAGGAAAAGGAAATAAAAAGAAGAAACAGTAAAGTGATAGAAAGGGAGCTCAAGAGCTTCCAGTCACTTACACGGCACAGGGTTGATACTCGCATCACCCTTGTATATCTCCCATTCAGGAGAGACTCAGCACCCAGGGTCCACATGATATGGGATAGGACCCTCCCACCTTCACAAGTCACTGGTCAAGATGAGCTGTTTCAGTCATAGGGAGATAGGGGAGCCTGCAGTTGAGAGGACTAAGGCTGTAGGTGGCTCTCTGAAGATAGTTAGAAGAGTGAGATTGGAGGTAGAGAGGAAAGAAAGAAATCAGGGCCCATTCACAAAGTACTTGCAAACAAACAGCATACTTCCAAATGAGTCTCCAATCAAGGAGGCTGAGTGAGGTCGTGAATGCCCCTCCCCAGGTCCAAATGATTCCATAGGCCCAGCAAAACTCCGATGGTGCTGCACTTGCAAATAGAAACACCTAAAAGGCTCACATGCTATCACTAGCAGCCACGTCTGAGGTAGAACAGGGCCCCAGTGACACCCCAAAAGAAGCAGAGGGTGATCGGGTGCACTTCCAGCTAACTCAGCCACTTTCAAAGTTTGCCAGGTTTTACAGAGGTCACTTTCTTTGTACCAGCAGAGAGTTGAAGGCAGCAGGTGTGCCTTGAGGCAAAAGGGAGGCTCCCCCAAAACAAAAGCATTTTTGGCAGCTGCTGAGATGTTCCCGGATGTTCCTGTCATGAGATCTGCTAGCCATGAGCAGCTGGTGCTCACAGGTGACCCCACACCTTGCCCGGTAGCAAAACCTGGCTGTCAGGTGAAAAGACTAAAAGGCAGAAATGAAATCCACAGGCAGACAGCCCGGGAGGCACCCTGGGCCTGGTTAAAGAGCGACCCCTGACCTAACCGGTTATGATATCTATAGATTCCAGACGTTGTATGGACAAGCGTCGTGAAAGTCCCTGTCCCGTTCTGTTCTGTTCTGATTACCGGTGCTTGCAGCCCCCAGTCGCATACCCCCTGCTTGCTCAATCGAAACCACCCCCCTCCCACCCATGGTTAAGCAAGCAGTTTGTCTAAAAAAACCGCTAGACATTTGTGGTTTAAAAAAGGGCGGGAGCCAATCAGAAACTGCCGAATGTTCAAACTTCAAAATGTCAACCAATCCCAATCTTGTAACTGCAAAAATGCTCTAATCTTCTGTAACCTGTTTGTGCCTTACTATAAAAAGTAGGCTTGAGCTGTGCTCGGGACCTCTCTCTTGCCCTCCTGACTACGCCTGTACGGAGAGAGGTCTGGGTTCGAACCTGCAATAAAGTGATCCCGGCCGCTTGGCTTTGACTTCGGTTTCTGGTGGTCATCTTTGAGGGGGGTCTCGGAACTCAGGGCACAACACAGGCACAGACTCACCCAGAGCATGCAGCACTTTCTCTATATGCGCCACCAAAATTGTAACTGAAATGCAGGTTCAGCTATTTGCTGCTTGCAGAATCCAATTAAGGTCTGGTATAAAGAAAGTGATTTTTTTTTTATTCCAAAACTAGATGAGGGGAACAAGTACAGGCTTCCTGCCTAAGGGTATCACTTTGCTTTTGGAACAGAAAGGGGAACAAGTACAGGCTTCCTGCCTAAAATAGAACTTTGCTTTTGGAGCAGAAAGTGCGCACTTTTAAAGGGAGCTTAACATGAACGGCACATGGGGTGGGGGGAAGTAAGCAAGTGGGACTTCTACGTGTTAGCTTTGTACCTTATCTACTAGGTGGTCAAGGCGGTGACTGCCTGTGTCTTTGTGGGCGTGTGTACTTTGGGTTGTGAATTGACTGTTTTCTCTCAAGGCAATCTCCTGGTGGGTGAGATTTCCTTTCTGGAGCTCCTAAGCAGATAGTTAAATGAACTTGCCCTGTAGGGAATGTCTGGTGAAGGGGAGGTAAAAAGCTATACTTGCATTTCTAAAGGACTAACTAGAAAGTGGGAAAAGGAGGAAAGAGAAAAGAAGATAGAAAAAATAAATAAATTTTCTCTTGCAAAAAATGGGAAAGTTGGTTACAGTTCCAGCTACTTGGGAAGCTGAAGCAGGAGGATTGCTTGAGCCTGGGAGGTCAAGGCTGCAGTCAACCATGATCACACCACTGCATTCCAGCCTGGGTGACAGAGTGAGACCCTCTCTCAGAAATGAAAAGTGATATGGTTTTGCTCTGTGTCTCAACCCAACTCTCATCTTGAATTGTAATTCCCATGTGCTGAGGAAGGGACCTGTAGTCCCCACGTGTGGAGAAAGGGAGATAATTGGATCATGGGGGCAGTTTCCTCCATGCTGTTCTCCTGATAGTGAGTGAGTTCTCATGAGATATGATGGTTTTATAAGTGTTTGGAAGTTCTTCCTTCTCTTTTTTCTGTCGCTCTCACCCGCTGCCATGTGAGACATGCCTGCTTCCCCTTCCACCATAATTGTAAGTTTCCTGAGGCCTGCCAGCCATGCAGAACTGTGAGCTGATTAAACCTCTTTCCTTCATAAATTACCCAGTCTCAGGTATTTCTTTACAGCAGTGTGAAAACAAACTAATACAAAAAGAAAGAGAGAGAGAGAGAGAGAGAAGCAGAGAGACAGAAAGAGCAAGCAAGCAAGCAAGCTTTTCCTGGCCATCTTAACTGAACTTTTACTTATACCATTTTGTCCTTGGTTTGAGCAAATGATGGTATAATACATAGGACTAATGTCTTAGCTCTGTGCTTTTGAGATACACATTTTCTATCTCATTTCACCTAAGAATGGTCCCTTTATAAAGACAAATATAGGGTTACCTAGATAATAATTGCCTAGGGCAATAAAATAGGCAATTGGAAGAGTGTATGGGAAAAAAAACCTATTTAAAAACTGGCTAACGAGACTCGTGTAAACTTTTAAGATCTGCTTCTATCTGTGTATCTGTGTCATGTGTATGATCTTTCACTACCAGAATATATAATAGAGCTCTAACTAATTGGCTTAAAGAAAAAAGTAAGTGCTTAAATCAAATACTTTATCAGAAAAACAGAAACTTTAACTCAAGTATCTTTTCGTTCACATGACCTTAATAATCTTTAGTAAATAAAGGTAATTTTATAATTACTGGTAAAATAAAATAGAATCATCTTCAGAATTTAATGTAGACATTTGATCTGAATTAGGTAGGTCAGATGCTATCTTTGCTAGATGTTTTAAGGTTATAAACTGCTTCTGGAATATTTTTGGTGCTTATTTGACTTGCCTGTGTTAGCACCTTTAGATTGTAGGCTCTAAAAGGTGGCATGGTAGGGCCTGGGGACATGTGGAATTCTCTCTGGCCCAACTATGCCTCCTCACCGTGGTAGGAAGGGTCATGTATTATCTGCAGCTCTCTCCTTTTGTCCTGGGCTACACATCTGACACATAACTTAAATTGCTTACCTCCTAGGTTTTTTGTTTAAAAATTATGAAGAGTTAACATTGTAACTAATATATGTAATTAAAACCACTAGATAGAAGAGAAAAATTCTATATGTAAAGTAGATAAGGAAAGTAGGATGTGTTTTTGGTAAAAGGTCAGAGAAATGTAGTTTTTTTTTTTTTTTTTTTAAAGGGAAAGTGATTTTTCCTAGCTTAGAGGTTTTTAAGTTGTTTTAAATGGAAGGAAAAATGATAGATAAAATGAAATGGATACAGAAAATTGGAAAAGTAAATTTTTGTCCTAAGATAAAATGATAGGATAAAACTGAAGCTTTAAGTAAGATTTGTGATGAATTGATCTTATGAAAGGAATTTTTTTTGTGTGATCAAGTTGGCTACAATTTAAAGGGTATTATTTAGTTTTTCTGTAAATTAAACGACTGAAGTGCAGTGGCATGATCTCAGCTCGCTGAGCAACCTCTACTTCCCAGGCTCAAGTGATCCACCCACCTGAGCACCCCTGTAGTTGGGACTACAGCCTCATGCCACCACGCCCAGCTAATTACTTTATTTTTGGTACAGATAGGATCTCCCTGTGTTGTCCAGGCTGATCTTGAGCTCCTGGACCCAAGAGATCCACCTGCTCAGGCTCCTAAAATGCTGCGATTACAGGTAGGGGCCACTGCACCTGGCCTGTCCTAAGACTTCTATCATCTATGGACAGTTATTATTTTACTTTGATTCTTCTCAAAAAGTAGTTTATGATCAGCTACAGTTCAAAAGTTACTTCTTCTTTAGGGAAGTTCATGGAAAGGACTCTGACGGGTGCTTTTGAATGCAGGTTTCTAATAAGTTTGGAGGCTGTGTCATTGGACTAGAGAGAAAATTGCCAGATCTTTCATTGAAGAGCTGATATATTCATGAGGATTATTGTCCCAATCTTGGACAGAACAGAGGTTAATTAAATGGGACTGAACTAATATATAACTGAAATAATTTTTTATGCCTTTTTTGTTTGGAACATTGCTGATACTATTTTGTTTTGTTTTTCAGTCAAGAAAACTTTTTTTCTTTTCCTTTTTTGAGGGGTGGGTTCTTGCTCTGTTGCCCAGGCTGCAGTGCAGTGGCATGATCTCAGCTCACAGAAACCTCGACTGCCCAGGTTCAAGCAATCCTCCCACCTCAGCCTCTCGAGTAACTGGGACTACAGGTGTGCACCACCACACCGAGATAATTTTTTTGTATTGTTATTTGTAGAGATGAGGTCTCACTATGTTTCCCTGGCTAGTCTTGAACAACTAGGCTTAAGCTACTTTCCCACCCTAACCTCCCAAAGTACTGGGATTACAGGCATGAGCCACTGTGCCCAGCTGAAAACTTTTGAGTTATCTATAGCTTTTAACAATTGAGTATACTCTTCTGAGTAAAATTTCTCTCTACCTGATTTCTCCAGAATTTGGAAACCATTTGAGTATTCTTAATTTATGGCAGTACAGTTATTTGCATAGGTTCAATAAGAATCTGTTTTTGTTTTTGTTTAGTAACAGGTCACAAGTGGAGACACTGGGTATTTTACCAAGGCTTTGACTGGAATGGCATATTTTCAGATATAAGAAGACTGCTTTGAGTAATTGAGATTGACTTTATAGAGCTCAGAGACCGTCGGAAAAACTGGCATGGTGGTGTGCCTGTAGTCCCACCTACTCAGGAGACTGAAGTGGGAGGATTGCTTGAGCCAGGGAGGTCAAGGCTGCAGTGAGCCATGATCCCGCCACTGCACTCCAGTCTCGGTGACACAGTGACAGCCTGTCTCAAAAACAACAACAACAATAAACTCCACAGACCAAAATACAGATACAGTTGATCTTTATTTACGGATTCTGTGTTTGAGAATTTGCCTACTTGCTGATATTTATTTGTCACCCTAAAATACTCATGGTATTCTTATGGTCCATATTTTGGACCTGCACAGAACAGTGAAAAATTTGAATCTCCTGGTGTGCCCCACTGCACCCCAAATTTGAGTTATCCCAGTGAGGTAAAACAAGACCAAGTTCTGCCTTCTTGTTCTGGCTGTCATACGGTAAAACAAGTGTCATTTTTGTGGTCAATTTAGTGCTAAGCATAGCATTAAATTCATTTGTGTGCTGCTTTGTTGCTGATTTCGCTGTTTAAAATGGCCCCAAGCATAGGGGTAAAGTGCTGTCTAATGTTCCTAAGTGCAAGAAGGCTGTGATGTGTTTTTTTGGGTAAAAGACATATAGATAGGTTTTGTTCAGTCATGAATTACAGTGCTGTTGGCCATGAGTTCAACGTTAATGAGTCACCAATACATATTTAACAAGGTGTCTTTAAACAGAAATACATATGAAACCAGGTTATTTGCTTTTATTTTGTTTCTGCATATTTATCAGTTGATACACGTTAAACATAGATTGATACATTTGTCTCTTTATATGTATTGATTGCCTGATGAAATTGTCATGAGCAGAGTCTCCCAGGAACCTAAACCCTTTTTTCCCTATGAGCAATGGTTCGGTATTTGTTGATTCAGCGTCTGTGGTGATTTTATAGAACAGAGCTACTGCAAATAATGGGAATGGGCTGTACATGCAACAGCATGGACCCATCTCACAGACACGTGAGTCAGACAAGGAGTATGTCTGACTCTATTCTATTTGCATCATGCTCAAGACCAGGCAAATCTGATCTATGGAAGCCAGAAAGGCGACGACCTCAGGAGGAGCACTGACTAGCAGACAGCGTGAGGGCACTCTTTGGGTTGCTGGAAATGTTCTCTCTCTCCACCTAAGGGTTGCAAATTAATCTGGACTGTGAGATGTGGTTTTATTTAACCACTGCTGGGGCTGGGAGTGGCGGCTCACACCTGTAATCCCAGCACTTTGGGAGTCCGAGGCAGGAGGTTCTCTTGAACCCAGGAACTCGAAACCAGGCTGGGCAACATAATGAGATTCTGTCTCTACTGAAAATTAAAAAAAATTAGCCAGGCGTGGTGGTTTTACTTATGACTGCCCAGCTCTTACAATCTTTCCCTTTGGGTTTGCTGGTTGCATTGTTCCTCTACAGCCACTTGGTGGCAGTGTTGGAGAAGTGACCAAAACGGCTGAAATCGAAGTTCCGGTCCTTTCTAGTTGAACCGAAGGGCTGTTTCGCTTCTGGCTGTGTCCTCCGTCCTCCTTTAAGGGAACTCTTGCCTCCACCAACCTCTCTTGTGACACGGTGCCAACAATGTCCTAAGGGGCGCGCCCTACAGGGGTCGGAGGAAATATTGTGGTAAAGCAGTGTCAATCCTTGAGCCTCTCTGTCCCTGCGGCCTAACCATCCCGCAGGCCCTTCACACCATTTCATGCCTGATCCCTTTCTCTGTTCCTCTCCTGCCCTCCTAGCCCCGCTCCTTGGGCACTGGGTGTGCCCTTAGGCTGTCAAATTCAACACCCTCCTAGCCCCGCTCCTTGGGCACTGGGTGTGCCCTTAGGCTGTCAAATTCAACACGTGAACGTATGCGGTGGCTCAAGCCTGTAATCCCAGCACTGTGGGAGGCCGAGGCGGGTGGATCACAAGGTCAGGAGTTCTAGAGCAGCCTGACCAATATGGTGAAACCTCATCTCTACTAAAAATACAAAAATTAGCGGGGCCTGGTGGCTTACGCCTGTAATCCCAGCTACTCAGGAGACTGAGGCAGGATACTTGCTTGAATCCAGTAGGTGGAGGGTGCAGTGAGCTGAGATGGTGCCACTGAACTCCAGCCTGGATGACAGCCAGACTCTGTCTCAAAAGAAAAAAAATAAAAAAAAAAAAGTTCAACACCCTAAGCCTGATCTTCCATCACTGGGAGAAGGTCACATACTGGGAAATTCAGCCGTGCAAAGTGTATGATCCCCATGTCACACAATTCATGTTTCTAGAAGTAAAACCTGTTTATCAACAGGGAATGAAAAATGCTTCATCCTTTTCCAGTCAGCTGCTAACAAGAATGAATTAAATCCACACTGGAGAACTGGGGGTATTTTCAAGATCTCTTATTAAGCCGTAAGAGCAAAATGTAGAGAAATGAGCATAATAAAACAATGACCGAACTTCTGTCTGTCTCCGTGTATTTGTATATGATTATATGAGCATAAAGGAAGTATGGAACGATACGTACCAGGCTGTTACCACTGTGTTCTTGGGATGGGGTGGCCATGAGCAGATAAACAATGGTGGGGAGGAAAAAAAACCTTCACTGCAAAACGACTCATGCGAACAGCAACATGTATAACATTTTAATCTCTTTTATTTAATTACAAGTTAGATGTATTATCTCTATATAGCTATGTGTGTGCATACATAGACACACAGACACATATACTTATGTATAAATTAAAGCTTTTTTTCTATATATTTTCTACCTTTTACATTATGCCTAGACCTTGGTCACACCAAAATTAAAATTATAAAAGCATTTTATCTCTGGTTTCTCTGGATAGCTTTGTTTTATTTTACACTAATATCCTTAGTCCATCTGAAGCTTTTTTTCATATAAGTTGTAAGGTAGGGGTTTAATATAATAAAGTTTTATTTTCAAATTTTCTACAATCTTTAAAGCTGTAGTGTATTAGCAGCCACCACACAGTGGCAAGTTAGTACGAGTATAGATTCAGCATGTAATTGTGAAGCCGAGGGGGGGTGGCCCTGGGAGGGTGGAGTCCAAGATCTCCTGAGATCAGCAGAGGTGGAGAAGGACCAATGTATGCGACTCTGGCTACTCGTACCTGTAGCTCTTCCTGTTGTCCTGGGGACTTTGGCCATTTCTGAATTTGCCAAGATGGGAAAAGTTCTGTTTCCGAGGGTAGCCTGCTTTGTAGGTTTTCAGAGTGCCCCCACCCCTTTCAGAAACCGAGAGGCAAACAGACGTGTTTCCTTGACTTCAGGCAGGAAGGTTCCATCCAGGACCCCCATCAGGGGCTATTCTCTATCAATAAGCAATCTGCAGCCAATTGAAGCCAAGGCACCTGTGTCGCCCCTTTCCAGCTCATTTTCTACCCCAGGTGGACTTCTCAGTGGTGGGGAGCAGCTGTCCTTCTCCCCTCCTTCTGTCTGACTCTTTATCCCAGTACTCAGAGTCCTCATTACCAATTTACTCCACATTCCTGAGGCCCATCTTGATTTCCTGGACTTCCTAGGAAGGTAGTAGATTCTTGCAGATATCTTCTCTCCTGTTTGTCCTATATACACTAAAGAGGCCAGGTGCAATGGTTCACACCTGTAATCCCAGTACTTTGGGAAGCTGAGGTGGGAGGATAGCTTGGGCCCAGGAGTTCGAGACCAGCCTGGGCAACAAAGCAGAAAACCCGTCTCTATACAAAATAAAAGATTAGCTGGACACGGTGGCCTACACCCGTAGTCCCAGCTACTCAGGCAGCTGAGGTGGGAGGTTCAATTGAGACTGGGAGGTTGAGGCTGCAGTGAACCATGATCATACCACTGCACTGCAGCCTGGGTTATAGAGCGAGACCCTGTCTCCAAATAAATAAATAAATAAATAAGAAATAGAAATTGAAAGAAAATCCTCAAAGCTGGGAAATTTCTATTATACTGAACACTGTTAGAGCAGGAAGAATTAAACAAAGGAAGGCCAGAGGGTGTTAAAAGTTTGCTCCCATTCCAAATTGGAATAGAATGATAGAACACGTTAAAATAAAAAAGAAAAATCTCAACAGATGGTAGAAAGTCAAAAGTGCGGAGGAGCAAAATACATACATCTTCAGGATTTATTAAAACAATGTCAGAGATGAAATGGCCAGGATTCCATGGTTTGTTATATTATTAAAAAAAAAAAAAAACTGCCCAAGAGGAATGAGATGATCTTAAAAATGCAGCTCTGATTGAGTAATTCCAAATGGTTTCAGTAAGGATGGCAAGGGGGCTGTACTTGGAGAACTCAGTGTGTTGGTTGGGAAAGGGCTGAGATGAGCTCTTGAATGGACAGGTACAAAGGAAAGAGAGGAGGCAGAGAACATTAGAGGGCGACATACACCTTGGCGAGTCATTGCTGTTGTTTGGAGCCTCCCAGGCTGTCGTACTTTGTGATGGCAGCCTTGGGAAACCAATAGAGTCCTCCCACCTCGGCCTCCCAAAGTGCTGGGATTACAGGAATGAGACACCATGCCTGGTCCCATTTCTTTTTTTTAAGAGAGTTTTAAACCTGGAAAAATGTATAAGCAATGGTGTCTGGAATTTAGCAGGTAGTTAACAGTTATCGCTGTGGATAAACTGAAAAAGTACCAGACATGAAAAAGGAAAACTCAATAGATTAAATTTTGTTGAGTAGTCAAAGAAAAAGCATGTTGATGAATGGGGCCATGAGAACTTGGAAGGTGGATTCTATTTTCATGATGTGGGGGATCTGTCAAGTGCCCAATTCTAGATACAATTTGTCTTAATAATTGAGATGAAGGTATAGAAAGCACATAGAACAAATTTGTAAATAGATTGACACGTGGAAAGACAGCAAATAATATCAGAAAAAAAAAAAAAACAGAGAAATGTCTTGTTGGCTAATGTATCTGATTTTCATTTTTGGAAAGTATGACTTCCAGTCATGCAAGTGCCGTCAATCTATTAATAACAGAGACAGGAGAACAAGGATGCCAGAGAAGCTGGAAGGAGAGTCAACTACATTGCTAAGTTCTAAGAAGGAAAAGAAAAGGGAAAGAATTTAGTTTTGAAAATGCAAAACAGGAAGACAGATTGGTAAGAAGTTGTGTGTACATTTAACAGAGAAGTATATGTGAAACAAAGGAGGCTGGAGAAACTCACCATGAGGGATTGTGATGTTATTAATAGATTACAGGTAAGTTTAACCAAACTATTTAGGGTGCCAATGATCATAATACATATTTTACAAAGGAAAAACCTAGTGGCTTAAAATAACATACATTTATTACCTGACAGGTCAAGAAGTTGAGCATGGCTTAGCTGAGTCCTCTGGCTTAGGGGCTCTCACAAGGCTGCAGTCAAAGTCTTGGCTGGATCTGTGGACATATGAAGGCTCGCCTGGGGAAGGACCCACTTCTGTGTTCACTTACATGGTTATTAGCAGAATTCAGTTGCTCATAGGTTGTTGGACTGAGGGCCTCAGATCCTTACTGGCTGTTGGCTGGACACATCCTTGCTACATTGACCTTTTCATATTGCAGTTCATGGCATGGCAGCTGGCTTCTCTTAGAGCAGGCAAGCAAGAAAGGAAGAGGAAAAAAGCAAGTCAGGAGCCATAATCTTTTTGACATCTCGCTTTTGGCATATTCTTTCTGTTAGAAGAAAGTCCTCAGGTCTAGCCCAGACTCAAGAGGAGGAATTACACAAGAGTATGAGCACCAGGAAGTGGGATCACCAGATGCCATCTTGGAAACTGGCTACTATATGGGGCATAAGCAGGATTAGACTTTGTCAAAAGCAGAAATGCTTCACAGATAAATGTTTGTATTCCTACATTAAGGAAGATGTACAGATGGTTCCTGACTTATGACTTATGGTTTTCTGACTTTATGATGGTGTGAAAGAGATATGCATTCAGTAGAAGCTGTCCTTTGAGTTTTGAATTTTGATCTTTTCCCAGGCTAGCAATATGCGATATCGTATTCTCTCTTGGTGCAAGGGAGCCATAGCTCCCAGTCAGCCACACAATCATGACAGTAAATAACTAGTACTGTATTGCCAGATGATTTGGCCCAACTGTAGGCTCATATAAGTGTTCTGAGCACACGTAGGGTAGACTAGGCTAAGCTATAATGTTTGATAGGTTAGGTATATTAGAGGCATTTTTGACTTATGACATTTTCGATTTATGATGGGTTTATGTGGATGTAATCCCATTGTACATTGAGTGCCAGGTTAAAAAAATAAGAAAGGCCTCTAGAAATGGAAAGAGCGATCTATGGAAAGAATGTGGTGAAGGGGATACCTGGCTGGAAAAGAAAAACCAAGAACCTAAGAGAAAAATGAGAAAACTATTATATAAGGAAGGTGTGTGCCCATAAACTAGAGCTTCTATTTAAGCATTAAAATAATCTCAAAAGCTGGGTGTGGTGGCTCATGCCTTAAATCTCAGCACTTTGGGAGACTCAGGAAAGAGGATTTTGCTTGAGCCCAGGAGTTTGAGGCCACCCTGGGCAACAAAGTGAGATCTTGTCTCCACAAAAAATTAAAAAATCAGCCGAGTGTGGTGGTGCACATCTGTGGTCCAAGCTACATGGTAGGCTGAGGCAGGAGAACTGCTTGAGCCCAGGAGGTGGAGGCTGCAGTGAACTGAGATCGTGCCATTGCACTCTAGCCTGGGTGACTGAGTGAGACTGTCTCAAAAAAAAAAAAAAAAAATCTCAAAAGACCCCAGAAGATAGGACCAACCAGATAAATGGAATAGTTTATATGATAAACTGCTGCTTTCAAGACAACATAGAGTTCAAAGACTTTTGTCCCCAGCCGCCAAAAAATACTTGCCAAGGAGACAACACAATAGCTAACACCTGAATGTGCCATTGTAAGAAACTTCTAGAGCTAACTGGCAAAGACCTACTTTTATATTTAACATAGGTAAACTATATTTTCAAGGGCTTCTTTTATTTTTTGGAATTAAAAAGGAGGAAGAATCACAGTGTTGGGGGAATTCCTTTAGAACAGGCCATCTCTTCCCTATTCTAGGAGGTGGGCCTGGTGCTCTGGCCCTGGCTCACCTTTCCGGCCTTTCCCACCCCTCCCTGCCAAGCACCTCTGCTGCAGCCATACTGGCCTCCCCAGCAGTCACGGGAACACCAGCTTCTCCCGAAATCTCATTTCCTTTAGGAAGAACTTCCCTGATCAGCATGTAAAATAGCATCGATCTTGACACATCCTGTTTTCCTGCTTTTATTTTTCTTTATAGCAATTTCCACTTTCTGAATTTAAATGTTTATTTCTTTGTTTATTGCCTGACTCCTCTGAGATAAAAGCTCTATGAATTCAAGGACTGGGCTCACTTCTGTAGGACCTGGAAAAGTATGCCATTGGCTCTTATCAAGCAGATGAAAGAAAAAAATACAGTAAGTGAAGTCCATAAAAAATAGAAGAACCCAACAGAAAATGGGCGAAAAAGGTGAAGAACAATGACAATTTGCTAGAGCTGCACTAATATAAATTTATGTGCATGAGGAATATTTGGAGTTTTGTATAATATGTAATCCATTAAAAAAATTCCGAGAGATCCAAATGAACTAAAGTACTTGAAAATGTTTAAGTCCGCCGCGAAGCAACTCTCGCGCCCCCTGTCGGCGCGCTGGCTAATTTCCGAGGATTCTCAGCAAAACTAAGCTCACCCTCCCTCTTTTACAAAATGTATTCTTGTCGCTATTTCATTGGCTGTACCCTTTCAGACGCCCCTTTCCCATTAGTCAAGCCTCCAGTCCATCACTTCCGGACTCAAGCCCTCTAGAGGAGTTCCTCGGTGACGTCACAGACACTCCTTGGCTACTTTCCAAGGCGTGGGCGGAGACTTCCCGCGGCCTCTGCCTTTGGGGGGCGGGACAAGACCGAGAGTGAGACTTCTGATTGGATCTGTTGGGCAAGACGGATATCCGATTGGTCAAGCCTGGGAGGGAGGTGCGGCCGCAGCTGGGTCCTGGAGCAGAGCGTAGGAGCCCTGGGGTGTCTCAAAGTTTGTGTCTGGAGCGGTAGCGGCAAGTGGGCTTGCGGCGAAGGGATTTTCCTGGGATGAGAGTGGGTCTCCTGCCTTCATTTGGGATGCACATCCCGCTTTAGCCCCGGCAGCCTTTGGTCCGGCCCGTGTCCCTGGGGATTCTCGATCTCCGAGAACACCGGACGGGAGCGCTTGGCCATCCTCTCTCCGGCAGAAGAGCAGACGTTTGCCTTCCAAGTGCAAAACTACACACACGCGCGCGCACACGCGGAGAGAGAGGAACCTCGCCGGTCCGAGGCAGCTCTGCGCGTCCCCTCTGCGCTTAGCATCCTCGGCCCAGCGCGGCCCGCACCGTCATGGAGGTGCTGGAGAGCGGGGAGCAGGGCGTGCTGCAGTGGGACCGCAAGCTGAGCGAGCTGTCAGAGCCCGGGGATGGCGAGGCCCTCATGTACCACACGGTGAGGACCCGGCGGGCGGGGCAGGAGGGCTTTCAAAGCGGGGAAGTGTTGTCACGCGAGGAGCAGCTGGAGTCCTGGGACCCGGGAAGGCAGGGTTTGGGGCAGGGCATGGCCAGAGTCAAGAGGTCCTGGGCGAGGTGTACTTTAATGTCTGAGTGGTGAAGGAGGGCAGCTGGCCCCCTTGCGCTTCTTATGAGAGTAATGCCACTTTGTATTCCTTTAACAATTCATGCTTTTTTCCCTGAGGCTTTTTCCATCTGTAACATCATTTGCTGTTGCTAACAGTACTGTAATGCGGAAGGAGTGTGTGTTTTGAGAATAACATGCCTCCGCCTAGTTTGCTATTGATTTTTTTTTTTTTTTTTTTTGAGGGTTTCAAAAACTGGACAAGATTGAGTAGCATTTCCTTTTCATCTGTCTCGTATTCTCTCCTCTCTCCCTCCCTCTTCTTTCATATTTATGTTTTAAAAAGTACACGTGAGTGTGTGTGCGTGTGTGTGTGTTGAAAGGGCTCACCTACGTTAAGGAGAAAGGCCGCTTTATTTGCCTTCTTAAACTGTACTACCAAGAAGTCTGCTTCCTCCCTCTTCAGAGGGAAAACCAGCAGAGGAGTATGGAAAATCTGAGACAGTTGCATATTTAAGAAAGGCTCTGGGGAAGGTGGGACAGCTCAGCAGTTGCTTGTTCACTCTTATACTAATGCCTCAGAGATCTCTTTAGGGGTTAAGCTGTCTCAGAGCACGCACATTTCTTTTAAAGTTTTTAATGTCAACTTTTTGGTATTAAGTTTGCAAAATGGTATTTTGTTTCCAATAGCCAGTACTGATCATAGAACTTTATGCGAGATCTCTTTGTTTGATTCTTATCCATGCAGACGTTTGTAATGGTGGTGGGGCTGGGGTGAGGGGGAACACTAATGAGAAAACCACTAGAGGCTTGGCTGCTTCCCCTTCACGCTTTTTTAATGGGGTCAGTACCAGGATATTTGAAACTTCTGCAAAATGGCCTGCAGGCTCCACCTCTTTGGCCTTTGCCTCCGGCTGACGTTATTTTGGGACAAGGAATGAGGGCCTCCCTGCTGATTCCCACCAAAGTATTTGTGGTGGCTGAGAGTGGCTTGTTTAAAAAAAATGCGGAGTGCAGGGCTGAGAGGGAGTGGTAGTTCATGCTGGGGCAAAAGCCAGATGTTCAGTGTGATCTTCTGGGCTTTGCTTGCTGAGCCTGTCCTGGGGACACCATGCGGGCAGCATGGGGGTTGGGGTCCCAGATGTGCTTCCTGTCCTCAGTAAAGAACTTGGAGTATGTTGGTCCTCAGATATGTTTTGATGATTGGGTGCTCCAGGAGTTTCTACTGACAGGCTACATTTTACCCATATGCAGAGGGGCAGCCCTTCTCTTTTGTTCTTAAAGTATCAATCTTTTGCTGTGACAGTGTCTCATCCAACAGCTGCAATGCTACAGCTAGGGGGTTGTCTTCCAGCTGGTGGGATGAATTAGGCCCAGGCGTCTACCTTGCTGTTGTTTGACCCCGTAGCTTGCATTTGTGAGTACACAGGGAAGGGTGCGAGATGCTACCTGTGACTGTGGCATTCACTCCAGGAAGAACTGCTTGGACTGGCTCTAACTAACATCTTTATGCACAGTTTCGGGGAGTAGAGACCTTACATTTGCTTTGATATTAACAGCCCAGTTTTTCTGTCATTGTGATAAAGCAGGAATGTGTGATTATTTTTCTTTTAATTCTATTTTTAAAAAATGCTTATTATGTCCTCCACTTAGGTACATGTCTGTTGTGAACAGCTCATTGCTATAAAATGCTACTTATCATTGCTGCAAGTCAGTGCAACAAACTGTGCATATGAATTACTGTTGAAAGAGGTATTGGTGTAGCAGTACAGATGATTGGGTTATATTTCTCTCAAACTAAGGGACTTTTGGAAGAGGTGGGGAGATAGATAACTTTCCCATCTGTTTCCTGAACTCTGTTAGATATCCAGGGGCAGAGCTGTTTGTTACTCCAGCTGAATCTTTATGTGGAAAAAGGATGGCCTGATTATGCATTCAGTCAAAGAGATATTTGTTCTTTCGATTAGTATTTGTGGAATATATAAAGCACTTGGGAACATGAGTGAACAGAAGCAGACAAAAATCTCTGACCTCTAGAAGCTCATATTCGCGCGCGCGCGTGTGGGGTGTGTGTGTGTGTGTGTGTGTGTGTGTGTGTGTGCGCGTGTAGGGGAACATAACCAATAAACATAATAAAGAAGTGATTATATTGGATGAAATAAATGCTATGGAAAACGTATAAGCAGAACAAGGTGAGGGGGATAGAGAACACAGGGTGGAAGAAGAGCAAAGTATGGGATTGAACTGAGGGATCAGAGCAAGCTTCCCATAGAAAATGGATCTGAACAAAGATTGGAAGGAGGTAAGAGTGTTAGCCCAGCAGGATGAAAAACTAGAGCAAAGGCCTGAGGTAGGTGTGCATTTTCATGAGCCTGTGTTAATATCGTGTATTTTAGATTACTCATTTTGGTGAGTTACTTGTCTTATAAACTCCGGGTGCTTCTGAGACACCAGTGCCTGTTTTTGGAATGATTTAGTAGAACTTTCCAAGTGGAGGAGAGCCTGAGGGGAGGGTGAGGTGCGAGTGTGGTAAGAGATGATGACAGCTGCCATCTATTGAGTGTTTATCATCTGAAAGGCAGGGCTGACCTCATGGCCTGCCACCCATGCAGTGCCACGGGGTCCACACTTGGTTTGATGCTCTGCTGTCACCATCTTGAAAATCCGAATTCTTTTTGAACAGGGGACCTTACATTTTCATTTTGCACTGGGTTTCACATTTACGTAGCTGGTCCTGCTGAAAGACATTGTGTCTAGTGCTTTACAAAAATTATGCTATTTAACCCTTGTAATGACCCAACGAAATGAGCCGTTTTTATTACTTTTATTTTACATATGAGAAAAATGAGGCTTAGTGAGTTTAAGCCACTTGGCTCAGTTCCCACAGCTATTTAGTGATAGAACCGGGATTCAAACCTGTTGTCTGCCTGCCTCCAAGTACTTGCCCATCAGGCTGTCTGAATGAAGAATCCTGACTTAAGGAGAAGGAACTGAGTAAGAGGTTGGAAGAGAATGATTGGAATATAGGAACTGCTGAGCCTGAAAGCAGCTAATGTTTAAATGAGGCTGACAGTGGCAGCCACCAAGCCTTCCTAGTGAGATCACTTTTGTTGCTCTTACTAGGGATTTAGTTACTACATGCATGATTGCTAATGCTCTGTTTTAGCAAACCTGTCACATACTTGATTTAAACAATTTAGAATGTTCAAGTTTGTTGCCCAAGGCTGAGATTATAATGTTTCTCAGGAGCCTTCTGTTAGCCATTAGGAGCAGTGTTTGGTTTTGTTTTGTTTTTTTCCATTTGGTTAGTTATGAAGACATCTTGGTCTACAAGGACAAGGGCAGAGAGGTTCAAAGTGTACAAAATAATGAAGCATATGGATAGGGCAAAGGTGGATTGATCATTAGATCCTGAACTGCTAAAACCCTGGGCTTCCCCCTGAAGCTTAAAAAATTGTTTCCATACAGATGATGAAATGTTATTTTAATTCAATGAGTACTGATTTTAGGAAAACTGTTGCTTCAAGATGGAATACAGGCTAAAATTGGTTCAGAAAAGATGGCAGATCTAAAAGTCAGGAGAATATCTCTTGGGATTTGGTACCACCGTAAGAAGAAACCTTGCCTCTTTCCCCACACCTGCCTGTATGTTGGACATTTCTGCCATTTGTATTGTATTGTATTCCTGTAAGATTCTCTGAAAATTACTTTCTGGGAATTATCTGTGCTTTTGTAGTTTATTTTTTACTTTTATTTTATTTTATATTTGAGATGGGTCTTTTTCTGTCACCCAGACTAGAGTGCAGTTGCCCAATCATGGCTCACTGCAAGCTTAACCTTCCAGGCTCAAGTGATCCTCCCACCTCAGCCTCCAGAGTAGCTGGAAGTATCAGTGTGTGCCACCATGCCTGGCTAATTTTTTTTTTCTTTTCTTTTTTTTTGGTAGAAATGGGATCTCAGTATGTTGCCCAGGCTGGTCTCCAACTCCTGGGTTTAAGGGACCCTCTTGCCTTGGTCTCCCAAAGTGCTGGGATTACAGGTGTGAGCCACTGTGCTCAGCCCCCTTTTGCAGTTTAAAGAGCAAAATAATCTATAAATTTTAAAATGTATTTTATATATGTATGAACTGTATCTGGAAGGATGCTCAAGAAATGGATAATTTTTGGGAAAGCGGCTTGGGGAAGTGGAAGTCAAGAGATGAAGGGAAGCATGTCTACGCACTACACCCGTTGGTACTATTCAAATTTTTATCCCTTGACTATGTCTAGAAAATGGAAGAAGTACAACTTGTGGGCACCATGTAAAACTGAACTAGAGGTAATTTTCAACCAAGTGTTCTTGGGGGGAAAAGGGAGCTTCAGTATATAGAATATATACTTCAGTATATAGCTTGAGTATATAGAAACTCAATGCCACTCAAGGTCAGTGGAGGCCTTGGATGAAGAACAGGAGAAGTGGGAAGACCCTGTGGAAAGAGGCTTTAGGGGGAGAGGTCGGCAGGGGGTTTGCCTATGATAAATGTCAAGATCTTGATAATGTTCTCTCTTTCTTCTATGTCAGTTTAGCCATCTGGAAAATAAAACAATTTTTGCAATTTTTGCCGTGATTATATCCTTTTAAAAAAGTGTATAATAAAAACTAAGTTTTTGTGAAAGTAACAACAGAAGTTCTGCTTGTTTAAAATGCAGAATTCCTATAAAGCCAAGTTACTTGTAAAATCATTTGCTGGTTATGCTACTACAGTTTTATATCTGGTTGGTTCTTCAGGTGAAAGTACTGGTCCCAGACAGTGGTAGGTAGGGAGTTGGGGGAATATCCGACCTGCCTGGTCCAGATGGAAAGGCCATCTGGCTTCCATGTCTTACTGAGTGCTGAAAAGGACTTGGCTGATCTCACAGACTGTGTGGTTTCCTGTTCCTCCTGCCTGGCCCAGAGACTGTATGATTTCAATGCGATCTTGAAGCTTTTGGTTTGATGTTCCACTTTGGAGTCAACTCTTAGGCTTGGCCCCACGCCAGGTTCTGAAGGGGGCCCGGGTCCTCGTTGGCTGAAAATGTCATTACTTATGATCACATGACCTCCACAAGCTGAATTAATGTGATGAGTTCTAATGGGAGACAGAATTGGGAAGTAAGTATAATTTTTCCAGACCCTTGGGGTACCTGTCAACATGCTCACCCCTTTTGTGTTCCCCTCCTTTCTCAGACTTCAAGTGTTCACTGTAATGTTCTCTTTCCAATTTCCTCACTTCAAATTTTGCTGTCAGGAAAGATTTGATAAGCTTACACTAGAAATTTAAGTATTAGTAAGATTTAACATGTTACCCCGAAATGGGCATTTATATTTAACAATAATTACTTCAGGTCAAAAGGGTGAATCTCTACTTGGAGAACCTAGGGCGATAGCTAGGTAGTAGTGGGGGACTATTTGGGGAATGGGAGAGGAACCCTCACTGGCCCTCCATTATTTCATAATGTGGCTCTTATTCATAAGGCAGCCTTGTTTATATGTTGCTAATTTGTATGTGATCTAAAGGATTTCCATTGGCTTAGCAAAAAATCTTTAACGGATGATTTTATTGTCTCTGAAATTGTTCTCATGGTAGTAACATTGGTCGGGAGGCCGTAGACATAGGCACAGTCCTGAAAGATGAGAGGGCAGTACAGAGTTTTATATTTGCCCTCCTTCTCGAAAGATCCCTGAGTTGTAGTGTTCAGTGGAAATAGGGATCTATGATGTGACATTGCTTTTGAAGGAGTTATAAGGTATAGAATCTAGATTAATAATTGAATTCATTACAATGCTTGTAGCTGGAAGTAACTGAAAATGGATTCAGATTGGCTCATATAGTAAGTAAATTATCTCATGTTGCAAGAGGTTTTTAAATAGAGCCCCTGGCCGGGCGGGTGGCTGACACCTGTAATCCCAGAACTTTAGGAGGCTGAGGCGGGTGGATCGCAAGGTCAGGAGTTCAAGACCAGCCTGGCCAAGGTGGTGAAACCCTGTCTCTACTAAAAATACAAAAATTAGCCAGGCGCTGTGGCAGGCGCCTGTAATCCCAGCTACTTGGGAGGCTGAGGCAGGAGAATCGCTTGAACTTGAGAGAGAGGTTGCAGTAAGCCAAGATCATGCCACTGCACTCCAGCCTAGGTGACAGAGTGAGACTCTGTCTCAAACAAACAAACAAACAAAAAACAAATAGAGCTCCTTGTTTGGCTGATTCAGCAGTTGCTCAGTGTCCCCATGGACCTTGGTTCCAGCCATGTGCAGCTTTCATCCTCAGGTTGGATGTGCGATAGACACAGGAGTTACAGGTGTTATGTTCAAAATGACAACCTCCAGAGGAAGAAGAGAGGTTGTCTCTTTCTTGTGTCCCGTTTTTAGAATGGAAGAAACTTTTCTTAGTAGCCCACTAGCTTCTTTTTCTTAAAGCTTTATTGGTAAGGATTGGGCCACATGACCATTCTTAAGCCAGTGGCTGGAAAGGAGAATGGGATTTATGTAATCAGCTTGATTAATCATATGGGGATGGAAGAGGTATTGGAGACTCAACCAGCATGACCATTGGGATCATTAGTAAAACAGTCTGAGTTAACAATTCTTACCTTAGTCAAAAGGTATGTTTCTTTTCTCATGAACCTGGGCTAACAACTAGAAAATTTAAAATTCACAGTAATTTGCCCTGGGCGCAAAACAGTAAACCCAAGTACTGGGCCATTTGCAAAGTTCTTTTGTTTTTTGTTTTTAAATGGAGACAGGGTCTCCTTATGTTGCCTAGGCTCAAGGAATCCTCTGCCTCGGCCTCCCAAAGTGCTAGGATTATAGGCATGAGCCATCATGTCCGGCCCAGCGAAGTTCTAAGAATGTTATTTAGCTATGCTACCAGTGCCCAGTGAAGGAAGACTATAAATGTAGAAATAGCCTCTTGAAAGTGCAGGCAAAGGCTATTCAGGGAGGGGTGGGAGTCAGAAGGAGATTATGGCTATGTCTTGACTCACTAACTAGGAGATGTAGAATTAACTGTATTATCTGGACTCTTGGCAGCAGAGTAGAATACCAGGGCTGGAGGTAGCTAGCTGAGCCTGTAATCATGCTTACCATGCAGGACAAGAATGATTTGTTCTGTTTGGGATCGACAGCAGGTAGAAAGCTAAATGCCATTTTTCAAATAAGCTATTTTTCCAGTTGCATATGGTTGTTCAAATATTGATGAGGCCACATGTGCCTGTCTGCAGCTTAAACTGCTGGCCTCAGCCTGACATGGCTCCACCCTGTCTGGTGCCTCTCTTGGGGCAAATAGCCTTAAGCCTTAGCTGGGCATTTGGTAGGGTTGAGGCCTATGGTTGCAGGGCATCTGAATTGTTCAAGTGAGTGATCTCATGAATGAGGGAGTGCTGCCCATGTTTTCTGCCCCTGTGGAATCAGGATGGAAAGGAAATGATGAGACCCACTGTCTCTGGATCAACCTTGAGCCTATTTCTCCTTTTCCCTGCTCAGTAGATGCTCTCTGGCCCTTCCCAATGAAGTGCTAAGTGATCTTGATTTTTCCCTGAATCAAAATGTATAGGTTATTCATGAGGCACATGGGAGAAGACGGGCCATTTTATCTATGGGGAATGTGAGACATAGAGCAGTAGAGAGATTTGCTCAGCACAAGTTCCTTGAGGACAGGAGACATGACTGTCTCTTCTGTACCCTCATGGTCCTTAGTCAAGTGCAGGATGCCCGGAGAATTGTAAGTGCTTGATGCATAGTTAAGTAGAGTGAGGCAGTCCTGGAAAATGGATAAGCTGGGTGGCTCTGGCCTCTTTTTATATATTTTTAAAACTCTGGGCAGGACGTGGTGGCCCATGCTTGTAATCCCAGCACTTTCAGAGGCTGAGGCAGGAGGATCGCTTGAGCCCAGGAGGTTGAGTTTACAGTGAGCTATGATCACGCCACTACACTCCGGATTGGGCAACAGAGCGAGACCCTGTCTCAAAATAAATAAATGAACAAACAAATGAATTCTGGATTCTTGTAAATGGTTTTGCAAATGTGAAAATTCAGTATAATAGTGACTTGGGTAATTCAGTGTCGATATCTTTTCTTGTTTTGATTAGAGAACAAGATGGGCATGGGGTGACTGAGTGACAGTCCCTGTTTCCAATGGGAGTTGAGTTGATGGCATAGTGGAAAGGGTGGGCTCTCAAGGCAGACCATTTTGGTGTTGAGGGACATAGGCTCTCTGGTGACCTTGGGTACATTACTTCACCTATGGGGATTTCAGTTTCTTTGCATGTCACTGCCTGACCCATAATAAAAGTACTTTTCCAATCTATCCCCTAAACACATGTCTTCTCTTTGGGAACGAAGTGTCCCAACCTTGGGAGTCTGACATCATTCAGAAAGGGGAGAGAGCCTGTCATTATTCTCTCTCATGCATCTTTATTTCCTCTCCTCTTCTGCTGTAAACACAGGCCTCTGCCTTGAACACATGTTTGCCAGATGCTCCCTCTTACTCATTTCTTTTCTCTTGTTTACTGCCAGGTTTTCTCAAGTGCCTGGTCACCAGCTATGGCCTCCATTTCCTTAGTCTCTACCCTGTATCCTCTGCCCCCTGGGTCCTACTGCTCAACCTCTCCCTAGCTGCTAAGTCCAGTAGTCATTTCTCTGTCCTTACCTGCAGGGCCTCATGGGATTATTTGGCAATACTGACCACAGGATTGCCTCATAACTCGTTTTTGCTTTGGCTTCCATGACACTCTGACAAGCTTAGTTCTTCCTCCTCTGGCTTCCATACCACCTGTTAAATGTGAGTGTTTGGTACTTGGCCTTCTCTTCTCTCTGTATGTTCCCCTGGCCTCCGCTACAAACTTCGGTGCAACTGGTTCTCAGTTTTTTATACTTGCTATTTGTCTTTTGATGAAAAGCAGATCTTTGGAGTCTGACTCAAACCTGCTAGGTCCACCTGAACAGCAGAACAGCTCTGGCTGGGTAACCCTTGAATTTTCATATGTTTCTTGATGTGTTTCAAAGAAGAGCTGGGACGTTGAACCCTCTTATCGCTGCACCCATTTATCTCAGGGAATGTTTAGCGACTCAGCTCTCTTGCAGTGTAAACCCAAGAGGAGCTCATGGGTCATTCCTGGGATTCAGCTGCTTCTACAGTCATTGTCACTCATTAGAGACAGGCTCTGTTTTGCTTGTACTTTGGCTTGGGAAACCCTCTGTGGCATCCTGTGGGGGTAGGTCTAATCTTTTCGACTGTGTGGAAGGCCAATTCAAAAGTGAGACATAACTTTTTAGATCACGTACAATATTTTCCTCTTGTGTGTGTAGCAGCTCTGGGGCTCAGCTACAGTTGCCTCATGTTGAATTGCCTGCTTTTGAGTTGCTCTGTTCTGGTGTAGGTGTCTGATACTACTTTGGGGATTTTTTTTTTTTTTTTTTTGTGAGACGGAGTCTGGCTCTGTCGCCCGGGCTGGAGTGCAGTGGCCGGATCTCAGCTCACTGCAAGCTCCGCCTCCCGGGTTTACACCATTCTCCTGCCTCAGCCTCCCCAGTAGCTGGGACTACAGGCGCCCGCCACCTCGCCCGGCTAGTTTTTTGTATTTTTTTTTTAGTAGAGACGGGGTTTCACCGTGTTAGCCAGGATGGTCTTGATCTCCTGACCTTGTAATCCGCCCGTCTCGGCCTCCCAAAGTGCCGGGATTACAGGGGGGATTTTTTTTAAAGAAATGAGATGGGTTATTCTGAACCATCCATATTTTAATGCCTGATTCTTGTTAGAATCAATGGTAGTTCTTGGAAGAGAGTTTTTCTTTGGAGGATAAAGCCTTTTTTTTTTTTTTGAGACAAGAGTCTTGCTCTATTGCCCAGGCTAGAGTGCAGTGGCATGATCTTGGCTCACTGCAACCTCCACATCCCGGGTTCAAGCGATTCTTGTGCCTTAGCCTCCCGAATAGCTGGGATTACAGGTGCCCACCACCACGCCTGGCTAAGTTTTTGTATTTTTAGTAAAGGCAGAGTTTCGCCATGTTGGCCAGGCTAGTCTGAAACTCCTAGCCTCAAGTGATCCACCCGCCTTGGCCTCCCAAAATGCTGGGATTCCAGGCGTGAGCCACTGCGCTCGGCCATGCCTTTTGATGTATGAACTCATCACAGTACAATTTACTTCATATCTTTGGTGATCACTTTGTAATTTCTACATTTTTGTTACATGATCTCAAAATCCCAAAGGTATTACGTGTGTTATGCCCCTACCACTTAAAATTCTTTAAAAAATAAGCTATTTAAGGATGGGCGTGGTGGCTCACGCCTGTAATCCCAGCACTTTGGGAGGCTGGGGCTGGCGGATCACGAGGTCAGGAGATCGAGACCATCCTGGCTGACATGGTGAAACTCCGTGTCTACTGAAAATACAAAAAAAAAAAAAAAAAATTAGCTGAGCGTGGTAGTGGGCACCTGTAGTTCCAGCTACTCAAGAGGCTGAGGGAGGAGAATGGCATGAACCCGGGAGGCGGAGCTTGCTATGAACCAAGATCGCGCCACTGCACTGGGAGACAGCAAGACTCAGTCTCAAAAAAACAAAACAAAAAAAAAGCAAACAAACAAAAAACTATTTAAAACAACAACAGCGACGACGACAGCAGCACCAGCAGCATTCAGTGGATTTTGTATTTCATTTGGGCAATTCAACTGGCAGGTGTAGTTTTGCATTTTGTGGTCTCTGTTTTCTGACTTAAAACTTTAAGTGAAACCCAGACAAAATAAAGAATGGAAAAACAGAGAGACACAGGGGTAGGAAACTTTTTTTTAACATTAGAAAAAAAATCTCTTCAGACTCCTTGGCATATAAAAGGAGTCTGGGGAAAAAAAAATTTTGCAAACAGTTTCCCAGTTGTCTGAGTGGAAAATCCTGGTTTTTCACATTTCATATCTTGGAAACGTCTGAATAGTTTTTGTTTAAAGGGAAATTCCTTTTGGCTGAGAAAGAGCTTGCAGGATTCAAACTGATAGGGTGACGTTTTTAGAAAACTTGGAGGAAATAGGATTTGTGATGAAAATGCTTTCTTAGTGGCCAATTGTGTTAAAACGAAATTTAAATCCAAGGTTACCAATCACAGAGTTTTAAAGGTTCAGCCATTAACTCCTTCCTTCCCCTCGCATCCTGTGTGCCTGCATCCTGGGGAAACCTCTCACATAGCTGGTCCTTCCTCCAATTCGAGGAACTTAACGAGCTGCTTGTCTAAACATGTGCATGTTCTAGGCAGGGGATAAACATTCTTGACCTGTGGCTTTCCAAGTAGAGTAGGAAGGAAGATGTATAAACACATTGAATTATAAGTCATTAAATGCCTGATAAATGTTTTGCGTGAGAGCTGTGTTCAAAGTATATCTGTAGCAAAGAGGATGGAATGACAAATCTGAAGGGGGTGAAGAGTTGGGGAGCACTTCATGGAGGAACAAGTGATATTTACAAAGGGTTCTGAAGTATGCATAGGAGTTCACCAGGCAGTGGGAACAGCAGGTACAGAATAGGAACTTGTAAAAAGTCATAACTGATCCTGGGAATCTGAAGTCATTTTATGTAGTTTGAGAGTAGGGTGCTCTATGGGGAGTCTTGGGAGATATCACAAGATCATGAGAGGTTTGGTGTTTGGCAAATGACTTGGACATTCTTTTGTAAGCAGGAAGGTGGGAGGCTTTTAACAAGAGAGACCGGACAGGAGCAGAAAGGATGAAAGGATGGACTGGACGGCAGAATTGATAGTGGCAACTTGATGTTCTGGCTGGCTATTTCATCCATGAAGTAGAACAGGATGCCATGAGGGCCTGAACCCAACAGGGAGGAGTAGATGAATTCAAGAGAGGATAGGGGAGGCTAGACTGGAGATGTGATTATAGGGCATGAGGGCTATGGGAGACTTCTTGTTTTCTGGCTTGGCAGGCTGAGTTGACAGTGTTGCCATTGACCTCAAATGGGAATATTTGGAGGGAGGGTGAGTTTGGCAGGAAAGATAATGAGTTCACTTTCAGGCACAGTAATTCTGATGTACTTGCAGAACATTCACAGGAGCGACACCTAAAAGGCATTTGGAAACTTGGGTCTGGAGTTCTGGAGAAATGTCTGGACTGGAGATGTAGATTTGGGTGTTAGGATCCTGGTGAGGGATTAGTGAAGCCAATAATCCATATAAGATAGTCCAGAAAGGTTAGAGTGAGAGGAAGGCGTGTGAGAGAAGGGCTGAGTGTGGAACCCTGGGGGCACCAGAAGGATTGGCCAGGGAGAAGACCCTATAGATAGAACCCAGAAAGAATAATAGTAATAAAAAAAAGTGGAGAAAAGCCAGGAAAATTCCATCATAGGCTCCAAAATAGGGGAGAGTTGCTACAGAGTGGTCAGTACAAATAAGGGTTGAGTGTGCTATTCAGCTGACCGCTGAGTCCCCCAAGGACTTACTAGGATGTTAGCTCAGGGTGGTGTCTGTGTCTCTGCAGCCACAGGTCTTCTCTGTAGCAGACCTGTGTGCATGGGATGTGGCATTCTGCTGGGAAGGAGAGGCCTGGTTTCCAGGTGACAGCACGAACTGCAGAAGGCCAGGAAGTCAGAGTAAATGGACAAAGTGTAGAACACAGCACTGCCTTTTTGGATTTTTTTGGAACAAGATTAATATCAGTCCTCAAAATTGGCATTGGAGACCATCACTGGTTCATTGGTGCCTGTGTAGTTTTATGAGGGTCCTTTCTTTCTCTCTTTCTTCTTTCTTTCTCCCTTCCCTTCTCTTCTACCTTCCTTCCTTTTTTTCCTTCCTTCCTTCTGTCTCTGTTTCTCTTGCTTTCTTTCTGTGTTGCCCAGGCTGATCTCGAACTCCTGAGCTCAAGCCATCCTGCTCCCTCCACCTCTCAGGAAAAGTGTTGGGATTATGGGCATGAGCCACTGAGCCTGGCCTCTGAGGGTCCTTTCTTCATTCTTCTCTCCAGATAAGTCCATCTATATCTAGATGTCCTTCCCATCGGCTGGATGGAGTTTGTGCCTGTGTCTGTTTTGTGACTGTGTCATTTGCAGTTCTCAGTTTCGGGGCTTTGCAAAAGGATAGTCTACGTACTCATTATAACTATTCCAGAGTGTTGGGATTCACCACATGACTCCAAGGTGTGAGTCTTTTCCTCTCGGATCCACTGAATGCCGAAGATGAGTTTGATCACAGAGGCATCAACAATATTCAAGTGGTAGAAACTTGAATAGAAATAGAAACAAGCCCTAATTGGTTCCATTTTTCTATGACATAAGGACAGGTGAGGACAAATGACTTTGTAATAAGAATATGAATCTGTAGAAGGAACATTAAGTAAATAATTGTAGCTTCAAAGAAAATGAACAGCTGCTAGCAATGCCCAGGTTTTAGGACCCGCAAAGGCGCTCTGGCTGGACACATTCCTGCTCCCTTCCTGTGCCTCCCATGTGCGGTGGCTGGATTCTGGATTCTGCCCTTGCACTCTGCTTCACTGAATCTCTGTTCCTGTCATGGCCCTCGGGCCTCCCAGGGACATGAGGAACAGGGGTGGGAGGAGGAAGCCCTTCAGCTGGGCCTGAGGTCGGGCATGTGAGTACTGAAGACAGAGGTGGGTGGAGAGGAGGGAGAATTCTGCCTCGACCGCACAGGGAGGAAGGGGCCACCTTTCACAGCCCAGAGCAGAGCAGGCTCTTGGAAGGAGACACGGAGTTTACGATTCACTCCACAGTTTAGCTCTATGGTGAATTAAGTGGGTTTCTGAGGCCTGACTGGGAAACAGATGATTTTTTTTAATCACGTTATGTCAATAAGAAAATGTCTTGTGAGTTTGAACCACCTGTGTTAAAAACTTTTAACAAAAGATGGAGAAAGGTATGGTGGCTTACGCCTATAGTCCCAGCTACTTGCGGGAGACTGGGGTGGGAGGATCGCCTGAGCCCAGGAGGTTGAGGCTGCAGTGAGCCATGGTTGTGCCACCGTACACCACCCTGGACAACAGAGCCAGATCCTGTCTCTCCAAAAACAGAAAGCATTTTAGAGCAGTTTTATGTTCACAGCAAAATTGAGCAGAAATACAAAAAGTTCCCATTTATCTCTTGTCCCCCTCAACACACAAAACCTGTCCCACCATCCACGTCCTGCTATTACAGACTTTTGGCATGTGAATTCATAAGCTGGGGTCACCTGGGGCAGCTTTTGATTTTAACTTAATTTTTTAAGATTAGTCACAGATAAGCCTCCCTTTGTAGTCTAGCAAGAAGCCAGATTGGCCACAAGAGCCTTGAACACCAAAGGTTGTATCTTGTTTTTTGTTTTTTGCTACTGAAAACTTATTCAAACGATGAGGCACATACCTATAGATTTCAGTACCATTAAAAAGTCAAACTGTGGTGCCACATTTCCCTCCCTCTCTCCATTTAGAGATGACTTAGGCAGTAGATGTTATTCTTTGAAAAGAGATGGGATCTAGTGAGGAAACAGTATATATGTTTTGTAACCAAAGAACCTGACTCCGATCCTCGTAGTTTTGACTTTTAACTTCCTATCCCTGAATGGTATTCATTTCTGAGGCACTGCCAGGAATTGTTTTTCTGGTTCTGCTCTGGGTTTGCAAGCTTGCTCTCCAGGCTCTCCTGCAGCCCGTGACCCATGCTGGAGCCGCTGGGAGAGCTAGGGCAGTGGGCTGAGGAGGCCAAGGCCCAAACCAGCTGCAGGCAAACAGCTGCAGCACAGCTATGATGATATCTGCATGGTGCAGTGTGGTCGCCCTTGGGCTTGGGGCATCATGTTCTAACTAAGGCACCCAGTGACCCTGGCAATCTTCACAGATGTGTTTTCTTGTGTGGTAAGAGAGGGGCAGAAACGTAGCTGCCAAAAAACCATTTGGTTTCTCAGCTGTGTTTACAAGCTGAGGAACACGAGGCACGTCGAAACCTAGTGTTTCATTTTGACTGAAATACAGACTTCTAGGAAGACACTGAAATGAGGGTGGGATGGCTGGGTGGATGGAGCGTGAGGAAGTTTCAGCTTCTTACTCCTACCCTCCTAGTTTCAGTGGTGGGGTTCTGAATGTCTTCTTGTCTGCAGATTGCTCAACCTCTGGAAAAGTCAGCTGGTAGAAGGAGCAGGGATTTTGCAGTCAGCACAACTGCATAGCCCTTATCACCACTGGCAAATGATTTCTTTAGTGCCCCTGAGCCCTGCTGACATGGCACTCATGGAAAATGATGATATCCACATGGTGCTGTGTGTCAGAGTAACGGATGAGGCTAATCATCGTGCGTGGATTCCATCTCAGGGGTGCAGTCACTCCAGCCTCTGCTGCTCTCTTGCCCTCCTTCCCAGGCCCATGGAGTAGGGCACTCCCTGGTATACCTGTTGGGAAGCCCTGATAAGTGAGCCTGTCTGTTTTCTTCTCTAACAAAATGGAAACACCGTGAAAGCAGAGACTTTGTTTTATGCACTGCTGTTTATCCCCAGCTAACAGAACAGTGCTGGGCGCATGGTAGGTGTCCAGTAAAATGTTTGGTGAATGAATGGATGAACAAGCGAATGAGTCTAGCCTTACAATCTGGTTCTGGCTCTCCCTACACCGAGCACCTTTCTGAGACTGTTTCACAAGGCCATGGTGGAGGAAGATAAATGACATGACATGAGTAAAGTGTCACTATGTCTGGTATATGGCCACTAGATGGGTGATATTAGGTTCCTTTCCTCCATTTTTTTTTTCTCTAATAATTTCTGAGAGGCCTAGGAAGAAGAAAATTTTTGCTGCATTCTGAACTCATGGAGAACATGAATAAATAGAATAAGACCTCTGAATTGTGGCCTAATTGTGAAAATGTATTTAGGGAAAAAGACCTGAAATATTTCTTCAATTCTTAGACCTGAGTCCTCTTAGGTTCAATGCCTGGTATTGATTTGCATGACCTGAATTAACACTTCAAATTTTCAGGCACCTGCTTCTGAGGAACTGAAAATTTTTTGGTCAGTTTTGAGGGGGTGGGTTGGTGGCAGGTGTTAGCACTCTTTGAGTTACAAGAGGGAAGACAAGAAGGGGACAGCTTGTTCCATGCCCTTGCCATTTCCTGAAGCACCATCTATCACTGGACATTGAGGTCACTTATATTATTTTTTCCGAATGAAAATAGTTTTTCTGAGGCTGATTGTGACCTGTTTAGGAGTCTATTTACAGCAGGAAAGTGAGTAAGGGACAGCAGGATGGCACTGAGCAGCCCTGGTGGGGCTGCTGCCTGTAGCATCAGGGACCAGCTGAAGTGCTCTCCATCCATGAGGCCTGGGGCTTCCTGGCAGAGCACCTTTGGAGTGCTGTTGATACACTGCAGCAAAGGCATTTAAGCCACGTGCTCTCTCCAACCCCTGTCCTGAACTGCATCTAGCCTTGGCTGTTCCCAAGCAGTTGATGTATATATTGTTGAGTGAGAGAACCTCTCTGAGTCCTGCTTTCTCGGGAATCAGGTTCTAAGTTGCTCTCCCGTGCCTTCCTTTTATCTGGACCCACCAGGATTTTATCAAACAGAGGTTATATGGAGATTCTGACATGTGAATGGGCCCCCTTCCTCCTTTTCATGTCTTATTATTACTTTGGCAATTTCGGTAGGTCTTTGAAGAGGGAGCTGACCAAAACCTGTGCCCAAATCTCAATCTGTCTTGGAAGTTAAGTTACACATTTGTATTGTAAGCAAAAGCAAAAGAAAAGAAACAAAACCCCCAACTCCCCACAGAACTCATTGCTGATAATGGAGTTCAATGAGAAAGAAAGAAAATCTTAGCTATTGAGGCCAACAAGCTTTAACCTGATGGTTCTTCTCTATTGGGCTATGTTACTATAAAAGAGTTTGCAATTTGGGAGACTTCGAGACCTTTGATCTTTCATGAGACGTAGACTCCTTTCATGGAGAAGTTTGTTCTTTGGTATTTGCTAACTGAAAGAAAAGTATCCTGGTAGGTAAATGTTTTCTTCCCCCCATAGCTTTTTTTGAGGAACTATTCCTTGAGCCAAGTTTGCTTTTAGAAAAACCAAACAAAAAGCTGCAGCAGCAACAAAATAACAAGAATAAAAGTATGAAGATGACAAGCTTATCTGTCCCTTGGCTTTAGCATTTGGTAATTTAAACATGTAAGGGCCTATTTATCTCGTGCACTGAACAGTCTTGAGCTAGGCCTTCCAGGGCTAGTGTAGTGCTTGATCAGGGCCAATGGGGCCCCTCCGTGAGGCTGTTTGTCACCTTTGTCCTCATGACTACAAGATGACTGTTTCACTTCCAGCCTGTCATCAGCCTCACTGGTGGAAGAAAGTGGCAGGGCAAAGCAGAAAGGGTAGTACCTATATTAGGACAAGCCGGGGCTTTCTCTGAGGCCTCCAGCAGAATTCCCTTAGATTTCACTGGCCATCTCTAGCCGCAGGAGAGGCCAGGAAGCTGTGAGTGTGTTAGCTTAATACTTGCCACCCTGAATAAAATTGGTGTCTGATAGTAAGGAGGACGGGCAGGATGGATATTGAGTGGTCAAGCAGTAGTGTCCACCACATCCCAAAATAACGTTTTCCCAAATTTATAGAATGCAGGGTCTGGTCGGGACCTGTGAGATGGCTGAGAATGACGCCTGCATCTCATAGATAAAGGAACTACTTTATTTCCTTCTACTTCTACTCAGCGTGCCAAAAACCTCAGTGGCACTTTTTGGCACTTCTGGGTGTGGCTGCTCTTCCCCTGATCCCTAAACTGTGCCTGGATTGTGAGTGGGCCGAGAAGTTCCTTCACTGGAGAGCAGAGTGGCTGGAAGCGGGCAGTGTGCGTATGGGAATCAAAAGGCCTGATTGTGCTTTCTCAGGAAAAGCAGCCGGCCAACAATAATGACTGGGCCGCCCCTGAGTGCAGAACCTGGAATCCAGCCTTCTGGAATGAAAAAGCCGTACAAGACTCAGTCCCTGCCCCTGAGGAGTGAAGGCCTAGCAGGGCGGACAGAACAACCACAGGGGAGAGATAAAGCAGAGAGGTGTGCGAACAATGAAGAAAGCCCATAGCAAATGGAGTGACCAGGCTGGGAAGGTGGCTTGGAGGAGCTGGCTTTGACTCAGAATTTGTAAAGGTCTATTATTTGGTGGCTCACAATGGTGTATTAAAATACTGATTGAGAGTCAGCAGCTTTGCCTGGTTGGAGCAATTTAACAACACCTGCCTGAAGCCTGCTGTGTTTTCTTTAGAAGAACAGCCTGAGTCAACAGTGCTTGTGGACTCCTTGATGGATGTAGAGGGAGTATTAAGTTAGCCAGATTTATTGGAACATGTCTAAAAGACCGCTAGCTCTGTACCAGCGTTTCCTCTGAACTTTCAGTCTCCATCCTCTCTTCCCTTCCCCACTGCCCGGGAGCTCTGATGTTGCATTTCTGCCCTTGCTTCTGCTGTTTGAGATTCCTTCTTCGAGGGCCCAGCCAGTCTCCTCTGTCCTGGGGCTGTGTGGTAGATAGTCCTCTGGAAGGCATTCACCGCCTTGTCATAGGGCCATGTGGTTGGTGGAGGGGGCAGAAATGGGGGGACTAGTGTTTTAGAGGCTCTTATGGCACACATGGGAACAGGTAGACTGTATTTTGGCATTGAGAGTATCTGGGCATATTAGTCTGCTCAGGCTGCTATAACAAAATACCACAGATGGGTGACTTAAACAACAGGCATTTATTTCTTATAGTTCTGGAGACTGGGAAGTCCAGGATCAAGGTGCTGTCTCATTCTGCTCCTGGTTGGGGCTCTCTTCCTGGCCTGCAGATGGCCACCTTCTCACTATGTCCTCATGTGGTAGAGAGAGCATCTTCTTTCTTCCTTTTTGCTATGTCCTCTTCTGATGAAGTTGCTAATCCCACCATGAGGGCACCATCCTTTCAGCCCATTTAACCCTCAGGCCCAGTCTCCAGATACTGTCACGTTGGTGGGTAGGGCTTCAGCATATGAATTTGCAGGTGTATTAGTCTGTTCTCATGCTGCTACTAAAGACATACCCAGGACTGGGTGATTTATAAAGGAAAGAGGTTTAAATGACTCACAGTTCCATATGGCTGGGGAGTCCTCACAGTCTTGGTGGAAGGTAGAAGGCACATCTTACATGGTGGCAGGCAAGAGACAGCTTGTGCAAGGGAACTCCTCCTTATACAACCATCAGATCTCATGAGACTCATTCACTATCACGAGAACGATACAGGAAAGACCCATCGCTGTGATTCAATGACTTCCCACCGGGTCTCTCCCATGACACATGGGAACTGTGGGAGCCACAATTCAAGATGAGATTTTGATGGGGACACAGCCAAATCACATTAGCAGGGGACACAATTCAACCCATAGCACTGGAGGTTAGCTAGAGTTTCATAAGGTTCCCAAGGACTCATGGTGGTGACCAGAGCAGTGTGTTTTCTTCTGAAAGAAACCTGTGAGAGTTGAAAACCTACAGACTGAAGGTTCTTAAGCTGAGCTCATGGCCTCAAGAGGGTCTGGGAATTTCCGGAAATGCCCTTCAGGGTATCGTATGTGTAGTGCATATGTGCATCTTTCATCACATTTTCAAAAGGTTTGCTTACCTGACAGTGGTAAAAGCTACTGTCCCAGAGACTGTACCTCTAAAGTAGAGGCTGAGAGGGAACAGGTCTGTGCAGTGATGTCCACCACCAGCATCCCGTGTGCACTGGCCAGGACCCCCACCTCATTGTGCAGCCCCATCCCTCCGGAGCATTCCAGAGAAGCTCTGTTCCCTCTTGCTGCTAGACACTAATTAGACCTTGACTGCTGGCAGGTGAGCTTACTGCCCAAGAACTAAAGAGAGAGAGCTCTTCCCCCAAAAGCTACCCTGTGCCTCTGTACTCAAAACCTAAGCCTTTGTTGACTTCTTTTACTCTTTATTTTTGGAGCAAACTCTATTTTTGGAGAATACATGAAATGAGTGGCCGTCTGACATCATAAACCAGAAAAACCACTGTGCTTATTAAAGACATTTCACAGTATGCTCAAGATTCGGACTCAAAGCAGACAACAGTAGAAGCTGGCTTTTCTGCCTCTCAATGGAGGGCTCTGGCCCCCACATTCATTCATCCCTGCTTGAGCTAAACCACTGCCTGCCCGGCTAACTGATCTCAAGAGCAGGGCTGGGACTCATGGGTATATATTTTTTGTCTGTGACTTTTTTCCTAGTTAATTTCTGTGGGATCTGGACTGTTTTCTAGCCCCATACTTATTTTTTTTCTCATTCTCTACTTCCTGGTTCTCCCACATGACTAATCCTTCTCTACACCCATGTTGAATTTTATTTGACTTCATTTGATATGTTTTCTCTAAGTCACTTCAGTCCTTTTTAAAACTTGGTAAACATGAATCCATTTTACAAGCATAGGCCCTCAGAGAATCTGGGTTTATCCTTAGGCTAGGTCACTGCTACCCCTGACCCCAAAGGACGCTGGAGGCCTTTGCCAATGCTCCACCTTCCCATTCTCCACGCAGGCTCCCTTTTCCTCCTCTCCTTTCTCTCCTTCTCTTTCCCTTTTTGTCTCCTTTGCTCTCCTCTTTCTTTTGTTCATGCAGGTCTTCCCCTCCTCCTCTGGGCTTTAACTCTGCCAGTGTTCCTAGAGCTTTGCTCAGCCCTGATAGATGTGAGGACCTGAACTCAGGGCTTGGGATCTTGTCTCAGGTGCTCCTACCTTATTGCAAGGACTCGGAGTCTTCAGCTGACCGTGCCATTCTGGAGGGTGTCACATTATTGGTGTGCATCGTTAAGAGTCTTTGGAGGGGATTTCTGTCTGGCATTTGGAAATTGCACAATTGACTTTGTAAATGTATGGAGTAGCTGGCGACAAAGGGGGGTCACGTTGTGGAGGAACAGGGACCAGTGCATCAATAAAGAGCAGGAGACGCAAAGAGAGGAGCTGGTCACTCTTAGAGATTAATGAGCAATTTTGTTGGTGGGCAGTGGAAAATTGTTTCCTAGTTTGCCCTTCCCACCTTCTCCCTCTCGGTTGAAATCCTGAGGACCTTCAGCCTATAGCTCTAGTAGCTTTGGAGTCTATACAGAGAAATCCCATGTCATGTATTTTAGGAGCCTGGACCACTGGTTGGGGAAGCCTGAAAGCAGGCCTGCTTTTTACAGGTGTCTCCAATGCTTGGGGTAAGCGCTGGGCACCAGCGAGTGCCTCCCCCTTTCTCTGGTTGTGTTTGTCCAGACCTGGGGTTGCCGCCCACCAGTTTGGAACCTTTTTAACTGAGCCTGTGGTCACCTGCGCAACTCAGCCTGGGTGACCACTCCCCTGAGCTGCCCCAGGCCAGGTGAACCCAATGGAACGATGACGCTCCTGCTCTGCCCATCCCCACGGTCTAGAGCAAAGAGTCTCAGTCTTGGCTGCACGTCACACTTACCTGGGAGCCTAAACAATTTTCATGCCTGGCTCCCAACCCCAGAGATTCTGATTTAATTGGTTCTGGGATGAGGCCTGGGCATCAGGCATTTTAAAAGCTTTCCTGGTGCTTCCAAAGTGAAACCAAGGTTGAGAACCACTAGCTTGGAGCATGACTACTCAAAGCGTGGTCCATGGTCTGGCAACATTCATCTCCTGGGAGTTTGTCTCGAATTCAGAATCTCAGGCCCTACTCTAGACTTCCTGAATTATAATCTGAAGATCACCACATGATCCATGTGCATGTAAAATTTGAGAACTGCTGGGTAAAATATTCTGCTGCCCCTCCTGTGAGGCTGATTGGACTCACCCATCATCCGCAGGTACAGTACCACCAGGTACTGATGCCAGATCAAGCTAGATGGAGCCCAAGAAACTGACGTGGCCTCCCCAGGATCCCTTCTTGGGGGTCCATTCTATATCTGAGTTAGGCTCCCTGCTCTCTCCATTTCTGACTGATCCCTTTTATACCTGCCCACTCAGAAGTCCCAGCATGTCTCAAGGCCAGGGATTGAAAGAGCCAGGCAGTGTTCTTTGTCCCTTTTTTTGTTCGTTTGTTTGAGATGGAGTCTCACTTTGTCGCCCAGGTTGGAGTGCAGTGGCGCCATCTCGGCTCACTGCAGGCTCCGCCTCCCAGGTTCACGCCATTCTCCTGCCTCAGCCTCCTGAGTAGCTGGGACTACAGGCACCCACCACCACACCCAGCTAATTTTTTTGTACTTTTAGTAGAGACGGGATTTCACCATGTTAACCAGGATGGTCTCGATCTCCTGACCTCGCAATCCGCCCGCCTCCGCCTCCCAAAGTGCTGGGATTGCAGGTGTGAGCCACCGTGCCCGGCCGGCAGTGTTCTTATTTTAAAATAAGGACTGGTAGGACCAGTTGCAGCCTGTGCTTTTTGATGTCTTGGCCTCATGACCCATCCTTGCTGTGCTTTACTTAGTCAGCCTGGCAGAGCCTGCCATCCTGACCCTGGAGGGTAGGAACAGGAAAATCAGGCTAAAAGGAAATGTTTCATGAAAAAAATGGGTACAATACACTAGAGCTGGGATCTATTAGAACAGAGATGACAGGCACAAAGCACTGGTGTTCTTTCCTCCCCGTGTGTCCTGAACATGCTTATTTTCAACACAGATCTTTCCCCTACTGAGCTCAGACTTGATGCTGGTTCCTCTGTCAATAGGGCACACCAGGCAGACATGGTCAATTACTTAAGATGCAACTATTTTGAAATTTCTTTTTCCCAGAGTAGCATCATTTACCGCTCTCATTGTGAGTCTTGAGTTTTGTCCCACAGCTTCCAAGTTCTCAGATCACATCTTTGAGTGCCATCAGACCTTCGCTTCATCCTACCATGCATGGGGCCACTCTAGGCCCTCACAGGCAGTTGGTGAAATGAGTATGTGTTTCTTGTTGAGGTTTTCGTCCACGGCTCTCTTCCACAGATGTTTCCTGAGCAGCTCTGTGCCCAGTGCTGCAGTGGGCTATGTGTTGGAAGAACAGAAACTTAGCGGAGACCCAGCTGCCTGCCTCAGCTGCGTCACTTATTGCCCGAGTCAGGAGAGCCCCAATCGTCTAATTTCTCATCACCCAGGGGGAATGACAGCACACTGAGTCACTCAGCTTCTTGACCCCTGTGGCACTGCCTGACCAGTGTCTTACGTTCTTTTCCCACTCACCATTATTTGAAAACAATGTGACATAACTTCGTAACCTTTACATCATACCAGGGCTGCCACTGCCACCTTCCAGAACCACCTCAAATCACCATCTCGGTTGATTTGAGCTCAGGAGTCAGGCACATGAAGGAGTGAAGCTGGTCAGGGGCATCATAGGGAGGAGGAGGGACGGAGGGAATAGGAAAGTTCAGGACCTGCTTACAGGAAGCAGCTGCCACTCAGCTCCAACGGACCCTTACCATTTTTAATTTGGACCCAGTGTTTTCAGATGATCTGACTTCAAAAGATGTTAGAAATACAGATTTTATATGTGTGTAAAAGCTCTTGCTTTATATATAGAAACAGATTATCTCTTGAGAGATATAGAGAGTTATCTCTGTATATAGAGATATGTATGGAAATAATCTCTCTCTGTATAAATAAAGTATAAACTTGCATGCATTAATCTTGCAGTTTATTTTCTCATTGTGTATGTATATATCGCTTTTCTCTACAGCATAATTCCTCTTTGATAACGCCCTTTAGGGCACAACTAGTTATCGGTAACTGAGTGGATCTTAATCATTATGGCTGCTTCTGTTTTTTCATTAATAAAGGTTATTCAAATGTTATCATATAGTTTCTTTGCACTCACTATTTATTTCTGAATCATTTGTCACAAGAGAGAGTGTACTGATGAAATTCTAAGTGTGTGTATTTAAACTTTTTTTTTTTTTTTTGAGCGAGGGGAGAAAAAGCTGTATGCATTTCATTGCCGTCTACAAGTTTCTTTCAGGTTATGTTCATCGGTTTGTGTATATACAACATGAAGAATGATCTGAAGTAATTGTGCTGTATTTATGTTTATCCACCAGTCTTTGATTAAATGTATATATTTAATATATACAAACATATATAGTATATTATATATTACATATAAATATATATTTTATATATTTATATATAGAGAGAGAATAAGAGAGAGAGAGAGAGATTATTGCCCTGGCTAGTCTTGAACTCCTTGGCTCAAGTGATCCTCCTGCCTTGGCCTCCCAAAGTGCTGGGATTATAGGTATGAACCACCATGCCTGGCCAAATCTCTTGCTTTTAAAAAGTTGCCCACTATATTCTGCCAACAAATGCAGGGGAAAAAAAAAAAAAAACTACAAAAAACATAAAGTAGGTGTCTTATGGGCCGCTCAGAGATGAATTGTGGACTCTTCCAAAATTCAGAGAAGTTTAACAGATACTCACCTGTATAAACTGCACTAAGATGATCTAGGTCTAGGCATGCACTATATTTTATCTGTGTTTCATAAACAGACAGCTATTTCTGCAACCCTCTGAAATGCCTGTGGAATTAGACCCGGGATATTCTGTTTTCTTTTTTTTCTGCTTTTCAAGCTCATCTTTTCTATCATAAAGTCTATTTTAAGAGTGATTATTCTATATGGCCTTGACTTCAAGTTTTCTTAAAATGCTTTGAGATTAGAAGAAGTTGTCCAGAAGTCAAGATACTTGCATTTTTGGGTTCCTTGTACTCCATGGTCTCTGATTTGTTTTTATTTATCTTGGTCTCTTCTGCTTCATTTGTAAGGTGAAATGATAATACCTATTGATTTCACAAAGCTGATATGATTACTAACTAAGATTGTGAGGAATCTCTTCAGAAAAGGCTAATTGTAAGGCATCAAGTTTGAACTATAAGGCACTGTTGGAAACTGCTTCTACATTTCTTTTTTTTTTTTCTCTTTTTTGTTTTTTTTGAGGCAGAGTCTTGCTTTCTCACCCAGGCTGAAGCGCAGTGGCATGATCTTGGTTCACTGCAACCTCCACCTCCCAGGTTCAAGCAATTCTCATGCCTCAGCCTCCCAAGTAACTGAGACTACAGGTGTGCGTCACCACGCTCAGCAGCTGGCCTCGAACTCCTGACCTCAAGTGATCCACCCGCCTCAGCCTCCCAAAGTGCTGGGATTACAGGTGTCAGCCACCGCACCCAGCCCTACATTTCTTTTTAAACAAAACAAAATTTGTTGTTACATATGGTTATCTATCTATCTATCTATCTATCTATCTATCTATCTATCTATCAATCATCTATCTATCTATAATATATTGCCTTCAAAATGAAATTAATTTTCCAGGTCTTTTGGAAATGGCTACTAATGATGTAGTTAGATGCCCAGTGGGTTATACCAAGATTCTTTCCTGAGTCATTATTTGTCATTCCTTTTTCCAAGCCCCTGTAAGTATTAACTGTCCCCACAGTCTTATTTTGTAATCGTTGTGTTGTTGCATAACCATTTTACTTGTGTGCTCTGGATCTCTTAGAGGACAGAAGTGGAGATGCTGCTTACCAGTAGCTTCTGCCACCTTGGCACTTCGGTTTTGAACTGTCTGGACTAGAAAATCTAGGCAGGGTTTATTGCTAATCCCACTTGCTTCCTTTTGCTGGATTTTGAGAAGCCTTGCAACACCATTTCCATGCAGGCTTCCACTGTAGTTGGGAAGCAGATTAATGGGGAAGGAACCTGGGAAGGATGATGGTTGGAAGTGCAGGGGCAGGGGCAGGGGCCATGTTTAAGCGTGGAAGCTCAGGGGGTATCTGTCTTTAGACCTGAATTTCCCCTTCTGCAGCCTCATTTCTAAAGGAATAAAGGGAATTTTCTCTTTCCACCTCCCACCCCATTCCTTGGCCTTTGCTTCATTTGTCGATGGTTGGTGTTGTGTGTGGGTGCGTATGTGCAGGAAGATGGCAGGCTGCTGGCTGTGTACCCTGTATAGCTTGTGGTGTTCCTCAGGCTCCGCCCACTGGCCTCTCCCACTCGCTCTGGGCAGGGCTCATGGGAGGCAGAAGCATTCTCCCCTATTCCTTGGGTTGCACATTTGAATTACTTGGGGAGATTTTTTAAAAAATACTAATGCCTGAGCCCCACTCAAAACTGACTAAATTAAAATTTCTGGAAATGGGGCGTAAGATTTTTAAAAATAATCTCCAGATGGGATTTGTGTTTATACTGCGGTCTGTCATTTACTCTGTAATGCATAAAAAATAAAGTGGGGTGAGGGATGAATGTATCAACGGGTAGGTTTGTGATAAGTAGGAACAATGAAATATTAATGGTGTTATTTAGGCGGTAGGCATGTGGTATTCATTATAAAATTCTTTCAACTTTGCTCCGATTTGCATATTTTAAATTAGAATGCTGGGAAAAAACCAAACATAACCACTTCTCCAGATGATTGTAATATGCAGCCAGGTTTGAGGATCACTGGACGAAAGGATAAAATAGCGAGTGGCCACTGCATTGAGGTGCTCAGGGCAGGAAATCTGGGGCTGATGCCACCCAAGGCTTGAGGGTGGAGATCAGTGGAGAGAGACTACATTAGTTCTCTGGGTAAAGGGTGTCGAGTAAGCAGATTTCGGCGCATGCCTGGTGGCTGGGTGGCCATATATTTAGGAAAGGGACCCAAGGATGCCCAACCGAGAAAGTAGGTAAGAGCAGACTCCTGGCTGATAAAATATCCATGTTGAACCCAGTACTTGGTTAATCAGACTTCTGAGGGCCATTGGGCCACATTATTAGCAAAAAGAAAGAGTTGTTTTTGAAAGATGCTGATTCCCTAATTGGAGATGATGTCTGTGGAACATCTGGTTCTCACTTATGGGATCAGACTCTTGGAGCAGAGAAACATTGAGGGTCATCTGGCTCAGCCTCCCACTCGGTGTCTTTCCCAGTGGCCTGAGCTGAAGTGTATTGGATTTATGCAGCTGGATGGAATGATTCTAAGGTCAACCTTGTAAGGGCAAAACTACTTTGAATTCCAGAGAATGACTGTAGTTTAAACCCGTTTTCCCAAAAGAAAAATAAAAGCTGTTTTATACAAAGCTTGATTATCTCTCTCTTTCCTGCTGTTTAATTAATTTATTTACTTCTTTTCTTTTTTAATTTTTAAATTTAGTTTTGGGCTCTAACTGAATCTTTCCTGCTGTTTTAAAATTGGATGTTGAGGTGCTGGAAGACGCAGAGAGCGTCTAGAAGTGTGTCGTGTGCTACTTGTGTGTTACTTCCCGTGGAGTCATGGGTCCTGGTCCTCCCCAAAGTGTGCAGAATAAAGTCTCTTTCTAATGCTTTTAAGAAGTACAGAAGCAAAGGCTCTTCTGTCCTGCCTGTGAGGCTGGGGAACAAAGGACAAAGGCCCTTTAAAAAAGAGAGAAGGGGCGAGAGTCCTGCAGATGTGAGGTTGCAGTGTGTGTCAGCCCGCCTGGGAGCTGCAGCCAACTGATTGCAGAGGCCCGAATATGGGACTCATTTGTGGGTTCTGCAAGAAGAAATAGCCTGCTGGTTATGAGTAACCCTAAGTCCTCTTCTGAGAGCCTCTTGGGTTCACAGCAAATTTAATCTGTTCTCCTGGACTTTTGGAGCTTTGATACGGATTAAAATCCTCATGAGTTCTATACAACTGATGGCCTTGTTGAGCTTGATCTATAGCTTTTAATGTCAGATAAATATTAATTTCCATGCCCTTTCATCTTTTAGAGTAACCAATATTTTTATAATGCTTTACAGTTTATAAAACATATTCATATACCTTATCTTCCTTGATTCATGCAACTTCCTAAAAGGTCTGAGTATTTCAAGGCTTGATGCTGAAATGTCATCTCTTCTCATTCTGTAACTTTTTCTTGGGCAACACTTCAGTTGGCATCTCTATCATGATGGGCCCATAATTTTTATCTTTAGCCTGCATCTCTCTCCAAGACTGGATTATCCAGTTGCCAGCTTGTCTCTCCACTGGACTATCTTAAAGGTTCCTCAACTTTCACAGGCTCTACCCCAAACCTGTTCCCTATCTCCAGCAAATGGCGCAGTCAAACATTCACTGGGGCAGGCCAGGCACCTAGGAGCCATCCTTGATGTCATTCTTTCTCTCCTAACTTGTATCCCATCTGTCACTCAGTCCTGTGGCTCTTCCCTCTTGAATAGCTTGACTCCATTCACTTCTTTCCATCTCCTTGGTCACCTCATTAGGACTGAGCTATCCCTGTCTTTTGCCAGGACTACTGCAGTAGCCTATTAGCAACTTCCCTCATATCTATTCTCCCTTCTCTCTCTTTCCTATCATCCCCAAGTTTAGGAGAAATCTTTTCAAAATGCAAATCTGACTATGTCACTGTCATTCCTTAAACCCATCAATGGCTTTATATTGTGGTTATGATAAAAGCACAATTCCTAATAAGACCTTCACCTCCCTCTATGGTGTGACCCTTATAGCTCTTCCCTGACAATCTGTGTTCCATCCATGAGTCTCCTTCCCGTTTTTTTTTTTTTTTTTTTTTTTGAGACAGAGTCTCGCTCTGTCGCCCAGGCTGGAGTGCAGTGGCGCCATCTTGGCTCACTGCAACCTCCGCCTCCTGGGTTCACGCCATTCTCCTGCCTCAGCCTCCCAAGTAGCTGGGACTATAGGCGCCCGCCACCACGCCTGGCTAATTTTTTATGTTTTTAGTAGAGACGGGGTTTCACCATGTCAGCCAGGATGGTCTCGATCTCCTGACCTCGTGATCCACCTGTCTCGGCCTCCCAAAGTGCTGGGATTACAGGCGTAAGCCACGGCTCCTGGCGTCCTTCCCCTTTTTAAGATCTTTAAATACGTTTCTTCCTGCCATGGGGCCTTCGTACCTCCAGTTGGTCCTGGCTGGAACACTCTTTTCACCCTTTTCCCTTTGCCTGGTGCTTAGCCTTCAGATTGTGCTCAAGCCGTAAGGAAACTCTTCCTGCTTTTAGAGATCTGTATTCCTTTATTTCAGAGGGGTTATAATGTTTCATATCGTTAATTCATTATTTTGATTGTTTCGCCTCTTCTTTCCCATTATTGTAAGTTCCAGTAGAGCAAGAGTCTATTTGCTTTTCATCACCATCGTACCTCAGTACCCGGCTCTCAGGAATATTTGTTCAATGAATGAAACCAGTGGGGTGGGTAGGACAAGTATTTTTATTCATTTTCTTTTTACACACAGAGGTTGATTTTTTTTAAAGAGCAGATGCTTGACATTATTTTATTTCTAATTTTATAATAGGGATATTTCTGCCTCTGATAGGTTCTCTGTGCCATCATTTCTCGGTGTTGGCTCGTTCCAGATTCACTTCAGCAGAGACAAGGATGAGCAGTGTTTGGTTTGGAAATACTCCCCAGAACGTGCAATGCCAGCTCATAAAATGTTTTCAGGTTGTTGGAAACCTTGTGAAAACGTGCATACTTAACTACTGGAGAATTTAACTGTGAAGATGAATGGGGGAGCCATTCATCAAAAGCCCTGTCGGAATAATTGATTAAACAGTGCCAGGAGGTTTGTAAGAGGAGGATTTAAGACTGAGTTGTAAAGCTGTGGCTGACTAACGTCCTTCTTGCCACTCTGACTTTTTTGCCTTGTGGCATTAGGCATTAGTGTCTCAGATCCATCATATTAAGTCTCTAGGCTTACTCACTGATCTCGTGTTGGATGGGCCCTGGGCTGCTACTTTCTTGACTTTAGGACATCTCTTGTTACCTTTTTGCTGCTTACTCCCACTGAGGATCACAGTAGACTCCAACTCACTCCAGGTGAGCTTTCCTGTAGCTCCCCAGGGTCATGTGCCTTTCCATTGTGTTCAAGGAGAATAGGCACTGGTGGGCTATTGTCTGGGAAACTCTGTGTTCCTTGGTGCAGTACTAAACCTATTTAGTTAAAGTTCACCAACTTTAGCACACCCTCACCATGAGTGTATGGATTCTCCTTAGGACCTAAGTCTTCCACACAAGGCAAATAAGTTGGAATAGGGATCTCTGTGATTAAGGTCATCATTAGTTGAAGAATTTCAAACCATTTTAGTTTTTAATGATATGCTATTTCTTCAATTTTCTCATGTGGATTTGGGGTGTGTGTGTCTGTGTTCTCTCATGTGTAGATATTTTCATAGAGGCCCTGAAGCTTCTTTCCTATATCGGGATTTGGGGACATTCCCCCAAACAAGAGGACTTTGTTACCAGGGTGTCCATCTGGGGCCTTGCTGGTATGAAAATGCTCCCTGGGTTGATCCACAATGTATTTATTCATGCATGTTACAGACGCCTTAGAGTTTAGCTCCCTTAGGTGACTGTGGAATTTAAAATAAGAAATCAACCTTTATCCTAGGTTTATTATTTTTCTTTTCTATATAAAAGATATATATATATTTTAGAGACAGGGATCTCACTGCATTGCTCAGGCTGGTCTCAAACTCCTGGCCTCAAACTATCCTCCTATCTCAGCTTCCCAAATAGCTGGGATTACAGATGTGAGCCACCAAACCTGGCTTCCTTTTACTTATTAAGAAAAAAATGCTGTTCTTATCGTTCATTACAAAAAGAGTATTACCTCATTAAGGAAACTAAAAAACAAGCAAAAAAGACAGCGCTCTCTTTTTTTGTTTGAGATGGAGTCTTGCTCTGTCGCCCAGGCTGGAATGCAGTGGCATGATCTTGGCTCACTGCAGTCTCCACCTCCTGGGTTCAAGCAATTCTCCTGCCTCAGCCTCCCAAGTAGCTGGGATTACAGGCGTGCACCCCACTCCCGGCTAAGTTTTGTATTTTCAGTAGATCCGGGTTTCACCATGTTGGCCAGGCTGGTCTCAAACTCCTGACCTTGTGATCCGCCTACCTCAGCTTCCCAAAGTGCTGGGATTACAGGCCTCCCAAAGTGTTGGGATTACAGACATGAGCCACTGTGCCCAGCCAAGACATCTGTCAAAAGCTCATTATGCACACCCCAAACTGCTGTTAATGTCTCTTGTGTTAGAGTTCAGATTTTTGTTTATGAATACTTCTTTTACATAGCTATTAATATAACTTATATTCATATAACTATTGTGACATGCTTCTTTGTATTTAATAATGGACATTTTCCTATTTTAATACTTAGCCATTACTTTTTTTTTAAGAAAGTAAATAAATGAACGAATGGCTACTCCATAGACAGAGCAGCCTATCCATCACTTTTTAATGGCTGTGTATTATTCATTGAGTGTATGTTTTGTAGGTTCTTAAGTGACATTCAGTTATTAGGATTTTAGGTTATTTCTCATTTTTCCCTCTTTTAAATAGGTTGCCTTAATGTTTAATTAATAGTTTTAGAAAAATGGAAAGAGCAAGAAGATACATTAGAAACAGTCCATGGCTTTTTTGTTTTTGGACCATCCAGAGAAGTTAATGATTAAGGTGAGAACATACGATAAGGTTCTTTATAATGGGGAAAGAGATCCAGGGGATTAGGGTTGCGGGGAGTAAGGACCGGTGTTTTGTGTGCACTGACACATCACAGCATAGCCGCAAAAAGATCGAGTTCTGTGGTGTCTGCAGCATGCCTTAGTGTCCTTCATAACAACTTGTATGTCTCCCCGGATCCAATTTTTTTTTTTTTTTTTGAGACAGAGTCTCGCTCTGTCGCCCAGGCTGGAGTGCAGTGGCGCCATCTCGGCTCACTGCAAGCTCCGCCTCCCGGGTTCACGCCGTTCTCCTGCCTCAGCCTCCCAAGTATCTGGGACTACAGGCGGCCGCCACCATGCCTGGCTAATGTTTTGTATTTTTAGTAGAGACAGGGTTTCACCGTGTTAGCCAGGATGGTCTCCATCTCCTGAACTCGTGATCCGCCCGTCTCGGCCTCCCAGAGTGCTGGGATTACAGGCGTGAGCCACTGCACCCGGCCCCAAGTTTTTTTTTTAAACATATTCTGACTCTGGAAATAAGTAGGCACCTTTAAGCTCTGTGTAGACATAATTTTGTTTTTTCTTTAAGTTTGTGTTTATCTCTTAATATGTGTGCTAACTTTATTTAGGGACTAGGTTCATCCTGATGTTGGAAGCATGCCATTCTCCAGGCTTTTTAAAAATAGGGATATTCTTAAGTATCTCACACTGAGGCACCCAGCTATAAAGTAACTGTAGTGTGGGTAGGTGCACACTGCATAAACACTTCTTCTGTAAGCTGGAGAAGTAGCTGGAGGAGAAATCTGTTCTTCGAACAAGGCATATGCTGTTGGTTCCAGACATTCTTTTTGCTGGAGGATACAAAAGTGTGTTTAACGGTTGCTGGCCCCACGCCCGCTCTCCAGCCCTATGGAATGTGCTCTGTCTGGGCCACACTCCCAGTCATCAAGGCAGTTACTGTGGAAAGGAAGAAGCCAGCTCTTCAGTTCCTTGACCTGAGCTTTTCCTGCCAAAAGAAGGAATCTGTTTTGAAGATTGGGTTTCCCACCTGGACCCTGCCCACCCCACCCACCCCTTTCTGTGAACTGTCCGGCTTATTGAAGAAGATCCATTTCTTCTTCTTACAGTTGCCGTTTCTTCATTGCAAGTGATTCGCCCTGAATGTAAAGTTAAGAAACAGAGTTTTAAGAAACTTTATTTGGTAGAGAAATGTCACCCCATTCTCTCGTTAAAAGATATGGTATCTGGATTGATTCCAATATCTGTGGTTTTTGGCACACACCATCTTTCTGAAATTGCTTCTCTGTGTTTTATGTAAGAGGAAGAAAGAAAAAGAAAGTTCTAAAATGAAATGGTCAGCTTATTCTTTGGAATTCTGTTTGGGCAGTTTTAGTGAGGATAGTACTATACAGCCTGTCTTTTCTCGTATCAATAATAATAATAACTTCTGTGACTTATTACATTTAACTCTCATAATCAACCCTTTGTATTCCATACCATTTTGGGCACCATTTTACAGATGAGGAGACCTAGGCTTGAAGAGATTAAGAAACTTGCCCTTTATGTGGTATCCCAGTGTAGGCAGCCTGACTCCAGAGCTGGATGATCTTCTCACCCCCCACAGCAGTGCTTTCAAGTCAGTTGGAAGAACTTATTATGCAAATTAAAATACCCTGGGCCTCTGGGAAACATTTGCTTCTTAGATTGTGGCTACATTGTAATTTCTTTTCTTTTTTATTTTGAAAAAGTTCAAACCTGAGAAAAGTTGTACAAATAATACAGTCAAGACATATATCCTTTGACTAAATTCATCAATCGCTAGTATTTTACCATATTAACTTGTCTTTCTGCATATGTGTATGTTGTGTATGTGTGTGTGTGTGTATGTGTGTGTGTGTTTGATGACCCTTGAAAGTTAGTTGAGACATTATGGCATTTCATCTCTAAATACTTTAGCTGGTATCTTGGAAGAAAAAAGACATTCTGCTAAACAACCTCAATGAAAATCATAATGCTGAAAAAAATTTTACATTAATACAGTGCTATTTTCTAAGGCATTTATGTTCAAATTGCCCTAGCTGTCCCCAAAATGTCCTTTATAGCCACCTCTTTTTCTGATCCAATTTATTAAAAAGCAAACTTTGCTTTTATGGTTTGTAATCTTGATATCATTACACACATTCTCTTCTCAGACTAGGAACAGTTTTCTTTGGCTTAACTAGGAGACCAGGGATCTTGCTAGAGTTCCAGATTTGAGCTCTCTGCCCCTCCTGACTAAGCAGCCCCACAGTGTCCTTACTTGACACATGCTGTTTTATGGGGTGCCACATGTTCGTTCCTTCTCTCTCCTCTGATCCACTTTTTTCCTTGACCCTATTCTTCTCCTTCCTTTCTCTTTTTTCTTCCTCATTTTCTTTTTGCCCCTTCTCACCTTTCTTCTTTTCTCCGACCCCCTAGGACACACATAAGACTTGTTCTTATGTGCTATAATTGGAAATTGGAAATCGATGGGGTTGTAGGTGGGACCTCCCAAATTGGATTCATTTATGGATTGGGACAGAGACTTGGTGGTGGGCCTGAGCTGGTGCTGTACTAGGGACTGATCCAACTGTACACCCCATTGGAGGAGGTTCAGCTGGCTTGAAACAGTGTGAGGCTGAGAGGATATAAGAGTGGCCAGCTCTACTATTCACAATAGCAAAGACTTGGAACCAACCCAAATGTCCATCAGTGATAGACTGGGTTGAGAGAATGTGGCACATATACACCATGGAATACTATGCAGCTGTATAAAAGGATGAGTTCATGTCCTTTGCAGGGACATGCATGATGCTGGAAACCATCGTTCTCAATAAAATATCACAAGGACAGAAAACCAAACACCGCATGTTCTCATTCGTAAGTGGGAGTTGAACATTGAGAACACATAGACAAAGGGAGAGGAACATCACATACCGGGGCCTGGTGGGGAGTGGAGGGCTGGGGGAGGGATAGCGTTAGGAGAAATACCTAATGTAAATGACAAGTTGATGGGTGCAGCAAACCAACATGGCACCTGTGTACCTATGTAACAAACCTGCATGTTGTGCACATGTACCCGAGAACTTAAAGTATAATAATAAGAAAAAAAAAGAGTGGCCAGCTCCAGTCCAGGGCAACATCAGCTGTGGAGGACAAGGAAGGGATGGGATGTGCCGAAATGGGGTAGAAACGACACTGTGTTGTATTGGAAAGAAAATAGGCTTTAAAGTCAGACAGAAAGGTGAACATAGCAAACTTTTACTGACTGGCTGTGTGATCTTGGGAAAGTTATTTAGCTCTCTAAGTCTTGTGTGCTTCAGCCACAAATGGGAAGAGTATTACCTACCTTGCAGCATTGTGTTGAGGATTAGGGATAATGCGTATTAAAGGAGAGATTCTGGCACACGGTGGTGCTCAGTCAACAGTAGTATTTACACGGTGTCCCAGCAAGTGGATGGGGCATCACAGCGAGGGGAGGTGATGGTTGGAAGTTCGTGCAGGTGGCCAACATGAGGCTGAGCTGCCAGTGGTTAGAAGGATCTTACGAATGCAGTGCAGGGCAGGCTTCCTGTTCCTGGGAGGGAAACTTGTGAGTCAGTTTCCAGTGATCAGGAGCAGGGGCCACAGGAACACTCCAGTTCAAAGGCGTGGGACTTGTTGTCTGGGAAAGAATCGAAGAGCCAGAACCGTACTGCCCGATCAAGTACAAATCAATAGCAAGGGCACTTGTGGCTGAGTCATCTGGAGTATTTCTTGTTTTGGGTTAGCATTAGGGAGAAGCTAGGGTTGGGGGAGTGACTGTGGGAGGAGGGCTGGGACTCAAGCTCAGCCTGGTGTTTGTTCTTTTAGATCCGCTAGTAGTGTGGTGACCATGATAACATTCCAGAGGCTCTTTTCTTCCTGAGTCCTTGGCCCAAAGTTAGATAAATTGTCTCTAGGTAGATAATGATGTCCTGATTATGAGCTCAGAGTCCAAACTGCTGGGCTGATCGAGATTCACTCCCCTTTTGCCTTGGTCTGTTCAGGCTGCCTTAACAAAGTACCATAGACTGGGTGGCTTGAACAGCAGACGTTTATTTCTTACAGCTCTGGAGACTGAAAGTCTGAGATCAGTGTGCCAGCATAGTTGAGCTCTGGTGAGCGGCCGCTTCCTGACTTGGAGACAGCTGCCTTCTTTCTGTGTCCTCACAGGGCAAAAGAGCGGGGAGGGAGAGGAAGGGAGAACGAGAGAAGACTGAGAGAGAGAGAAGAGAGAGAGAGAGAGAGCTCTCTGGGCTGTTCTTATAAGGGCACTAATCCCATCATGGGAACCCCACCTCATGACCTCATGTAAACCTCCCGGAGGCCCAAATACTATCACATTGGGGGTTAGGGATTCAATATATGAATTTTGCAGGGACACACTTTCAGTTCATAACACCCTCCTTCCATGCCCCGATTCCCAGACACTTGAGAATCCATACGTAATGAGAGTGTTACCTTGAGGAGTATGCGGCTCCTGCGTATTATATGGAGGCAGAGACAGGATTCAGAAGCACAGTTCTACAGCTTGTCAGTAAGCCACTGCAGGGGAGCTTTGATGAACTCTCATATGACATAGGTCCTTCCTTTCTACCTACAGTTTTTCTTTTTATAATTTCCTTATTATAAAAAGGCATGAAAATGAGGCAAAATATGTTTTTTCTTGTTCTCTGTAAAATCTCCAAATTGAGCCGTCTGTAGTCAAAAGTGAGGTAGTCTTCTTCTTTTATCCGAAAGAGTAACTTATTCTGAGCTTTCCTTCTATCTGAGTTGTGGCTAGGATCACCATACACTTCTTAAATATTCCAATTCCGTATCAAGGACAGTGCTCCTCCTTCTCCCTGAACCACTGCAGGGAGCGCCAATGCATTAACAGTTTTCTTTGCTGACTGAATTTGCTTTTTTCAACCTGCTTTCTGAAAGTGCATCACATCACCATCCAAATTTAGTGGACATAAGTTTTAAAAGTACATAAGCAAGTAACATATAATCTGTTTTACAAATTATGCAGTAAGACATAGTCGGGTATAATTTAAGAAGATGCAACTCATCCTTATTTTTCCACTTTCTGGAAGAATTTCATGACTTTTCACATGTTTGCACCTCCTGTCTCTGATCTGTATCTTCTTTGGCTCCTCTGTCTTGATGCCCCTCCCAACTTCTGTTCCCCTAAGTCTTTTTTTTTTTTTTTTCTTTTTTTTTTCTTTTTTATTTTTTTTATTATACTTTAAGTTCTAGGGTACATGTGCATAACGTGCAGGTTACATATGTATACATGTGCCATGTTGGTGTGCTGCACCCATCAACTCGTCAACACCCATCAATTCATCATTTATATCAGGTATAACTCCCCAATGCAATCCCTCCCCCCTCCCCCCTCCCCATGATAGGCCCCAGTGTGTGATGTTCCCCTTCCCGAGTCCAAGTGAGCTCATTGTTCAGTTCCCACCTATGAGTGAGAACATGCGGTGTTTGGTTTTCTCTTCTTGTGATAGTTTGCTAAGAATGATGGTTTCCAGCTGCATCCATGTCCCTACAAAGGACGCAAACTCATCCTTTTTTATGGCTGCATAGTATTCCATGGTGTATATGTGCCACATTTCTTAATCCAGTCTGTC